>NW_008824672.1:1815295-1864624 GCF_000699105.1 Pygoscelis adeliae | reverse complement strand
GTCTTTAATACGCGGTGTTGTAGACACTTTGCACAAAAAAAGCCAAGAATTGTCTTCCTGATATTAATTTCTTGTACCCACTGTATCTTGAAAAAAATTTCCTTCTTTTGTGTCTGCAAGAGACAGGCTTCCAAAGCAGCCTGACAGAGTACCAAATGACAATGATGCATGGCAAACATTCCCCAAGATTAATTACAGATTGATGGAAATGAAGGGAGAAAAGTAAAAGCTATAAAATCCACAGAATGCTTTTGAAAGAATCAGTGGAATAAATACACCTGCTTGCGAGACAACTCAATGCATCATCTTGCCTTCTAATAGTATGTAAAGCCATTTTCATCCCCCAGTCTTGAATTTCCTTAATGAGTTAACAAGGAGCTCTGTTAAATGAGATCCTATTATACAAGCTAAAGACCTAAACAAGATTCGTTTTTAAATGATTCGCTATCCATCATCTTACTATTCAAAATTCAGCTTTAGAAAACATCATAGGTAACATCCCTCAAAAAGGAAAATTCTCAATACCTACCTTGCTCTTCTTATTACTACTTTTAATGTGGCTTGCAGTCTGTCGACCAAGTACAACACACTCAGGCACACACAATGATGATGACTAACTGAATGTTGAATTATCCATTCCTTTTGCCCAGTCTAGTCCCACACAATGTCTATTCCTAAAACATGGAGGAAGATCAAATAGCCTCTGGTAGGCTTTGTTTTAGGGCATCTGGATCTGCAGCCAATAGCAGCCCATTTTAACTGACTGCAGGTTTGCATCTAACACCATATAAAACTCTACTAAATAAAGGACTCTCTTACTCATGTGGGAAAGAAAACACATCATAACGGAGATGTTAGAAAATGCATCTTGATTTCTTACATTATAGAGTCATGAAGCACTCTTAAAGAAAGAAAGGATGCTATAATGGAAGGTACTGAATTAGTCCTTACATGACCTCATTATTATATGCTTTTTGTATGACCCCAACAAGTGATTTACCTCTCTGTGCCCTTTTTGTAAAACAGGAAAAAAAATGCTTTCTCTACTCACCTTTTGTCTGTCTTCCCTGGAGTGTGAGCTAGCAGGGTATGAATTCTCTCCTTTGAGCACATACAGAGAGCCTTGCACAGCAGGACCTTTCTGCATTGTGCCACCTGAATAAAATGCTTGATAACATTTAATGAACACTGATGTTTTTGGAGTATCCTTGATACTTTGAAAAGGCTTTTGTTCCATTCTCATTCCTAAGCAATAGCATGATCCCAGTCATTCTAACACTTGAAACTACTCCTGGAGAGGATGTGCAAGATTAAAGCTTATGAAAAAATATCTCCAGGCTTACATACACTTATGTATGCCTTATGTACGTAACACATCACTCTTGTGTATCTCCCTTAATTACTTGTTAGTACAGTAGCTGTGGGATCCAGCGAAGAGGACAAACCTTACCAGCTCCTTCATATTATAGGCTTCCATAATTAGAAAAATCCACTTCCGAGAAATCCTTCCTCTCAAAAAAATATTCCAAGACCTGAGAGGTCCTAAGTTAGAGCTATGTCCATTAGTTGCAGGCTGGGTACCAGATATTTCTCAATTTGTGGCCCAAGAAGCCGTGCATGCACTCATCAAAATTATCTCCCTAGAGGCATGGATGGGAAGATTAGTTCTGGCTCTGAATGACCACGGTGCCCCCAGCCTCAGCTCTGGCATAGCAACAGAGCCGCTGGTGTTTTGCTCTCCTCCTCCTGGGGCAGACGGAGCAGCTGATGTAATATAAGATTTTTGGGGAAGGGAGTGTCATTTTGTTCTACGGTTTTGCAGAGCCCAGCCCAAGTCATTCCAAGTGAATGGAGGGGCTGCCAATGGCATCTAGCTGGCTTTGTCTGTCGGTCTGCCCATGCTGCCCTGAGAGGTGCTGGAAGGGATGGCTGAGCTTGACTTTGCTTTTAACCTAGAGGGGCATTCTTTTGGCAAGGTCCAAGGATCTGCTTCCTCCTCCTTACTGCAGGGAAGAAATCACTGCTTGAGGCTTTCCAACCCACAGTGCATTTCACCAAAAACACCAGGCTTTGCTAATCCTGCGTGAGGGCTCCCTGAGGCTGAGGTAGGCTGCTGTACATGGACCCTGCATATCAGAGCTCATCAGACGGACCCATACTCTGCAGGTCGCCCACACGGTTCCCGTTTGGAAATGAGGCAACAGCATGCAGATGAATTCTTAGCTTTGCAAAATCTCTGTGGGAGCAGGAACACACAAAGTAAGACTTTTTATTGTTCAATAACAACCTCATTGGAACAACTTCACTAAAGATTAATGTCTTGTTTGCTCATGTTTGTCCATCATGTATATTGTCTTGCAGATGTATAGGCTGTATGATAGTTTCCATTCCCCAAGTACACTTTCTATTTCATTTTTTCTTTTTCTAACTTACCTTACCTCTAAGTTAAAAGAAGAGGTTATACAATCAATTGGTCTGGCTCTAAGCTTTCTGTCAAACCACGTTTCAGCTGGTGACAGATCAAATTTAAAGGGCGCTGCTCTGAAATTCAGACACATCAAATGTAAAGTGCGCTGCTCTGAAATGTAGGAATTCCAAATAGGAATCTGATTTTTCAGCTTTTTAAAGCATTCTTCTGTCAATTTCTACAGCACTTTCCATAACACCATTGAGCTTGGACACCCTGGATCTGAAGTAACATACTTATGATCATATTCCTCTGAAAACCACTTCTTCTCATAACAATTGAATTGTGGTCTTTTACCCATCATAACATCATTTAATATGTCCCATTTAGTAAAGAGACATTAGTGCTGAGATTTCATCTCCAAAAGCCATAGTTTTCTACTGATGCTACTTCTACATAGCAAAAAGAATTGTTCAGAAGCCGATCACTCTTGTCTCATCAAGCAAACTTTTGATATAGGTTGGTTTTGGTTTTCTTTTACCTTCCTTCATACACATTTATACTAGGAATTATTCTCTTGCTCTCCTCTTGAAACATTCCCTATTTTACCACAACTAACTTTTCTCCAAAGCGTTTATTGCTGCTAGCACACAAGCTTGTACCTCAGGGTTCACTTTACAAGTTATAAAGATTTCACGAGTGTTTAAGCTGATGTTCCAGTTCTCACATGTAATTCTTTGGATTAATTTCACAAAAAGCCCTCCTTCTACTTGTTGTCCAAGACTGCATCATTAACTTGATTTTAGATGCATTCAGTCTTTCTCTACAAGCTGGTTTTGCTTCTTCCATATATAGTCTGTCTAAACACTGGACACTGCTTAAATCTGATTTTTTTTCCCCCTTATCCTGTACAGTTTTGAATCCTGCTTTTTCTAAACAAACTCAGATTCATTATTTAGACTTTCCTTTGAGTGTTTGATCTTGTTCCATTTCTCTATGCTTGTAGGAATTTTAAGACTTTCTTATCCAATACATTAACATTTCTTGTTCCCTCCCCTCAAAACATATGGCCTGTTTTGGTTGTCTTCCTTAGCCTGCCAAATCTGCATTTGTTTTTTATGTACAAAAAAGGTTTTTCTGATAATCCTTTTCTCAGGTTGGGACCCCTGATTTCTTTTATAATTTGATCTCAAATTAGAAATTGCACAAGATATCTGCTCTTGCATATTTGACATCTGTTTCAAATGTGTTAGGATGCATAAAAAGCTTTCCCTCTTATTCTGGTTTCCTCTGTCAAATAGATAGCTTTCAGAAGTTTCATTCTTTCTTGGGACGGTATAAGCTTTACCTCTCTTTAGCACACTTCAGTAATTACTCTGCTCCTGTTATCCTACTCAAGTTACCCATTGCCTTCCTGGACAGCCCCAGTTGCTCTGGCCACCTGGCTTGTTTCCACTTTACTGCATTTCTACTTTTCAGGTTGAATTGCACAATTTAGCACTTGGTAGTCAGAGAGAATGCTAAGTCCAGAAGTCTATAAATATGAGGTATCCTTAATTAAATAACATATAAACCAACTTATAGATGAATAAACCTATTGTGAGGAAGGGACAGTGTGTGCCACCATCAGTCGAATTAAGCCACTATAAGCAGCAATTCTAGTTTGGTTCCTGTATGATATGTTATTCAGTTTGAAGTGGTCTATTAAAGGGCCAGGATAATAAATGAAGGCAACAATAGGGACCATACACTAGGTGTTAAATTTCTTTCAATGTTAATAAACTGCAGTGTCATAAAATTTTAAACAGGATTTTAGCATAGTTCATTCTCTAAAGTAGACTGCCCTTTTAGCATTTTACCTTTAAAGCACCTAACTAAAATACTACATAAAAGGTAAAAGATACCCTCTGAGAAAGAACTATTAGTCATTGTAATGCATAATCAAGGTTATTTTCTTTAAAAATCATTAAGTACTTGTTACCAAATTTTAAATACTTTAAATGGAGACCTGTAAAAAGCTCATATATTTAAATGTCTGTTTTCCCACAGGTCCATTAAATACTAGCTAAATTGAGATAAAAGCATTTAGCTTCCACTTATGAGCAGGGTTAGAAATAGCAATTAAAAGAAAATCTCAGAGAGTGGGGCTGGGGTGGGGGGGGGAAGGTTGTGTTGGTAGGGCTGACACAACAGCAAAACCAAGCATATCTTTTCTGGAAGACTATTTCTGGAAGACTATTTCTGGAAGGTTTCTCCCATGTTTTTGAACTATTTCTAGTTAAAAACTTTTCCTTCAGCCAGCCTGCAGCCAGAACTTGAATGGCTAGAAAATAACAGAGGCCAGATTGTCAGCCGTACATTTCATTCATGTAAAATTTTGAGTGCATACTGAGCTGCTATGCACAGCAGGAGTCTCTGTTTGCAAGAAGTAAATGGACAGTTTTTCTAAAGGACTTTAGCAGGAAAATAAAATGTCATAGTCTTTACATTACTTGTTCCTTCCCTGCTTGAGACCTCTCTCTTCCTTGCACCTCCTATTCTTTTAAGTTTCCGTGTTGAACAGAATCTGGATCACAGCCTGTGAATTGTGTCAGGTCTTTTGTCTTTCTGTTCAAGGTGAATCAAGCTCCATCCAAATTGCTTACTGAAACAATCTAGGCCTGTCTATTAATCTGCTTCAAATACATGGCCTGGAAATAGCTCTGAGGAAAGTGATCTATTAATTGTATTGATCCTCATTTGGCCTTTTATATCACTGGTATTTTCCCCAGATGGGTACTGTTTGCTCTACAGGTTTTGTTAGATCAAAATCCCACATGCCAATGTCAGACTTTGGGATGGAGGTTCCACAGCATTTGCATTTTGTGATTCAGATCCATCCCTCGTTTTCACAGAAATGTGTTTGGCTTTAAGTCACTTGCTCTTATTCTATAAAATCCCCATTAAAACAATAATTAAACTCTCTTTGTCTTATACGTGGTTTTACATGTCAATTTTTGCTTCTACTTGCCCACCCGGGGATCCCTCCAGGGATGGCTCTAGTTTACTCAACCCATTAATTCCTCCTAAAATACCTAAACCAATTAAAACATTTTGGATGATTTTTTTTACTACTAAAAGTTTCCAAAAGGCATGAGCTGAATTTTGTTTTACTTTGGGTCATATTAAGATTCTGTATATTATAATGTGAATGAAGGTAAGGTACAATTTTTTCAATCCAAGTTAGAGGAGCTATCACTGGTGCGAGGTATTATTTAGAGTGAGCAATGGCCTGACAGTCTAGGCTTTGGATTTTAATAGTTATTGAAATCTTCCTTATTCTTCCACCTTCCCCATCAAACATTGATTTCGCGTTTCACATTTTGTATTCTACTTGTCTGATAGCTTTTCCAGTTCTTGCCTGTAGACAGCAGGACACATAAGGCTGTCACTTCTTAGGGCAATGGCAATAAATGTAGGAAAGCACGACGAGACTTGCAGAAAAGGTTACAAACCTTGCTTTCTTGTAAGTCTTCCAAACATCAGTCTGATCAAGGAGCTCAGACGAGGTGTATCTTCCACTCTAAGTTACCACATTTGGTTTTAAATAAAC
Source organism: Pygoscelis adeliae (assembly GCF_000699105.1). Lineage (NCBI taxonomy): Eukaryota > Metazoa > Chordata > Aves > Sphenisciformes > Spheniscidae > Pygoscelis > Pygoscelis adeliae. The sequence goes on along the minus strand of NW_008824672.1, from coordinate 1,858,625 downwards.
TGCTAGACATACATAATTCACAAGAAAACAAACAGGTTTCTTTACTCTGATTGTCGCATGAAAATTTTTTCTATTTAATCATGGTAATAACCAAGGTAAAATATACTACACAGCATTCTCATTATTTCTACCAACTTCTTTTTCTCCCTCCCCCCCCCCCGGGAAAGGGGTGATTTTCTATTATATTTTATTATAAATCACAGCAGAAGTCCAAATTATATCCATTTTGACCCTGATTTGGATGTTTGACACTTTGAGCTGCAAGCAATACAGCATCTGCCAAACAGAAATCTGCTTCTAACCTTTTTTTTTACTCTTCCGCAATACAAAAAACAATAACCACACTGTAGTTTAATTATACATTAGCACCATAGTGTACGTGTAGAAATCAAATAATAAAGATGCAACTGATTTTATGTTTTAGCAAATTTACCACCAATTAAAAAAACCTACTAAATGTTTATTTGTCCATTCTGTTATTTCCCATTTAAGACTTACACTTTAATGATTTAACAACATGTAAAGAAAAAAACTTAGCTTTTTTTTAAAAAATCAGTTTATATAATTATACAACTTGACATAATTCTTAAAATAAAAATAGACCTTTGTAGACTTTTTGTGCATTAATATGTTATTTGAGGCATAGCCTTTCCATCTGCAGTGCTTGCAATAGCGTTTGGTTTGCTGTTCTTACCTTTTGTAGCAAGCTGGCTTTTTGGGGCCCTGTTTATTGTTAGTAGAAGAGCGTATTGGCAATACAGCTGTCTGGAACAAAAGGAGGAATAAAAAGCCTGAAGATGCTTGTTCTAGTTTGAAAGTTGAAATTCATATATAATTTTAAAACAGTTCTCGTGAAGTATGGTGCGAATTTATAACCGAGTATTTTCTTTTTCACAAAACCCAAAGATGGTTTTACCCAGCTCTGAGAGACATCCAGCAAAACCAACAGTGCCATCTTTTCCTTAACTGGGTCTCAGAAAGGACAGAGTATTTTCTCCTTAGAAACATATCTAACAACTTCCTCTAAAAGCAGTTGCGGTTCAAAATCTCTCATGCTTATTCATAAAGTCCAAACCTAAAAGACAGTGTATGTGCCATGTTTTTATGCTTAGTATCTACCAATGTTTAAATACTGCTCTTGACTGTGCCTTGCATTTCCTACACAGATGCTTCTCCTGTTCTCCTTGGTGACTTTTGATAAAACTTGTCTTTTTTGACAAGAGTTTAACTGTGAAGTTTCCTAGCTGGGTAAACCCCCAGGGAGAATGCAGGCGTGCACAGTCATCTGGCTTATCCTGGATATTTTTCACTTACTGCATGTGTGTGGTCTGAGGTCACACGTACAATGGACTGGAAATGGCTATGACATGTTGGACTCTTTTCCCAGGTCTTTCACACCCAACCTGCATGTGCATAGTGGCCATTCACTACAGGTTTCAAGATCTTACTGCTGGGCTGGGTTGCCACACATCCAAAAGTCTGTCAACCAATTAAATATAACTTTTCTGGACATATTAAGAGGAGGTAGCTGGGAAAAATCAGGTAGCCCTAGAGTTCCCCCCTCCCCCTCCTCAGATAATAATGACCTTCACCAAAATACTCTTATATGTATACACTTCAAAGAGAAAATAAAAGAATGGATTCTCTTCTTCCTTGCACCCCCACAAACAAAGCGGAAAAGAGAACAAAAGCACGTTTTGTGTCTAAAAGTAGCTAAGTCATTGCATAGAAACACCTGTCCAGGCAGCCTAGGAGCATCCCCAAGAGACCAGTTTTCAAGGCACCATCTCCTAAATGCAGAAGGGAAAGGAAAGAAAAAAATAATAAAAAGGAAGAGGTAAATATACAACATGCACTTGAACGTCATTGTACAAAGTGCTAAGAAAGGAAGTCAAAGAAGGTGCTTTGACGAGCAACAAGGATAAGAGTGAGGTGCAGCTAACAAGAATCAGGGGCCTCACATTCTAAAAGCTCTTGGGAGTGATTTAAGCAAGGTAATATCTCCGTTTCTAATGACAGACAGAGGTGTGCACACACACAAATGCACTGTATTTAGAATGATAAAGGAGTGCAAGTTTACAGACCTATCTCACCAAAAGTATTTAGGGACCATTTCAGGGATGATCCTTATGGGTCCCTTCCAACTTGAGATATTCTGTGACCCAAAGGCTTTAGGAGCCTTATTGGGCCCAGAGGGGCAGTCACTCTTCTGTAGCATCAGAGATGCTTTCCAACAACACGAGTGTCTGCTCTGAGCTTACGTTGTGTCAGGGCACAGCAGGTTTTTTTCAATGTTAAATCCTGTTGGTTTTCATATATTTTCCCTAAAACCATGGATTATGAAAAATCTGGGCTAGAAACAATCTACGGAAGGAGATTTGTCTATCTCTCAGTATACAGTTACACTATATAGCACATAAATTATTCTCCGATTAATCACATTTTTGGAAAATATAAGCTGCTTATCTGTGCAATAAGCTTGATTCCAGCTATTTTAATCATATAATTGCTTTTCTCCTTCACCAGGGAAAGCATTGTTCCAAATCATATCATAGTTTGTTGTATTTTATATTAGTCCCACTAGGATATTTTGCAGTTCACACAGAGCAAATACACATACCCACACTGTGTCGTTCACAGCTTGATTCTGTTACTTAACCAAACTGGCTTCATTGACTTCAGTGGAGAGAATAGAATCAAGCTCATTTTATACATATATAAAAATATAAGTATAAATATACACTATAGATTTTTTTTTAACCCCAAATCTAGTTGTTTGTTTGTTTTTTTCTTTTAAAACTATAAAGAAGAGAGAAATCTGATATCACCTACATTTTGTACCACAGTGAAAATGTTTGCTGGAGTATAAAAGTGTGTGGTAAGGGACATTAAAACATAATAGCACAGTAGGCCAACTTATACCAATTGCTTCACAGTGGGACTATTGTCATTCAAGTACAAGTACTAAGTTAAAGGACAATAAATAGTATATTAGGTCTCTTACTGCAGGCATTTTAGCTACAGTAATATCTACCGGAGTTACTTGTGTTGTTATTAAAATAGATGATATTTTGGTAACAGCGTGCAAAGCAGGAACACAAACAGTTTCTTTCTGAATGAAGCATTATTCTACATCTTTTACTCACTAGTATTTCAGATGAGTGGGCAAATAAATAACAAGGCAGAGAAAACTTTGTCTGCAGAACCAAAGAGACTAGGTATCACAGAGGCTCTGCAATAATTATTACAAAATGCAAACAGGCCCCAGGACACAGCAGCTGCAGCTGGAGGACAGGTGGAAAAGAAAGAGGGGAAAAAATGCTGAGACAGAGAGAGAAAGATGGAAGAGTGAAACCCTAACACCTTTATGCAAAAGAAATGGTGAATTTTCAGATGTGCTGAAGATCCTTCAATTCAGAGTGTCTGCTCAGAAATGCAAACCTTGATGATGGCACGGTAGCCACTGGTGGTTTTGATAAGTGCGTCGAAGATTATATTTAATTTTAAAGCGTGTGAGAGGGGACATATAGGAGGAGAGGGTCAAGCCTGCCTGCAGCTTCTGAGCAGAAAGAAGGGGATGCCTAATACAGCATGAAGCTGGTTGAACCTGGTGCTGCTGTTTCTGTACAAATCTCTTGCTGGTTTTTGACAGTATTTGTGACCACAATGACATACAGATATTCCTTAGGACACTCCTTTCAAAAGCAGTAAGAGAAACAAACCCAAAGGCTAGGTCTTAGCTTTTGGGCTTGCCAGCATCACAGGTACAGCAGAGAGAAAGTGAAGGAGGCCTACTTCTATTAGTGAAGGAGGCCCAAAATTTCAGTTAGCTGAACTTAAACATTTTTTTTGCTAGTAACCGGTGGCTATAATATTATGCATGGATCACAACTTAGGTTTTCATTTGTCTATCTGCAAAAGATTTATGAGAGTTGTCATCAGTAAGGAAGAAAAATTGTTCTGATTCTGAATAAGTGTACAGCAAGTCTTGAGGTTTCCTGAGAAATGTATCATCTTCTCAGCATTTAATGTCATATATTTAATCCAAGGAATAGGCCATGGAATATGCTAGAATCTCAAGCTGCAGCATAAGGAAAAGAATTGGTAATTTGCTCAATGACCCAGAACAACTTGTCAAGAAGAACTGAAAATTGCATATTTGATTTTTTTTAAAAGATGGCAATACACAATAGTCAAGAAGTATTTAAAAAAAATACTAATACCTTCTTTGTGCTTAGAAAAGCAATTTTTAGACTGAGTCCAAGCTACAGCTAACATAAATTTTGTAACAAAATAGAAGCACAGCTACCTTATCTGTGCAGAAGCCACAAAATTTACTGTATCTCCTCATCCAGACATTTGTCATCAGAGGCATCCCTCATTCCACATCTCCATTTTGTCATCATCCCCAGGGGACCTATGAAACGAGAAGGCAAGGATCTGTGGTGTCTCCTCCTTGCAGAGGGGCATGCGTTGTCACCAGCCTCTGACAAGTCTGCAGATGATTATCATCAGGAATGGGAAGGTAAATCTGGAGAATAAAATCCCCAGCAGACAAGAGGAGACAGGCACCCTAAATGGGAGGGTGAGTACCGCTCAGCACAGCCGTGCAAGGACAAAGGGGTTGTTTCAGCGACACTGCTAAGGACAACAGCCAGTACCACAGAACAACACGTGGAGCTGGCTGATGCTCTCAGTCTGCAAGAGATGCGGGCATCTCAAAACCGCCTTTCATTCCTCCTTAGCATGAACACTTCCCTCTGAATTTTCAGTGAAGTAGAAATTCTGGAGGGAGTAAACAAAAGAAAACAACAACAAAAAGCACTTTCAACAGCAAAATGACTTCATGGAAGTGTTTTGTGTTTGTGAGTACAGACTATTTTTTGGGGGTCTTTACAACTCATTCCATGATATAAAAAGCAAAAGGAGCATGCCATCCTTCTTGACTTGGACAATATTTCAGTTCTGTGTTTTATTCTCACAGTAAACAGCTGCTTAATTAGCCCTGGCTGATTAAATCCACTTCTATAGGGCAAAAATTTTCACAAATCTAAAAATAACTTTCACCTGACACTTACAGGCACAGTAGTGTGTCTTAGGATATTCTGTTTTCAAGGAAGTTATTCAGCATCAGATTAATCTGTTATTAACCCATAATTGTTTGCTATGTAGAAATGAACATGTTTTAACCAGTTATGTCCCTAATATACCTATATGGAAAGCTCCAAATTTGTGAAATTAAATTTGTAACTCTTAATAGTAGGCTAAAATCAGTATGACTCTTTTCACAAGCTATGAAAATATGTGAGCTGGCCCCATTAGAAAGTGACTCTGAAAAGGGAAAAAACTTGAAAATAAACAAGCATTAAGAGTAAAATTCCCAATATCTGAAGATATTTGGTTGTTATATATGCTGTCAGGGACATGAGGCATCTGTTTTCTTTTAAGCATTGAGAAGTAGCATTTTCAGCCACTTGTGGGTGTTGCTCACTGTTATGAAATGGATTTTATCAGTCCAAGTATTAGAAACTATAACCAACACAGCTATGGCAGAGTCTGCAGTCTTGCTTTACGTGCTGTCTTCAAACTGAGATCCTAAAAAGCCACTGACCTCCACTTGCCATGGGACAGAAAGCTGAGATACTCCATTCACATGCCACAGAGCAAGCAGCACGGGGAAATGATGAGCTCTTGACATCTTCTACAAAAGAGACAACAAACTTCAATGGTGGATTTTTAGTGCCCTGAGGTCGGGTCACTGGAGGTTTCCTGACCAGAGCATAAGGGTGCAACAAAACAAGAAAAGGTAGCTGACTAAATACTGTAAAATACTTTCGAGAGTGGCTTTTCGGATTAGACTTTTAATGAGATGTGTAGATGGCAACTCATTCATCTCTTGTCAGAATGAAGCAACTTCTTCAGTTGTTGCTAGCTGCTTCCAGTGGTAATGTCTAACACAGTATTGCAAAAGCACAGAAAAGCTGGGGTTTTAAAGAAAAGGAATTATTTCCATGCTTAAAATGAAAGGAGGTATAAGGTTGTATATAACTTTTTTGTTTAAAAAAAACCCAAAAACCCCAAAAAACCCAAAAAATAATAGTCAGGAGAGGAAAAGATTATCTACTTATCTTGAGAGTTTTGTTATAACTGCTTATAATAAAAGACCAGTTCCCGAAACATTTGTTCCCTTTTTCATCCTCACTCAGACAAAGCTGCCATTTAACACTAACGATCTGAAAGGTCCTGTTGCCTTTGCAGTCAATATTTCCCTTTCACAGCTCCTCGCTTGCCCCTGTAATAAATCACAAAGCTAGCATTTTTGCCTATCTACAGTCGTAGCTAGAGATATTAAAAAACATTGAGAGTGGAGCTGGACAACTCCCTTGTGTAGAGCAATTGCAAGGACCACCATTTGTTGCTAATGGGAATGGGTAAATAATTACTTGACATAATTGGTAATTATTCAGAATTCAAAGAGACCGGGCTGAAATGGAGTGGAAGTGAAAGGTCTATATGGGAGTGTCTACAACTAAATGGATTGTTTATAGGAGACTTTAAATTATCAGAGTGCCACAACATTTTTTTTTTACTGGAAAATACAGTTGCTTTGGAGATCATTATCATTGTATGAAAATGCATCATTTTGTGATGAAATTATGTTTTAGAAAAATGAAACTAACATTTTGATTGAGTTGAGACATTCGGTCTTAGATATCTAACTGTTCACAATACCTTTTCAAAAAATGCAGCATTTCTTAAGAGAACAAAACTTTTTTGATTCATTGAAATGCAACATTTCAATTAAACTGGATTTTTTTTTCAAAATGCCTGAACTTCTTAACAAATATTCCAATTTTCAGCCAGTACTTGTTGTGACAGAACAGTAACCACATGCATCACCTGACCAATGTCAACGGGAGAAGACATTAGCACCTTCTAAAGTCAGGTTGGTCACTGTTATTCAGACGGTACCATGCTTACTGCTTAAGGATAGGATAGAGTAATTTGCCTCCTGGAAGTACAAGAACATGATTTTGCTTGCGAAAATGCAAATCAACTTGCACAATACTAATAAGTTTGCATTTAACTATTTCCCTTGTAAAATTTTTCATGATGATGTATTAATTTGTTAAACATGTGAAGGATACAAGATAAATGTGACTACTTTTAGGCAACTTTAAACCATGTTAGTTCAAAGCCCCATGAATAATTATTTCATATGTTAGTTTTAAAATTGCCCTTTTTATTATACATGAACAGCATTCTTCTCCCCATTTACAATTTCTTTGGGATAGGAAGTCAGATCTCAAGAGGGGCTCTAGACTTTTTTTTTTTTTAAATAAATATTATATTGTTGAGAACTATTAAATAGCTAAGGAGACAGGTTAGTTTTTACAGCCATATGAATATAGAGCACTGATTTACAGGTGTCATCTACCGTACCCTATCTTTCAAATCAACTTTGTCACTTCCTTTAAATTTGCACTACAAATTCATACTATTACCCACTTTGCTGAAGCAGTTAGCCAATACGGCCTGGCAAAGTTGTTCCTGTTAAGATGAAAAATAGATTATAGAAGTCAAGTATATCATTTGGTGTAATCTTGTTTACTTACAGAAAATAAGCACAAAGTGCAGGTTCCTTGAGCAGAGTAGGAAAAACAAACAGCAGGTAGTTCAGCATCTCAGATAAACCTACATCTGCTGCTCAGGCAAGCTCCATGGTTTGAGGGGTTTCTTTCTCTGTTTCTCCTCAAGATGATTCTCTTGTTTCCTGTCCTGACTCCCCCTGCCTGGTGAAGAAAAGTAAAAAAACCAAACCAAAACAAAAACCCCAAACCACACACAAAAAACCCCAAACCCCCAAAAAGCCCCAAACCAAACCCCTTACACAGCTTGTATTAATTCAAAGTGCTAATTCGATGCACCAAATGCAGAAAATATGGCTAAAAGAAACTCGGAGATGAAGGTTCAGTAAAAAGCAGGTAAAGTGGGAAGACAAAATGAAGTAGGCAGACAGGAGACATGAAACTTAGCCAAATCAGAGCTGCAGAAAACAGAGCTTTAATGCAAAGATGGGCAGAAAGCCAGAGTACATGGACAAGGATCTGAACAAGTAATAAGAGAATTAAAAAAAAAAAAAAAACAACCCCAAAAAACCCCAAACAAACCAAAAAACCAAAAAAGAAGTCTAGTGATGAAGTGAGGAAAGAAGAAATAGCGTAGCAGTAGAAGTTGATAAGGGAATGAAAACTTCTGAAAGCAATGGAAAAGATAGTGCAGTTCACTGCAAGACTAAATAAGAAGTGAACTTGTAAGAGCAGCAAAGGAATAAAAAATAACTCTGGGTAGCAAAAGCACAAAACATTGCTGAAGTGGGAGAAGTGAGTATTGGTGATTATTGATGTAAGTGAGCTTATGAAACCAGGTAAGGACAAAACATTGAAAGGTAGGTGAGAAAGCAAAAGCAACATAGACAAGAGTAAACAAAATGGATTTGATGTGTTGTGGGATGAGAGACATTCCTCAGCTTATCTCTGGAGTGAAAGGCAATACACTTGTTTACCGTGAGGAGCAAGGACACAGCATGATTCCTATTGTAGGTTTTTTGTGGGGGGAAAAAAAATTAGGAAACCCTGCATGACTTTCTGTAAATGGTACTTGCATGCCTCAAGTCTGCAGCAGTTCCCATAAGACTGACAGTAAATACGTAGAAAGTTACCAAAAAAAGGAAAATTGAAATGATCAGTACTGTTTAGAATAACTTTCCTTTCCAGACTGGACAGATTGTCTCAGCCTTTCTTGTTATTTTTTTATTTTACCTAGTCTACTGCAGTGCTATTATGGCTTTCCATGATCAAGGAATTAAATAATCAGGGAAAAGCATACAGTTATAACTCAAAGCAGCATTTACAAAACTGAAAGCCTGAAACCTTCTGCAAGTTGTTCGCAGAGTCAGTTTAGGTATAATTTTTAATACATAAACATCAAGTTGCACAGGAAACACACTCTTTATAGATACTGAAGCTCTCACACAATGGCCAAACAGTCTGTTAAACCTGGGACTTGAATTTGGTTTTCTAGAAATGTATTTTGCATCTCAAAGAGAAATAAACATTAATGTAGTAAGAATTAAATGATTGCCCCCTTTTTTTAATGCTATTTATATAAAAGACATTTTTGCCTTTTAATACAAGAGATTAAGATGTCCAGTTACTGGCCAAATTACATCCCCTGACTCTTGAGAACTTACAGAAAGCACTTTTTTACCAATAGACTGCTCCCAAGTCTGACAGAATCAAAATGAAACAAAAATAAGCCAAAAAAGAAACTGTCTTTACCAAACCAGTTCCAGGTGTTGAATGACGAAACATGAGAAACAGCCTCAGCTGGAGAGAGCAAGTTAAATTAAGGAAGGGAAGCACAGGTGCTTTTTAGTAGGGCAGGAAAATTCTTCAGGTATATAGCCCAAAGATGGTATTAAATTTTGTTTCCAAAAAAAGTACATTCCCAGACTGTGAATTGCTCTTAGGTGTAGTGAGATGCCTGGAGGAAATGAAAATGTTTTGGTTTAAAGTCCTTTCCTGAAGAGAAGTGTTTACCCTTAGCAATTAAGAATCAGCAGTAGACAACTATTCCTGTAATATCTTTGGCTGGTTTTATAAGACACCCTGGAGAAAGGCCTTGATATATTAAAATACAGAGATATGCTGTTAATAGCAGTATGGCACCACTATTATTGCAACTACAGAATAAAACCCATAAGAGTCTTTCTCTTTCAATTTTTAGTTCATATAGCTAGATATATTGTTTTGCAGTTATTCATGCTGGCAACTAAAGGGAAACTTTCTTCCTCAGAAAGCTGTGGGACAAAGGGGGCTGAGCTTTAGGTGAGACTGTATGAGACCTCACCCAAAGACTGAGTCAGAGGAACATGGACTAGGCTTAGCAGACTTCTACTGTTAAAATAGTCTGCTAAGAAGAAAAATGGACGTAACATAATTTAAAAGCAGTCAAAATTTTCCTACTTGACTTGACTCCGAAAGCACACAAGGGAGAAGAAAGCGGATGAATGATACGAGTGAGATGTGCCACACGCTTCTGTCCAGTTCTGCCTGCTTCATACCAGCGAATGCAAAAAGTGACAGCACTCTGCTGGAAACCAGTTCCAGCATTCCCATTAGATTAGATTTTAATGGACTTAGATCTTAATTTGCATAGAAAAATTATGCTGGTTTATTTAAAATAAAAGAAGAGAACAGCTACGGACTCTTAACTTGCACTCACTGAGCCAATGCTTGGTATGGTTTAAGAAGTTACTTTCCCCCGCTGTGAGGAATTGCTGTGCAGTGAGGGTCCGCAGGCAGAGCGTGTGCCTGCCTCATCACTCTCAGTGCATTTTCATGCAAAATCACACAAACTGGCAGTTTAAGCTGCACTGTGATTTGCAGGGGCTGAGGCACAGGCACACGTTCCCTCCTGCTTGACACAGTCGTAGTTGGAATAGAGAAGAGCAGGCACTGGGGGGAGAAAGATCCTCCTCCTCAGCAAGATGACAAAACCCAGGGAAAAGAAAAAAAAAAAAAAAACAAACCCCCAACAATCCTATGCTTGTTATGGGTAGCTTCAGTTCTAGTTTCTTAGATGAGAAAACATCAGAGGCTTTCCTTTGCTTGCAAAAAGCTATTAGCTTTTCCCTGGCAGCTGCCACCTCTGAGGTGGAGAAAAGCTCATGCTTTTTATACGTGGCAGGCTCCAGCTCCATAGTCTTTAAAGATTTCAAAGTCTCTGAAACTGAAGTGCAACTGTGCTATGACACAAGCAGCAGAAAATCGAGGTGGCAAATTTTTAGATCTACCTTCTTTGTATAGTGCAATGCAAGAAAACCAAAAAACCTTCAGAAATCTAAAACCTACTGTTCTTCAGCAAACACGATGCATTCGCTGTTCTCATACAGCAGTCAAAATGTTATCTGAAGGACATGAAGGGAATCTGTTCCAAAGAGTTCCAACCTCCTAGTAAAAAACCCCTGGCATTACATAAAATCACTTGTTTCTTGTTTTGTTTTTTGCACAAACCTCAGAAAACATTTGATCTTTCTGATAAGCTGGATATCCTGGCTCTCTATGAATGCTGGAAAATGTGTTTATACACATTTTTTTATGTTCCTCAGTATGCTTTTCCTTTGCTATGTGTTTTATGCTGACTTGTCTCAAAGTCTGTCTTCATTATTTGGATTCAGAGTGGTTACTTCAAGTTAAAGCTTAGCAGGGTGGTTTTGTATGGTTTATATTTCTACATCACCCAAGTCTGTGTATAACACATTTACTTGAAAAAAGCAAGGCAGTAATTATTTAACAAATTAATCTGTGCAGCCCTGACATCAGCAGTTATGGTGAAACTGCAAGACGCTAACAAAATAGTAAAAGAGGACATTTTCCTTCTAAAATTCCAAATCAAATTATGGTGTGCAGCAAGTAATCAAACTCCAGTTTATGTTATTACAAAGCTTACTCTGGCTTGGATATCAAATTAAATTATCATTTGCCTTTCCAGCTAGAAATAACTGTCTTTGAACTATCTGACTACAGATTATGTTTTGCAGCCTTTACATTCTCTTTCTCCCTCTCTCTTTTTCCCTGAATGAAATCAAGGGATGGCTTACATCAGTGGCAGCAGCAGCTTTGGCTGTTTCTAAATTTGCAAGTTTCTAAATTTAACAATGTATTCTGGATGGGATGGGCTATTACACTTCTGCATGTCTTACTAATAAAGATGACTATTTTCTTAACAAACTTCTACCTGTGAAGGATAAAGCTAAGCTTTCTCTTCCTTAGTCTCCATGGACAACTGATCAGAGAATAGATCGGTTGATGTTTAAGGAAGGTTATTCTGAAGAAACCAACATCCTCTGTTTCTCCCCAGTTTATGTGAGTCGCCTGATGACCTCTCCATTTTGCTGGCACAGCTGTACAGATCTGCCCTGTTCATTTGCCTTCCCTGGGCAATAAAGTTTTCCCCACGCTAGTCCACATTGGGATTGATGGTTTAGTCCTTTGTGTGAATAGGCTCCACACCTAACATTTTTGGCCTGAGGAGATCTGGGTAAGTCGGACTGCCACACTCTGCAAGCTCTTCAGCAACACCGTTCAGCAAATGCTTCCTGTCAGATGGCCTTGAACATGTCACTTCCACCTGCCTTAGTTTTCTTACCTGGAAAACTGGTAAGGTAAGACTACTGATCTTTGAAGAATATCAACAGTGCTATCTATTAGTGGTGTTGTCTTCTCTTATTTTTATTCATATTACTCAGAAAACAACAGGAGTTTTCTGGCTGGCTGGCTTTTCTCCATGCTGGCCTGGCCATCTGGAATTAGGGTGGCTGAGAAGGACGTCAGTGCTGTGCCATGATGGGAATGCTCTGACCACCCTCCCAGAAACAGCTTCAAGTCCGTACTTCTAGGCAGGGTTTGCTGAGAGGTATAAAATACTCTGGCTTTCTGTTCTGAGTCTACATGGATTATTGGTGAAAACATGTGGCTGTTCAGGGAGGGGGTGAAAGAAAGCAGATTTATATTTGGCAGCTGGAGTTGTATCTGCCAGGGCAAAGGCACAACCTTAGTCTAACATGTACTGAACTTCCAGATCTGAAGAAGATTTCTGAGTTCTGCCTTCCTCATTGTAGACTTAAAAAATGACTTGGTCCTTTGGCTACTGTACAGCAAGAAGACAGTCTCAGGATATTAAACAGGATCTGAGACAGAAGTTTTCTTCAGATTTTCAGACCAGCTTTCTTGGTTTCTCCCAACCACTGCTGTGTTGTGTGCAGTTTCTGAATGTTTCTTCTTCTCAGAAATGCCCTCAGGAAAAATACCAGATAAATGCCTGTTACTTTTATGTTGATTTATTATGATTTTTATTCCCCCCCCCCCCCAAAATATTTCACTTTGCTGCCTGGCATTCAGTCCTGTGCTTCTGAACATCAAAAGTTCTACTTTAGCCTCCCAGCTTCAGCAGCTGAAAATAAAAATGGATAGGAAGGTGACTGAGCAGGCAGGTGCAGTAACAAAAATGTAGCTCCACTTTCTCCTCTGGCTATGTTTTATGTCTCCATGATTTTTGTATTCGTTCTCATTTCTCTGTGCGTTATTCTTTGCACATATAAAAAATTAGGGGGAAAAGTGTGATTGCTTACTGTCATCCCCAGTTTTCAGTGGTAACTGTCAAATGTGGAACCCAGCAGTACCAGCTCTGCTAGAGGTGCGTGAGCAAACCCTTCTTTGCTAAACCCATTAGTTTCAGGTGACTTTCCCCCTTTCAGTTTTTTCTTTGCTTCTGGCCCAGATCCAGTGAGAGGCGCACATGCAGCCAGACCAGCCATTCTGTCTTTTTCCAGCTGTGATGCAGAAAGAGGTCTCCTCAGTAAGAAACATTTAGATTGTCTCTACTTAATTTGGAATAACAGAAAAAAAACCCAAATGCTGAGGAGGGTGAGGACTTTTAATGTACAGCAACCCTGACCCCCAAAGGTCTACAAAAGCTGCTGCTACTAAGTCAGCCTGACATGATGGTGGTGAAGACTGCAAATTTCCCTCTTTGAGAAACTTCCACATCATCCAAGAAACAGAATAGGTCAAAAACAAGTCATCCTCCTCAGTTTAGGCTATCAGTTGCCACTCTTGAAGCTGTAACACAACACGGAATAAATATTTTTGGAAAGTTTTCAGTGTTCCTGAAACTACTGTAGGATTTCTGCCACGGGGTAGTTTTGTGTTCAGCTCACTGCCAGAAATTCCTGGTCACCCGCCCTCTGAAAATTGCAGCTTCCATATGAACCTGTCAGGCTAAGGAAGGCTGATGGCTACCAGCAGGCATAGCTGCTGATGGGCAAAGAAAGACCTTGAATACCTGAGAGGTTAATGGGTGTACTAACCACCATAAAAAGCATTTTAGCCTCATACAGAGCAGGATAGGTGAAACGGCAGGAACATTAGCCAGAGCTTTAGAGCAGGATGACAGAAGCTGAGCCACAGGATCCGTGGGTTTCCGGGGCTGGGGCTGCAATGCGGCAACTATGCTTTTGAGTTTTGTCTGTCGGGAAGAAACAAACAAGCAAGACACCACTAGCAGGAAAAGCCAGGAAAACAAGGAGAAGATTCAAGATGCACTGGTACAATGATGCTGAGAGGGAGCCAGAAAGCTGAGCCAGGTTTGAGTGCTGGAAAAAGAAATTGCTTGTTATTTATTTGTATTGTGTTGAGGGAAACGAACATTTCGATATGTTCCCGAAAAAGAAGAAGGATTGCATGCAAGCAATACCTGACTACATCATGAGTTTCTCTTTCTAACAGAAACAAGTCAGCAAGACACTGAATATTGGCTAATCATTCATGCTAACATATTCGGGGTGGATTAATGAAGAACACGCTCTGTGAAATCTCATTGTGATATATTGTGTTACATTGTGTTTTCCACCTTTTTTAATTTCTAAAAGTTCCTAGTGAAGGCATTGGCACTAGTATAATGAATTTAAGACTACCAATAATATGTCTGCTTTTCTTAGTGTTTGCAGACCCTTAGAGCGATCCATAGACTTTATAAACATCTGTGATTGGGAGATAAAAATAAACAAAGTATGCTTGTCACCAGCAGCTTTCAAATATCTTTCCATGTGTATTTCACAGAATCATAGAATCATTAAAGTTGGAAAAGACCTCTAAGATCATTGAGCCCAACCGTCAACCCAACACCACCATGCCCACTTAAACCATGTCCCTAAGCGCCTCATCTACCCGTTTTTTAAATACTTCCAGGGATGGTGACTCAACCACTTCCCTGGGCAGCCTGTTCCAATGTTTAACTACTCTTTCAGTAAAGAAATTTTTCCTCACATCCAATCTAAACCTCCCCTGGCGCAACTTGAGGCCATTTCCTCTCGTCCTTTCGCCAGTTACTTGGGAGAAGAGACCAACACCCACCTTGCTACAACCTCCTTTCAGGTAGTTGTAGAGAGCGATGAGGTCTCCCCTCAGCCTCCTTTTCTCCAGGCTAAACAACCCCAGCTCCCTCAGCCGCTCCTCATAATGCTTGTTCTCCAGACCCTTCACCAGTCTTGTTGCCCTTCTCTGGACATGCTCCAGCACCTCGACGTCCTTCTTGTAGTGAGGGGCCCAAAACTGAACACAGTATTCGAGGTGCAGCCTCACCAGTGCCGAGTACAGGGGCATGATCACTTCCCTCCTCCTGCTGGCCACACTATTTCTGATACAGGCCAGGATGCCATTGGCCTTCTTGGCCACCTGGGCACACTGCCGGCTCATGTTCAGCCAGCTGTCAACCAGCACCCCCAGGTCCTTTTCCGACAGGCAGCTTTCCAGGCACTCTTCCCCAAGCCTGTAGCGCTGCATGGGATTGTTGTTGTGGCCGAAGTGCAGGACCCGGGACTTGGCCTTGTTGAATCTCATGCAGCTGGCCTTGGCCCATCAATCCAGCCTGTCCAGATCCCTCTGCAGAGCCTTCCTACCCTCGAGCAGATCAACACTCCCGCCCAACTTGGTGTCATCTGCAAACTTACTGAGGGTGCACTCGATCCCCTCATCCAGATCATTGATAAAGATATTGAACAAGACCGGCCCCAAAACTGAGCCCTGGGGAACACCGCTCGTGACCGGCCGCGAACTGGATTGAACTCCATTCACCACAACTCTCTGGGCCCGGCAGTACAGCCAGTTTTTGACCCAGTGAAGAGTAGAATCATAGAATCATAGAATCATAGAATCATAGAATCATTAAGGTTGGAAGAGACCTCCAAGATCATCGAGTCCAACCGTCGACCCAGCAACACCATGCCCACTAAACCATGTCCCTAAGTGCCTCATCTACCCGTCTTTTAAATCCTTCCAGGGATGGTGCCTCAACCACTTCCCTGGGCAGCCTGTTCCAATGTTTAACTACTCTTTCAGTAAAGAAATTTTTCCTCACATCCAATCTAAACCTCCCCTGGCACAACTTGAAGCCATTTCCTCTCGTCCTATCGCTAGTTACTTGGGAGAAGAGACCGACACCCACCTCGCTACAACCTCCTTTCAGGTAGTTGTAGAGAGCGATGAGGTCTCCCCTCAGCCTCCTTTTCTACAGGCTAAACAACCCCAGCTCCCTCAGCCGCTCCTCATAATGCTTGTTCTCCAGACCCCTCACCAGCCTCGTTGCCCTTCTCTGGACATGCTCCAGCACCTGGAAGTCCTTCTTGTAGTGAGGGGCCCAAAACTGAACACAGTATTCAAGATGCGGCCTCATCAGGGCTGAGTACACCTGTCTAAGCCGTGAGCCGCCAGCTTCTCTAGGAGAATGCTGTGGGAGACAGTGTCAAAGGCCTTACTGAAGTCCAGGTAGACCACATCCACAGCCTTTCCCTCATCCACTAGGCAGGTCACCTGGTCATAGAAGGAGATCAGGTTGGTCAAGCAGGACCTGCCCCTCATGAACCCGTGCTGGCTGGGCCCGATCCCCTGGTTGTCCCGCACATGCCTTGTGAGAGCCCTCAAGATGACCCACTCCATAATCTTCCCCGGCACCGAGGTCAGGCTGACAGGCCTGTAGTTCCCTGGATTCTCCTTCCGGCCCTTCTTGTAGATGAGTGTCACATTGGCAAGCCTCCAGTCATCTGGGACCTCCCCCATTAACCAGGACTGCTGATAGATGATGGAGAGCGGCTTGGCGAGCTCCTCCGCCAGCTCCCTCAGCACTCTTGGATGGATCCCATCCGGCCCCATAGACTTGTGAGCGTCCAGGTGGAATAGCAGGTCATTAACTGCTTCCTCTTGGATGATGGGGGGTGCATCCTGCTCGCCGTCCCTGTCCTCCAGCTTAGGGGGCAGAGTACCCTGAGGATAACTGGTCTGCCTGTTAAAGACTGGGGCAAAGAAGGCATTAAATACCTCAGCCTTTTCCTCATCCTCGGTGACAATGTTCCCCCCTGCATCCAATAAAGGATGGAGATTCTCCTTGGCTCTCTTTTTGTCTAACACTTATTGAAAACTTCTTAACTCGTAAGCAGAGTCACAAAGCTAGCTTTACCTAGTATTTGCATTTTTTAACATATATGTTTGTGTTTTAGCATAGCAGTTTTTTTTATTCCATTACAGAAATTTCTTAGGCAACTCTTGCCCTACACATTGGAAACAATGCATCAGAACGTGTGTGAAGATGACTGCACATGGCTCAGAAAGGTTGACATCACTGCATCCTCCTGAAAGCAAAGGCAACAAAAGTTAATGATATTTATCTCCTGCTTTCACATAGAAATATCCCAGAAGACTGCAGAGATTGCATACAGAGGGACCATTTCACCCATCACTGAAATTCATTCACCTCTGTATCATCTCTGTGCTTTGCAATGCTCCCGTTATGTGCATTAATGGACCAATAAAACATTCCTTGGTATGCTTTAATACTACAGAATATTTCTTCCTATGGTAGGTCCCAACTGAGTGAAATGATTCATCTTGTTATTTCTTTTGGATGTTTCAAGATGTTTATTTTTATTTTTGACACATTTCAGCATAACCTGCTCAGGCAGATATCTCACCTTGTGAGCATCTTGAAGATAAGAGCTTGGTTCTTTCATTCTATAAAATAGTCAGGTCACTAACAGCTGTGCATCATGATGATCACAAAGAAAATGCCTTCTTACGAAGTATCTCTCAGAATACTTTAAAAATAACACTGAGATTACTCCATAACCGAGATATATTTGAACTTGATTCGCTGTACCACCTCTTTAATCATCCCCTTGACAGAGAAGATTTAAACAGTTAGTTGTATCAATGGTCTCTGCAGAAAAGTGGGAAATCGTATTGATGTGATCCAGTTCCTATAATGTATATGTTTTTAAGTTCAAGCAGATGAACAATTCTGCTTAAGTCAAAGAACCTGCTCATGCTTAATTTTTAGCATGTGTTTTAGAAGCTTTGAGTGAGACTATAATCTTCAGACATTTCTTTCACTGTCAGCTTTTCTCCTCTGGTGTTGGATTATAAAACAACTAGAGATTAGCTCTTTGTGCTGAGGTTGGATTCTGCTGCCCTTACAGACTTTGAGCAACACTTTGTCTGGTGAGGAATTCGTAGAAATCAGTGAGGTCAAGTGGTAATCAACCTTGAAACTCTTTAATTATCATTTTCAAAGCTTTCCAGGCTGGTAAACAGGCTGCTGAGAAAACACTAACACTTGCAGACTTGAAAGGGTGCAAGAATAAATTTTCTGGAGGCAGAGTTTTTGTATGACATGGGCTGGAAATATGAACATAACCTCCTTCACAATTTTTAATGTCTCTTAAAAATATGTATTGAACATACTGAGAAAATCTAGGAGGAATCCCTTCACTTCCAATTTATGTCTTCCCAGCACTTAAAATAGCAAGTAGTGAGCTATAATCATGGACAACTACAAGTTCTCAGTATCCTGAAGGTTTCTGGACACTTAGCAGGACCTAGTTGCTGTTGGGCTATGAAGAGCTGTTACTTGCTTCTTCTCTGTTCTTGACTTGGTCCTTTGCTTGTTTGTCTTCTCTGAGGTTACTGCCTGAGAGGTACACAGTGGCTCTTCCTCTTCCTGTGTTCAGCCACTCCTTTGCTTTGTCAGTCTTGGATCTACTTTGCATTCCTGAAACATTACAGCTCCTCTGGCCCTTTAAAGGCCCATTATTAATTGAATCACGGATTTCCATGTTCCTTTTGCTTTGGTTTCCTCTCTTTGACATGTCTTGGACCTCCTTCACTTGCCCCAGTGATTTTAATTTACTCTTTTAATTACTGAATTTGCTCTGCTGTTCCTTACTTCCCCTCACTAGTCCCTTCACAGAACATCAGCTAATCTAAACCAGCATAGCTCTCCTGATCCCAAAACGCTTTTTCTGGAATACTGCCGACTGGTAGGAGGCTGTGGACCATATACACTGGTGCATGTTGCTCTGAGAAAACAGTGCAGCATCCAGTTTGTTCGTGGCAGTTTGGCTTCCACAAGGTGCTGTAACCAGTGTGACCAGAAATGGGTAAGACATAGCAGCCCTGATGCTTTCTTTCAACCCCCCTCAGCCTCACCACACCTTCTTTCAGTACTCTAACCTTTGCCTTTGTTGTAATTTCTACGTTGTGACCACAGAATCTTAAAGCATGGGACAGTTCAAGTTTGAAGGGGCCTCCTCCTGCCCAAAGCAGGGACAGATCTGAGATCAGACCAGGTTGCCCGGGGCTCGTTCCAGTTGAGTCTTAAAAACTTCCAAGGATGGAGACTGTGCAACACCTCTTGGCATCACCTTCTATTGCTTCACTGGCTTAATATCATCTTTCTATATCATCCTTCTGGCATGTTGTCAGGACCTTGGTGTGCTTTGCTACCACTTATTCCCTTGCTTGGTATTTACGCGCCAACTTTAGTGTATATCAACTGAGGGATATATTCTAAGCAGTACCTGATCTCTGTTAGTATTGAAATCAAAGGCAAGATCAAAGGGATTAAGGCTGTATACATTGTAAAGAAAGGAAATGCAGTCTGGACCTGAATCAGCTTCTGTTATTACCCAGATAGGTACCCAAAATATATCTCATTTTGCTCCACATAATTTGTTAGCCCGATGTAGAACTGCTGTTGTTCCCTTTTCATTTAAAAACAATAAACCCCAAAATTTTCAAGCTGCACAAATGCAGTTTTAAAAAGAGACATTAATAAACATTTTTCTACATCTAGTGATGGAGAAAAATATTTCTAAGCTTGGACCAGCATTTATTTAATTAAATATTAATTATCTTGTACTATTTCTAGTCAATTTATGAGCTATAACAGAGAAGTGGAAAAAAGAGGGAGCATTTTAGAGTCATGAAACATGTCAACATTTCTTAAAGAATATTTTGACAAAAATAGAAAGAAAAAGAAAACATCATGTTAATAATGGCAAGGATGACCTTAACATTTTGGATGCTGAGACTGTCTTAGTCTATACTTCCTTCTGTGGGGTAGTATTTATTTTAGTGATCATTTGAATTTGCAAAGAGAAATAAAATAGTAAGGCAGTGCAAGCTGGATTGAGGACAGAAATTTTTTGTAAGAGATCATGCTTTAACACTTTCAGCTGTGTTCCACAGCTGACTACCTCTGGAGTTATCTCACTGGATCTTAACTAGTAGTGGTGTAATGTACTATTGTATCAAAGTGATGAAGAAGCGTATTCAGTTAGTCTCTCACTGGAATTGTGTAGCTTCACAGTACTCAAATTTATTTCAGTCTGACTGTAGGAAAGCAAACACATTAGAACATGGCTTCAGAAGGATTTTCTAAAATACAGTGAGACAGATTTTGCCACTTTTACTTATTTTAAGTAGTATCTTGAATGAAGGTGGCAGGAAATGGCCATGTAGTACAGCTGTATTAACTAATTGTTTCTCTGATTTCTGGCATTACTCTTCACATTTCCTCCTCCTCTGTCATGCTTTTATAGTAAATGATTTTGAGTCATTTACTAACATCCAACTTCATGACTTTCAGAGTCATTATTTCTTTGTTGCAGTTGCAGTAATGCATTGTGCCTTTAAATTACAAGGCTAGATAGTAGTGTCTCTGATCCTCTTTTAATCACCAATAGTTGGTCTGGCAGAGCAGCTTCTGAAGGCACTTTATTGATAAAAAGTGGCATTTTAACACCTGTTCATCTTATTGCCCTATTCCCCTCTTTTTGCCTGTAGAGCTAAATGGAGGTCTCCTTTGGATACTACTATTATAATAAACTATAAATAAATAAATAACCCAAATTATTCCAGGAAAGTGCCTGCCTTTTCATCCTAATCAAAAATCCTATTGCAACTTGTTTGAACAAAGCTTTGTCTCTTATCCTGCAGCACATCTATCTCATCTGGCATGGTTTCTGATTCTGTGAGGCTGCAGGTACTCTTAAAATACCCTCGATTTTGGTGTGAGTTGATTGTTTTATCAGTACTTGAGATTGCAGCCTTTTCTTTTTTCCTTCAGTTGGCTTTGTCTCAAGCCCTGGAACAAAGACCAACAATGCCTCTTACACTTAGAGACTGCAATGTCAGTTTAAAAAGCCAAATGCGTTATTTTTAGTAAATGTACATGACAGCTAGTTATTGGATCAGAAAACAAATCCCCCCTTAAAAGACAAATACTATGGAAAAAGTTGGGCATAGACTGTGCAAATTACCATGGCAGTTTTCCACATGCCCCTTGTCGAGTCCTAGAGAGGCTCCAGCACGGGACCGCACCTCCCACCTCCCCTTGCCATCGCCTCTCCGGTTGAGGAAAAGCAATAGGGAAGGGAGTGAGTCCCTGTGATGCCTGTGGTACATGAACACAGAATCAAGCCCTGGGGAGCACAGCTCACCTGTGCATGTGCCTTACGGCAGGATTGGCTGTGCCTGTGTCATTCCTAGCATGTCCCTCTAGCCTCTTCCTGCGGACCTCTAGTAGCAGTGAGTTCAAAATTTCTCTGCAGAATCTAATCCATTAGAAACTTCTTTTCTGATGTTTAACCTAAATCTCCCTTTCAGCAGTGTAGACGTTATTATTTTGTCCCATTCATTAAGGGAGGTGAAGTCCACCTGTAAAGCTCAATCCATAGAGGAAGATGAGATAATCTAATGGCCACTCCCCTTAAAGGCATATCTAAATGACTACAAATATGCTATAACCTGTCCATCAGCTGCCCAGAGAAAGTGCTGCTTTGTGCTCAGTCTCTTCCTATTTAGTAGAGTTGAATGAGATTCATCTACTTTTTCAAGGCTTCATAACCCCTGGGTAGCAAGTTTGAAACATTAAAACTATATTCAGGAGATGAACTCCAAAAAATATCAGATAGCACACAAGACAAATAGTTCCTATATTGTTCTGAAGAATAAAAAAAAGACTGTCAGTGTACTAAGCTTTTTAAATAAATAAATAAATAAATAAAAGAGCAAAATAAAAAGAACTATATATATGTAATTTTTGATCTTACAGTTGGAGCCAGCCATGTTTTATGTAGCCCAGAAAGCTCCTATCTGCATCTTTTTGTGGGATCTACCTCATAGTGATTTCCAAACTTGAAGCTGCATTCCTGTGAGTGTACATAAATGCAGATGTGTGTAAGAAAGCTTGGAAAACCACTGTCACAAGAAGAAATTCTACATTAAAAGTGTTCAAAAAGTGAATCTGACAAATGCAGTATGTAAAGCTAGGAACCCTTTTATCCACACCCTATTTCATCCTTAAGGAATGAAGCATCACAGTAGAGAAGCTTTATGGTGAGCAGTTTTAAGCTGGCATTGATATTTTACTATCTGGAAATTGATTTCAACCTGACAGTGGAGCTTCCAATTTTAGTGTCTGCTGCTGATAGAGATGCAGAATCCTGACATGATTTGGGCCTGCAGGGACTCATGCAAGTGGTTAACTTCATGTTTTGTCATGATGCCCAACAATATCAGTGACATGGTACTTTGTGTACAAGTTCTAGAAGGACTGGCACCATGTTGAACATCTTTTGTGAGGAGATAAGCCTCTTCCAGCCCAAAATGAATGGGCAACTGGTTCACTGATCTCATTTTTATATATATATACACATACATATTTAAAGAACAAGTCTTGAAGCTTGCTGAGAATGTGTGGAGTTGGACAAGTTTATTGCTGTGGATTCATAGGCGCGAGCTGAGTAGTTGGAATTTCCAGATTTTCTCAACAATTCTGCTAAAACTACTTTATTCCCTAAAGCACATAGCATTTATTCTGTGTTTTTCAGCAAAGTACAACTATTGATTATGAGATAGCATGTACACAAAAATCCTACAACAAAACAAAAAAAACCTACAATAAAACAAAAAGTCTGTCAGTTTAAGTTTACCAGAGGGTCTGTACAAGGAATTTTGGAGCCCTCATTAGCTGAGCTTCACACACAGAGGTTAATTCAACTTGACCCATTGACTGACAGTGACAAATGGATTTAAGATGTAGTTCCATTATGTGCTTTCTTCTGTGGTGAATCCAGTGTAGGAAGTCTCTGTGCTCTCACCTGTGTCTCCCATGGAAGCAATTTCTCCCCCGTTTTTGGACTGCACTTCTCTGTTCCTTCAGCTGAGTGACAACCGCTGGAGGGACCTCTGGATCACTGGGTTAGGAGTAACCCTGCAAATCACAGCTTTTACTCTACTTGCATCATTGCACTGATGCCCCAGTGTGGAGCCTAGGTCTCCAAGCACCACAAAAGCTCACCTGCAGGGAGGGTGAAATGCAGCTCTGGGACCTTCAGACCTTCTTATGACAGCTTCATCAGGGGAAGCGGGGAAACGTACCCCTATGCCGCCCCCTCAGGGTGCAGCTGACCTCATCCCACAGTTTCCTCCTTTTGAATAGCACAGTCCTGCTCCCCCCTCCTTGGATCCACCATCATAGCTCCTTGCCTTCCCTGCCCCGTCCTCCATCCCCAGGTCCCATCTGCCGGATCCCAGCACCTCTCCTGTCTTTGCTCTGACAGTTATCTATCTGCACAGCAAACCAATGCAGCCAGCCAGCCTGGCAGGCTCACTTACTTTTCCTCTGCTGGGCTGGATCTCTGCCACATTAGTGATTATGCCCTGAGGCTGTGCTTTCATGGACATTTGCCAGGGAAACACTGCTGGATTGGGCATTTCTTTTGACAAGACTTGCTTCCCTGCTCCCGTGCCATGCCTGTCGTTGTGATGGTCCCGCTGTTTGCTGGGCATCACAAGGAACCATGACGATGATCTAGATAAAGAAACCTCCTCCGTTTTCTTTACAGTTATTTTAGTCAGAGCACTTCACTGCTATTGCTTCTCACACAGTCCTTCAAACAGCTGAACCATGGGACAGAAACTACTGAAGCCACCTAACAGCTGCCAAAGAGAAATGTCACAGGAGCCACAGCCTCAGACTGATGCTGAACAGTAGGTTGTGGTTTTGGTATTTTATTTTTTCTTAAGTTTTTGGTTTGGAATTTGTGTTATGTCATCTAATTTTGGAAAATTTTCCTTTATTTAGAACTATCAAGGATTAGTCATCAATCTAATTGGGAAGAGCCAGGCAGTACCTTTTGATAAAGCTGCGACAATAAGCCGACAATTTCCTCCTTGAGTTTTCTAGGCTTTTTAGTATCTATGCTGTGTCGGTTAATGAACTGTTTAAATCATACAGTGACTCTTATTCTCACCCACTATATGCCTTATGGGTTTATCAACCTAAAAGCTGTTTTTCTCCCTTCAGGTTTTAAGAGTTCAGTCCTGACCTTTGACTAGATGACTGCTACAGGATTTATCCTACAGTTCTACGTTTTGTCATATAAACTGACAATTCAGCAGATAGCCCCGTGCTATCACAAGTACAAATGACTTGGACGTGAGGTTCACAGAAAGGGAGCAAGGATGTGGGATTTAGGAGGAGAACTAATGTGCTTCCTCTTCTCTCTCCAGCAAACATCCTTCCCTAAACATAATGCAAACAAAATTAGGAGGATGGGGAAGATTATGTCCCTAACAAGATTCATCATGACATTGTGTCATGATGAATTATCATAGAGGAATTGCAGCCAGATAATATGCAATTACTCATTAGTATTACAGAATACGTTATCAGGGCTTCTTCATTCTTGCAGGTTAGGAAAACAACTGGCTGGCCATCAGAGAATGAGCAAACAGTTCCCTGACACCTTCTTCCTCATTCCACATCTCCCCTCCCACCTGCTCTCATTTCTTCTCTCTGATTGCTCTGATGTCCTTTTTGATGAGGTACTAATAATAGCAAGGGTGCTAACCTACTTTTCTTCAAAATGTTAAAGTCACAGAGCATCGCCACGGTGCCAGTCAAGCAGTGGGTTACAGCAGAATGAGAGGGAGTGCACTTGCAAGTTTTCTTTGGTTTTGTTTCGCTCTTTTCATTTGTGTTCAGGGACAAAGAAAACTGAGAGTAGGAAGGGGGAAGAGGAGAAGAGATTGTTCAGAGAAGAACAGAAAAGAGCAACCAGTTGAAAACGTTGCCACAAACTGTTCCAACCTGGCACTGTTTTACGTTTCGTGTGGATTACTCACAGAGTGTTTCTGAGCACACCTCTGAGGCTGATAAGATGCAGTAACAGCAAAGAAACTGGAGCCCAAACTCCATCCCCAGTGAATGAATGAAAAATGAACTCTATGGCTACAAGCTTGCATGACTTATGCCTGATGGAGGGGGTTATTCTTTTATAGCTATAGCTGTTGTTTTCCCCATTTAGGAATGTCCTTTAGGAAGAATATAGCAGTAGAGCTAGCAAGCTGCAAATACCATATTTTTGTGTTAATGGCTAGCAATCCTTCTTATTTCTTTAAAAGGCAGAAAATATCTGTACTCTATTTAGTGAAATTTGCTCATTTTAAATAGAAAAATAAAAGGTTTTATCTCTATTCTGCATATTGTCACGAGACAGATATGTTTAGGAATATAAACCAAAAATTTCAAAAGAGGTCATCCAACAGAAATCAAACATTTCATATTGCTTTTAAATACATGGGCTAAACCAGGGAAGTTTTGGAATGAAATGTCATTACAACACAGGTCAGAGTGATCAGTCACTGAAACATTGCCCTCAATCTGCATTTTTTTGATAATTTTAGATCTGATGTACCCAGCTCTCTCTCACACATGCACACATGCGGAGGCTATTTTCTAGATAATTCTTACATTCCAGTTAGCCTGTACTGAAAAGATGTATGAAAAAAAGACAAGTTGGCAGGTCTATTTTGCAGGTATATGTTTTCTTCCTATGCAGGTATGAACAGTCTACGTCTAAAATAGCCTTTTTGGGAAGAAAAAAATCATCCTTTGTCTTAATTTAAAGGTTTAGAAGAAATACTTATTCCTCTCCCTAAATTCAAAGAAAGGAACAGCTCCAACCTTGCACTTCGGGCAGACAGAGCTTGCCTTACTTTTTGTTTTGTACATAGCAGAAAGGCCTGATCTGTTATTAAACCCAGCTGAACGCATGTGCTTTACTTCACATAATCCTTCACTGTCTTTCTTCTATTGCGATTGCTGTGAGATAGGTTCTAAGACATTAGCCAAAAGCAGTGTTTTCTTAAGAAAAAGGCTGGGAACCGCCTAATCTCTCTGAAAATTGTTCTGAGAACTCATTTATTTAGCTCAGGAATCTTCTGTCAGATGCCAATAACAGCCACAAAGACTTGAATCAGATTATGTGAAAGGACCTTCTCTCAACAAAATTAAGGTTTGAACACCTCTCTGGTATGTTGTTCGTGCCTGCAGCTCCTTGAATTTTAAATACCCTTTCCTTGGTCACTTTTGGAGATGTCATTTCCCTGGTACAGCTTACAGAAGTCCTTGAGAATATGGGCTCACTACTATCTTTTTATTTAGGAAAACAGGAAAGGCACATTAAAAAGACACACGAAAATCAGGCATATTTATTTATGTACAAGAATATTGAGAACACAAGATGGACCCCTAGAGTTTACCCATTGCACAGCCATGGCTAAGAACCACCCACATAGGAGCAACTTTCTAGGGCATCGGTACAGTGGAAAATGGAGCATGGTGCAGAGCTGCTAATGCTGACTCGTCCACATTGTATATGATGGCACCCTGCAGAGGAAATTGTTTGGTCCTTAGCACCCCTCGAAAGGGCTTGATAACTCTGTAGCAGCGTAGGAGCACCTGTCCCTGCTTCTGTTTCTGCAGGTAATGCAGACTTTGGTACGCAAGCTTCTCTGCACTGCGATGGACAGACCATGCCTTTAGTCTCTCTGCAAAGGCTGCCCCTCCTTCCTTATCCTATTAACTCATTTGTGACGAACTAGTTTGTCAGGCCCTATATTGATGTTGAGCTAGTTGGTTTTGTACTGGGATATCAGCTCTGTTTCTGCTGTCTTATAGGAACTAGAGTCACCATCTGTCACATCTCCATACAGTGAATTCTGTGCTGCTAACAGTCTGGTTATCACTGACTGCAAAGTTCACAGCACTGCTATTTCAATGAACAACCCTCATCTGGGACCCCTGTCTACACAGATGTAATTTGAATACTTCTTAGGGCAGTGTTTGTGCTCCAAAGAGCCAATCCACGATATTCTACTGATCTTGGAGTTTGATACCAAGTCCGAATCTGCTACTCATAATCTTTATGTCATTCACTCCATGGCATATCCTGCACACGTCCTCAGACCCTGTTTCGATTTCAGTACTAATGGTTCTCTCTCACCACCACCACTCTCTCCAAAACAAGTCTCACCCCCAGTGATGAAACCTAGCTGGCAGACTTTGTGATAGAAACAATATTGTCAGCTGGGTAAGCGAAGCTGACCAGAGATGCTTATTTTCCATCTTCAGAGGGGAGTGGTGGCAGAAAATTCTCTCTCTTGGACTCCTCTGAGCTTGGGTTTCTATCATGATCTTAAAGCCAGTCTCATGATTTTTCAGTACTTCTACTTGCCAATCATACAGAGAAAACCTATCCTGTTCAGAAAGGAAGACTGTTTATTAGGCTGCATGATTCAAGCAAAGGCCAAACAAGAACAGGAAGGATTGGATAGACATATTATATCCTTTTTCTAAAGAAAACATTTGTGTTGGCTACTGTCCTAAGAACTGTCAAAGTGATTGCTGTAGGACCGTACCATATGGGTTTATGATCTACTTCTCTTCAAGTGGAAATACTGTATGTACTTCCTTGAAAAGGATTGGGAATTGGTATTTTGACAGAACACCTCAGAAAAGTACTATGTCACGAAACATAGTACAAAATAAAAACAATATACTAGTTAATGGTTCTTTTATTTTACATTCTCTTTCTTTCTCAAGAAGCAATGTAGTTTCAAAGTAGCTTACATATAAATCTCTTTTAAAAATCTCTCTTTGATATCACTCCATTTCCTCTCCTTTGCCTTTCTCTCTGCTTCCCGTGCTCCTTTATGGAGTTTAGCGAGTGAGATGCGAGTTACATTGACAGAACAAACATGATAAATTCTTGCTGCCCTATGAAATTTGTTCAGTAGAGTTCCTCTGCTGCTGCGAATCTTAATGCGGTTCTCAGGCAGTGTTTTCAATCTATCAGATACTGTACAGCTGCATATGTGCACCACAGCAGGAAGATTTATGGGTTCCTATTTTTAGGATTTCATGTTTTGGCACCTCCATGATGTTCATTTACCCAAACTGTATTCTGCTAATTAAACCTTAAGACCTAAATTATAACATAGTTAGGGACGTTCAGCCAATGAAGTAATACAATTGTCTGAACATTTCTTGCTTGCATGATTTTATATATGAAATAGCTTTCTTGTGAAGTAATGATAGTATAATGCCACATTTTTGTTTTTGAAAGGAAAACATATATTGCTTTTTACTAACCTTTCAATACACAGTTATGTTATTTTTTGTTATTTCAATATATTTATTATATGTATATTCTTGATGTCAATGATACAATAGTTTTTAGCTTGAAAAACTCTGGATGAGGACGTTTTAAACAGACACACTGTCTTGGGGAACCTCCTTTGTAGAGGTGAAACAGCAGCTGAAAATATGAAAGTTAAAGGAAAAGAGCAGGATCAGTTTTATGCCAAAATGGCATTGGCAGCCACTGGAAACTGTTGTGTCTGTAAGCTGAGCCCCAGCTTGCTTGTGTTAGTATTCATCTCACATTTTGGCACATCGTTATCTTTCATAATTAGCCTTGATTAACAGTCTGCCTTAAAACAACACACTCAACTTGGAACTCTTTCGCCATCCGTAGCAAAGAGTGCTATTTACCTTAACATAATACAAGAAAATCACTTAATAATCATCTCATGCAGTGTCATTTTACCTAGAAGCTGATTTCTCAGTTATTTAGTAAACACTGATTAATAGTATAACACAACATTGATTCTCATCCACAGATGACCACCAATTTTCTTGACTGAAAGTGTTAAGGGTGAAAATGAAATTGTTTGAAAATGTTTAAAACTTTTACATTAAGATGGTACTATTACAAAGTTAGGATTTGGGTTTTTTTTTAATGGAGGATAACTTCAGGGCTCATGAAAAATGAAAATGAGAAACAGAGGAGAAATCCTTGATGCCAAAGATGGAAAAAACAGACTTGAGTAAAGCAGCAAGAAATGAAGCCATCCGAATTCAAGAAACTTGTGATGCGGTGAGTTTAGGATTAAGGGAGGACTAAGTTAAATTTCTCATCTTATTAGGATTATGTGTATTGAATTAAGAAATAGAACGTAACAGAAAGCAAGTCTTACTAACAGCCTGGAATTTCCTGGCATTGAAATGAGATGAGGGGATGGGAAATGCTAAACTGGAGAAGGTTAAAAAGATACATTTGGAGCATGTTAAGATGTCCCTGCTTATTGCAGGGGGTTTGACTAGATGACCTTTAGAGGTCCCTTCCAACCCAAACTATTCGATGATTCTATGATTCTATGTCAATAGAGACAGTACTTCAGTCTGAATCCGCCCTCTCCAGTTAACACACAGGGAAACCTGGACATGAATCTTTGTCATTCTCCATTTAATGGGAAAATAGCTGGTTCTGTAGCCCTGTCTCCTTTGCTTATGGGACAATATAGAAGGCACTTGTTAAATCTTTACTTTGAGAGAAAAGTAGACATCAGAGACTAGAAAAACTCAATGGTG
Source organism: Pygoscelis adeliae (assembly GCF_000699105.1). Classification (NCBI taxonomy): domain Eukaryota; kingdom Metazoa; phylum Chordata; class Aves; order Sphenisciformes; family Spheniscidae; genus Pygoscelis; species Pygoscelis adeliae. The sequence goes on along the minus strand of NW_008824672.1, from coordinate 1,828,949 downwards.
TGAGAAGGGAAGTAGTTGTAAAGAATCATGGAAACATTATCTGGCTAAGTGAACCAGAATTATCACCAAAACTGCTGTCTTTATTTCTGCTTCACTGCCAAGCCCTGCAACTAGATCCCTTATCATTCTCCCTCCTGGCCTCCCGCATAAAAAAAAAAAAAGTAAAGAAAATTCATTGCAGAAGATGGGCTCTTCCCTTCAGTCCTGAGAAGTTTAGCTAAAAATTATACACTGCACCTTTGGGCTTTACTACCTTTTCTAGAAATCTTGCCACAGCCCAAGGGTAGTGATACCAGCATGAATTCATAGAGCTGTTTAACTAACAAGGTAAAAGTGTCATGAAAGCCTTCTCTGAATCCCAATTACTCTGCTTGGTTTTGGAACAGGTCTTTCTGAACAGAAGGAAGTACATGTAGCCCTGAGTGAGGGCATCTCTGTGAAGATGATAGTCACTCTTTTCTTCCCCCTGCCTCCCCACTGTGGTTTCCAAGGTGCTGCCGTTTGGACGACTGTATCGTGCATTTCTTACTGTAAGGTACTGCTGGGTTGCTTTCTACTTTCAGAAGTAGGGATAATACCACCATTTTCAAGCGAACAATTTTTCTAATCCATTTGGTCGGAAGTGGTAGCTTTTCCCTTCTGGAGATGCAAAGTTTCCATGCACAGGGAACTTGGGAGCAGAAGGAGCTCTAAGGCTAGGTTATGCAACGGTATTATGCTCAAAATGACCCAAACTCCATTTAAAGCCAAAAGCAAAGTATCTCTCATACCTGACAGCATTAGTAAGTTATACTGGTTTATCAGGTTCATTTTCAGGTAGTAGTTTTAACACATGAAATGTGCCATACCTGAGAACACGGTATTGCTTCCTAGTATGATACTACTACTTCTGGGCTTATACAGGTGTGTTTAGTGGCTCAAAAACTCTGAAAAGATTTTTTTTTTCCCAGAACAAAGCCTTTCACCCTTTCCCATTACCAGAATGAGAGCAAACATATTGCCTGGGTATCTCTTATACAGCTCTTTTGTTTGGAAGCTTTTGGATCTGGATCTCTTGAGAACCTCCTGAGCCTGTTGACTAGCCTGCTGACAACAAGCCCGGGTGATCTAATAGACCCAAACTTCGACAAACAGGACATTGGAAAGGTGGAGACCAATGAAGATATCTGCCATTTCATGTTATGAAATTTTAAACTATGTCATTTCATGGAGATTTCAAGTCAACCATTAATGGCCATGTAATCCAGAACAATCTAAGGCTGGATGGCTAGAAAATTAACTGAGAAACTAACACTTCTGAGTCTCATTAGGAACATGCAGTAGTGAAAAACAGCTTTCTTGAAGGAGAACGCTTCCTATCCTGCTGACAACTGTTTCTTTCCAGAACAATGGGTCTCATGTGCATCACTAGTCAATGGTCAACAGGTTGAGGGAGGTGATCCTTCCTCCCTACTCTGCACTGGTGAGGCCACACCTGGAGTGCTGTGTCCAGTTCTGGGCTCCCCAGTAAAAGAGAGACATGGACATAATGGAGAGAGTCCAGTGAAGGGCCACAAAGATGATTAAGGGACTAGGGCATCTCTCATATGAAGAATGGCTGAGAGAGCTGGGACTGTGCAGCCTCAAGAAGAGAAGGCTCTGGAGGGATTTTATCAATGTATATAAATATGTGAAGGGAGGGTGCTAAGAAGACGGAGCCAGGCTCTTTTCAGTGGTGCCCAGTGACAGGACCAGAGGCCGTGGGCACAAACCAAAACACAGGAGGTTCCCTCCAAACATCAGGAAACACTGTTTTACTGTGAGGGTGACCAAGCACTGGCACAGATTGCCCAGAGAGGCTGTGGAGTCTCCCTCCTTGGAAATATTCAAAAGCCATTTAGACATGGCCCTGGGCAACTGGCTTTAGGTGACCCTGCTTGAGCAGGGTGTTTGGACCAGATGACCTCCAGAGCTCCCTTCTGACCTCAACCCTTGTGTGGTTCTGTGAACAGCTGGCACTGCTGGGTACCTCCAGCCAGCAGACACACTGTGTTTCAAAGGACTTCACATTCCAAGTGTCTGGGCTCAGTCAGTGCCTTTGAGGAGAGACGCATTTGCCCCAGTAGAAGTCCCTGTCTCTTCATTTCCTGCGTATTCACCCCAATAATTCAAGCAAGTGCTTGTTTTCTTCATTACGAAGCATGTCAGGTGTAGAATAACGCTGCAGCCCTGCTTAAAGAAGACCCAGTTGCTTCAGTTTGGAAACAACTGTGGAAAAATGGGTTAAAAAGTCCATGCTCTGGTTTTCAGTGTTGGAACTTAAAGAAGTACGTGACACAGCAGTTGTGTCAGTTGCTCAGATACTTACACCATCAACTTCCAAAGAGATGGTCGCTACCTATCCATATCCATCTATTTGACTGGCAATTAGATATAGTAGACTGGGCATTGAGATGGATGCGGCAACTAGTTATTGTTTAATTCTGGTTAGGTGACAGCACAAATCCTACCCATGTCTTTATTTCTCTTCAGCAAAATAAGAATGTTTCTGTATGTCACAGAGCTGATGTTGTGTTACTTGATATTAGACAGAGAAAATGCTAGATGCATGGTGAATACTTGCAGTATTATCAGCCCCTTATTATGTGTGCTACATAGTGAAGGGTTTTTTAACACAGATTTTCAGATTAAATGATCCTAATGTTCCCTTCTGTCCTTAAAAATGTGTAAATTCCTTTGACTGAAGTGACACTCTTCAGGAAAGAGGGCACCTAAGAAGTGTGTTCCACAATACTGTCTACCAGTAGACTATTCCTTCCTAAATTCAAAAGTTCAGGGTGTCACTGCAATAGCTAATATCCACATATGAGGTCTATTATAAAAGCTAGAAAACTATTATTGCAAATTAACAAGGATAATTTATCAAAACAACATATTTATGGGTGAGAATATTTATGGCAACGTAACCTATGGACAGCAAATCTGCAGAGCTGTCATTGCATCCTTGGAGATCACTGATCAAAGGTGGCAGAAGGGACCAGAGTATAAAGAATATACTTTCTCAGAGTCCCCCAGCTAGACTGTAGACAGGATTTTTTTGTGCTCTAACCTTCATCTCTTCTAGGGGTGACAGGAGGACAGTTGTTATTAGCTATGGAAGACTTTCTGTGAGTTTGGTTTGTTGGTGCTTTCTCTTTTCTGGCTTTATATCAATGACACATAATATCTCCAGTGGCTCAGGCAACTCCTTTGATCATTATTGTATTCCAGAATATATGCACCACGTGCATAAAATGTCAACAATTATTTAGCACAATATCCTGCATTGTACAATGAAAACACTGACTACATGCAGAAGATGAGCAAATCTTCACACTCTCTTTGAAATATTGTATTAAATAACCCTACGATGCCTTATTTCTATTCAAAGTCACACTGGTTGCTTCAGGGCATAATTGGTTGGTTCATTCTTCAGTGCTGCCAGTTATTTTACAAAATCATAAAACTGACTTTATCTCTGTAGTCTCTGTAATGCACAGGTATTGATGGGATTATGTTTTGTGAGACTTCTCACATTAATGACATAGACACTGAAATTTTTGCTAAATCAGGGGATGTCTTGTTTGTTCTGTGAAGATCATAGTTTGGAGAAAGTTTGTACTATGACAGTTTTCAAATCTGTTTGAAAACCAAGGGATATTTGTGTGAATTCATTAAAAACATATTAATTTCTCTGGTAACTGTATCTGACTATTTTCATTTGAAGTGGAATAATTATTTGCATTACTGCTGTTAATTACATATTGCTGGCTGGCATCAATAACTGAATAGAGACAGGAAATAAAACCATGAAGTTCAAGCTGATGTAAATTTAAAAAAAAAAAAGAAATAATAAGTATTTGTGTTATTTGCATACACTTATATGTAGAATTTGATGCAATTACCATGGACAACATGCCCTATAAGAGCCTGCTATTAAAAGCCACATTTTTTTAGACTGCTCCATGATACATGTACACCTGCTTTAATTCTTTCATAATTATTAAATCGTTTTCAAGTTATTAATGCATTTTACATGCTAACATAAATATACATCTGGGTTAAAGATAGGACAATTTTATCTGGCATATTTTAAAAAAATCTCAATTTTTAAATAAATTTTAAATCTGACCAAAAAGGTCACCTATATTATTTTTAAAGTTACGCACTGCTTTGAGTGAACAGAAGCACGGGACTTTCTGTTATTTCTAATATATTTCTCCAACAGACTTCAAAGCATGGCCAGAATTGCTTTTAAACAAAGGATCCCTGTAGTGTGAACAGCAGCTATCTCCATGTAATTAGAAATACATGCCTTTTTAGTTCACTAAAACAATTAAAGCAGGGTAAATATTGGGGACAAATGTACATTAATATTCTTTCCTATTTAAAAGAAAAATTTAATTTTGAATGCATTGCTGCTTTCATGCTTCTTGCATAGCTATATCTTGAGATTTAAAATCCTTTATGTTGCAGATAGTTGCAATAATCAACACTTTAATCTCCCAAGACCTACTTGACTTCCTTCTCATTTCAATCATCTACAGCCATTGCAGCTTATGAAGACAAATTCATGTTTGGACATTCTGTTGACTAAAATGCTTCATTAATTATGTCTATATAATATATAATAACTGAACAGAGGTTCGATGGAATAGCTCTAAAATGCGGTTTAGGAGCCTTGCAAGAAATGCAAAAGTGAGGAGACCTCATATGGACTTTGGGAAGGCGGAGCAGAGGAACTTTGGGAATAAGGTGTAAAAGACAAGTATTTTCAGTGTCGTAATGCAACATGAGTGCACATACCTTGGTGGCTAGTGCTAACAGTAGTGACAGAGGCTAAAGCTTTCTCAGTCTCTCTTGGTAACTCTGTGCTGAGAATTGATAGTCGATGACACCAGAAGACTGCTCCAGAGGCTCCTAATGGTTTCTATTGGCTCCTTTGCTATTTAAACTTGGGTGATGCTGGAGCAGGAATAAAAAGAAGCTTCTACGTTTTACAAGAATAAATTATTTTCTGAAAAAGTGTCTTCAACTTGACTGTGAACAAACACCTGAAATCTTGAAATGCTCACAAACCGATAATCAGAAAATGTTTGTGAATTTAATAATCATATGTATTCAGTTTGCCAAACAGACTGCTCAGAAGAAATAAAAGTGACACTGTTTTTATAATATTTTTGAGTAAGAAATTTGTCAGGACTGCATATTTCTCACAAACATCTTTACTTGTTACATCAGCATTTTCCAAAAAATCTAAATTTCCTGTCTTCTAAGTAATTTTTGTTATGACAGGAGAGCCTTAAAAATAGAGGGCCTTCAACATGAAAGACTATAGATCAGTCTAAACCATAACAGGAATTAGGTTCGCTTGCATTGCTTTTGCTAAGCTATTTTCCCAACCCCATTTCTTTGACCTATTCCTTCCTTCTCTTCATATCCCTTTCCAGCTTCCCCTTTTCTACCACAAGCAGTTGTCTCCACTGTTAAGGTTTTTCACAGGCTGCATCAATTTGTAGTCCTTCCTGTGTGAAAAAGTTACCTCATGACGCCTATCAGTCTTTATCTACCACTTCTGAGTTTTTCCAACAGGTGGTAAAAGAGGACTACACCTAGATAAGGTCCGCCAGATGTTGGTAGCAAGAGCAGACTGCGTCTCATTAAGTTTATTGTATGGTTCCCACAGAAATAATTTAACAGAGTAAAGATTTGTAGTGTTTGTGAGTGATTCAAAGTCAACATAAATGTAAGAGAATTGAAACTAAAGAGAATTGAAACTACTGTAGCAAATGCACCTTGATGAATATCTTTAAAATTGTGGATTTGAAGAGTGGTCTACACTATGATGATACAAGAACTGAAAGAAGGTTGTTTTGTGACCTCCCTGCACAATCACTGTCAAAGACAATGAGTGATTTTTTTTTTTTTTTAAATCATATATATGCCAATAAATACATTTCAGGTTAATTTTTCTGGTGCCACCCAATTTGTCCAACACAACCCAAACTACACTCCCAGTTGGACTAGCTGGGCTTTGTGAATGAAATTATCACTGGTGGGTTGTGACTGAAGAAGTTACAGCATCACAGCCATTTGCTTGGCTGCTAACAATTGTTAATCAGCCACTTAATACCACTTGCTGACGTTAACTTTGATACCAGGCAAAACAAGTTAATCTCTGTAAGAGAGAGCCTCTCACTCAGTTAGCTGGGAATATATTTTTAAGGCATGAAAATAGTGTGTCAAGATTTCAATATCGTTAGTAAGCATTATGGATGAGGAAATAATCATTACCAGACATGTCAGGAGGTGATTTGCTCTCAGTAATGCAGAGGGATTACAGTGTACAAAGAAATAATGTGCTTTGAAACTTCAGTAGGAAAAGCATTTTTTTTCTTGAGGGAAAGTTGTGCATACTCTTGTGAGTTAAATACGCTTCAGCACAGGGCAGAGAGGGTTGGAGGGAAATTCAGTGCATGCCGTAGAGAGCTGCAGTGTATTTTTGCCCCGTAAAGGGGTTGTACATGGTACGATAAGGAATTTCAGGGTGTGTGACTGGACTGGGGGTGACAAGGGTGTAGAAAAGAGTTACAACTTACATCTGCTGTACTCCTTTCTAGTTTGGCTGGGTGTACGGAAAGTAGCCGTGTCACCCGATGCACCAGAGAGTTAAAGAGGACGTCAGAGTCCTTGAGACAAATGCCACAAAATGTCCCAGTAGGAAACCCAGTTCTTGCCTGCCTGTCTGTCCAGCGAAGGCCTGAATGGTGCATGCTCATGGTGGGGTCTTCATGTTGCTTGAAAACTGTTGCTGATATGTTTAAACCCACTGCTGAAACGTAATACTGGGCTTTCAAAGATTTACAGTGTGCTGTGTGAAAGTTGCTCTGAGAACTTCACTTGGAAAGGGATGTTTTTGGATTCTCTTGCAGTATTTCAGATCGGTTGTCGGATATTACTACAAGATCTCCATGAATTTTCATGGTGTCCGCATTTCTCAGGGAGAAACAAGAAAACCCTAAGCCTTAAATCTTCTTGCAGCTTTCTCTGCATCAAAATATCAACATGACACAGAGCTCTCACAGGTGTGTATGAAGAAGCACAGTTCTTAATGAACTTGAACCACTGTTAAACAGGTTAGTCTTCCACAGTAGTGAGTGCAGTTTCTTTGGGCACTGTAATAATGGAATGCATATGCTAAATCTGACCTGCAGATAAGGTGATTTTTATTAGAAAATCATCATTGCAGTATTTTAAGTACGGGCGATAAAAATGGAAAAAGAGAAACAATAATCTAGCAGTCTAGATAGGAGATTGCACATGACGTCATCCTAAAATATTTCAGTCAGGAGTAGAGAAAGATGGATGATATATTTTAGCTAAACACATTTTTTCCTGCCATAAGAGATAGATGTAGCTTTAATGACCCATTTGGCAAATTTGATTTCTTTTTTCAAATTCTTTTTCTGAAATGTCCTTAAACACTCCCACCTACCTTCCAGTAGTAGTTTGCTGTTTTTAAACAAGATGCTCTAACCCGGGAATGCAAAAGGATGTTTCCTTCTGAACTGAACTAAAATCAGTTAAAATGTTTCACTCAGACTGAAATTTTTTATGATGTTTGGATTGATTTTTATTTTCAGGCAAACTCAAAAGGATTGCAAAAAATCAAACCTGCTAGTAAATGAAAAGAAACTCCATAAACAGTTTAGTTATTCACCTGCCAGAGTGTTAGAAAGTTACTACTGTTGTGGTGACGAGATTGGGCTAGTGTCTAGAAGGGAAAACAGGAAGGAAAGTAGACTGCAGTTCAAATAAGTAGGATACTGAAAGAAAAGTCAGGAAAATTCTTCTGCTTCTAATGGAAGGCTGCAGGAATCGGGCTGGCCCTAGAAAGGCTGAGATAATGATAAAAGTGGGTGTAGTACAAGGTTTTAAACTGTCAAGGTCTGTTATATGGTTAATCAGTTCAGCCTCAAAATGCATCTGGAAAGAGTCCTTCTAATCCCCTCTTCCAGTGGCAAACCAAAAAATAATCCAGACTTTAAAAAATGTACAGATCCCACTTCGATGTATATGTGTATATATCTTAACTTTCATCTCTGATAATCAGTTACTGCTGGAACCTGGATTTTGAAAGACCAATATATTTTGGTATTTTATTGAGATCACAGGATTCTGAAAACCTGGCCCATAATCTCCTCTGTTGGTCAAACTGGGTACAAGAATACTTTCAACATTATATATGTTTCTAACTATTTGCTAACAGGCAGGTCCTAGACTACTAAAAATGGGAGTATTTTGAAGTTTTGAGTTAAAGACTGATAACCTCATATTCCTTATGAGTCATTCATAAGAGTTCAGCGCTACAGTTAATAAAAATCTATGGAAGAACATAATTCACAGAATGTAAGCAGCCTTTAAAAAGAGGTCAAATCTTAAGTTTTTGAAAGGGCTTTTGTTTTTGTCTTTCAATTGAAAAAGAAGAACAGACAAAAACCTCTTGGGTGAAGTTTAATTAAAGGTGATGTGAAGCCAAGTGCAAATATATCTTCTGCGATTAAAATTTCTGCATCTTTGCACAGGATGGGTACCCAGTGCCATGTTTAAAATGCAGATTATTAAGTCTTTCATTAGGCAACCAATTTGGCATCCAATTTGAAGGCAGTGCAATTTCTGCAATTAACTGTAATGAAACAGGTTTGGACCTTAGTTTTGTTGGTATAAGCAAAGTAAAATCTGAATCCTACCCTCTATCTGTGTTAAACGTTCTCCTTGGATGGGGTTGAAGCTGGAAGTGCAATCGTCTGGAAATTCCCTAACATTCAGTTTAATGTACCTGGGATGTCTAAGTTTCTTGTTATTGTGGCTGGCTTTTGAAGAGGGATAGTATCTTCTGAATTCTGCCTCTAGGTTTGTCAGAGGAGAATATTACCATTGCTGGTGGGGAAAACGAGGGAAGAGAAAGAAAATGACTCACCCAGCATCTGACTGTAAGCTCAGCAGTTTTTAAAGCTTTAAGCATGGGATTACTTAGAGTGGTGCAGGAGGCAGACTGAAGCTTTCCGCAGGTCCTGCGAGCAGGCTGGGTGCAAGCCAGCTCTGGTGCTGGAGCCCACAGCTGTGTCAGCGTGGTGCCCTGTCTGAGGCACAGGGCCTGATGGGCCACCAACGCATCACCAGGAACCAGCTGTCCCAGAGCATGAGCATGCCGCGGTGCAGACATGCTCTGTCTCTGCTGCTGAGGAAACCTTGCTGCCTGTGGAGCTGCCTGGAGAACTTGCTGTATGGTGCAGTGGGTGCACCAGCTCTTGCTGAGATACTGCTTATGGTTCCTCCGGCAGCCTTTTGGACAACTGAGCTGTTTGACACTGTCAGACACTGATGCTTAGGAAATGGAGGCAAGACATACATCTCCTGCGCAGCTCTATGTTTTCTTCCCCCAGTCTCTGAGTGGTTTTGGCCTGATCCCGCTGCAATTAAAGCAATTATCTGGGTGCCAGCTTAACTTCACACAGATGCCTCAAAGGCAAAAGACAGTGTGGTTCAGTCAAGCCACTAACATATCTCAGTCTGGGTGGGGTGTGGACTGGGAGCAAGACCAGTGTGGCCACTAAAGGAGGTTAAAATGGCCCCTCTGTAATGCAGAATCATTTTAGAGGAATTAAGCACACAAGGAGGGACAACAATGCACAAAGAAGACCTCCAGCAAATTATTTCCAAATTAAGACTGTAGTTAACAGAATTAACAATACAAATAAAAAAAAAATATTCTCCCCAAACTCTCATGCTGATTGTTCTTTTATAGTGTTTTAATGTTTAGGAATGAAATAAAAAGATTATTAGTTTATAAGTGTTAAGATCAGCAGTGACATTACGACTAGTCATTACAAACTGCCTTCACTTGTTGGCTGTCCTGACATCGTCAGTTGTGTTTAAACAGATAAGAATTAGCAATCCCACACTAAACAGAACAGTAAACAGCAGGACTGTCTTCTGAGATTTAGCACCAAGCCACAGACTGTTAATGGGAGAACGGAAGCTGTGAGAGGGAGCAAGTCCTGTTCCAACTGCTAATTAATCCGATATATAAATCCTCAAAGAGAGATCTTGTGCCCAACAAAATGAGGCTCTTGTTTTCATGGAAGGTGCTTTTCTAATAGCAAAAGAGAAAATAATAATAATTAGCCAGTTGACTTGGAAGGCTTTATGTGGAAAATACACAGTGTTATGTGTGAATACGTTGCCAAATGGAGAGCTTGCTTTATTTATTGGAGTGTTTGGAGCAACAAACTAGAGACTTTGCATATTAGATTGCAATTTGCATATTTACTAAAATGCTTTGCCTTTTTTCTACTGCTTTCCCTCCCTTCCCTCAGAAACAAACCTACAGCAGAGCAGCCACATTTCTCTGAGCCAGTTTCATCTGCTGACATCAATGGATTTACACCACAGATGAATGTGGCTGTTTGTGCCTCATCCTGGTAATGATGGCAGCTGTTAGGTTTGACCGTGAACTCAAGAATCCCATCATCTGTCACTGTGTTTGTCTTCCCAACAGGGTTTTTGTGAAAACAGTTACGCTGGGAGGACAACGCTGAGGCGTGCACAGCAGGCCTCAGCCTTCTGCTCAAATCCAGCACAAAGGTGTAAAGCTTCCTCTTGCATTTTCTTGCTAGTGTGTCCTACGATCCTAGACAGAAAGGGGAAGAAGCTGGGCAGAGAAAACACCCTCACCAGAAAGAAGGCAGCTTCAAAACAAAGTTTTGGATTTATTTGAGGGAGGAAACTTGGTGAGTTCAGGTTAACAACAAAAGAAGACCCTAGGCAGGGCACAGGATGAATTTAATAACAGTGTATGTGTTTATGTATCTGTGTCTGTATATGTCTATGCACATTCATGACCAACGTTGCTCCTGCATGTTTGGTTTATTTTTCTTTGTGATGTCCATTTTAATTTCCCCCCATTCTCTTCCTAAGAATTTGTTCTGTCCTGCCTCATCTAGGACTATTAGCTAAGAGGAAATGTCAAGGGACAGCATGTTAAACATGCTGTGTATTTGTGGCTAATGCACTGCAAACACGCAGAATGAAACAGAACAAGGAGAAATGCACTAAAGCACTACCTCTTCCCTAGATTCACAGAGTAATCTAATTGCCCATCCTATGTGCTGTACCAGGGTTTTAAAGACATGCAATGCATTGCTAAGGCTGACACACTCAACTTTTTTCGACAGGAACAAACACCTTGTTTTCAGCTGATCATAATTTTCTCTTTTCTTTGACTGCTCTGATATAACTCAACTGGAAATATAATCCAAAGGGAGATATTTTAACCTAATTGCTAGGCAAATTTGGCAGTGCAGGATGGACAAGGAGGATTTGCTTGATCAGCAGCACATCATTTGGAGCCTTAAATGCATTTACTCAGTTGAAACACTGAATGAAGTGCAAGTCAAATGTTTCAAATGCCATTGTGTCCTAACCCTGCCAATAGTCTGCTGCTTCTTGTTGAGCGTTTACATGGGGCTGATCGAACAGTTTTGTTTCTGAATGCTAGCTCTTTCAGCACCATCTTTTACCTTAGCTTTTAAGAGCTGTTACTAACTGTGTAAAAAATACATTTTTGCTCAAATATACCTGTACTAACTGAAGTTACTGAAGAAGTAACTACTGAAATCTTGTATCTTCTGTTGTATTACTAGAAGCTTTAAGATGTCTAGATATCATTTCAAACTTCCTCATTTCTATCAGAAATGGTTAAATTCTTGCCTTTATGAAAATGGGTCGATATAAACCTACCCAAGGCAATACAACAACACGAGTAGATGCAGGCAAACTCGACACACTGCCAGAGAACTGCGAGTATGTGGAGCTGTGCTGCCATTAAGTTTGACCACACAAACCCATGCCGCAAAGAACTAGCAATCAAAATGTGAGAACAAGTTATAAACAAACAGGATTTAGATTTTACAATGGGCTTTAGGAGTGAAGAATGTAACTTTCTTTAAGAATTTCTCCTATTTTGCCTTCTTTGTAGTCTGTTCAGAACTGGTGATGTCTCACAGGCACAAAACCAGGACAACACAGCTCCTTCTGCATATCAAATTTATACCATCACATTCCAGACAAGATAATCTTCTGTCATGGAGCAGTTTTTATGCTATGCTGATTCATGAACAGAGTTAAAGAAAGGGCTGCGTCAGCAGGCACGCCTGGATTTGCAACACACATTTTACTTCCTTGTGGTTTATAACACTGTCACACATAATTGAGACCTTTATAAATTCTTCTACAAACAGGCTTCCTGGACTAGTAGAAAAGAAGATGCTGCAAGGTACCCAGAAATGTGTATGATAAAAGCCTGGGATCATTCCCCTAGCACAGCACCGTCCATCTCACTACATGAATGCATTTTAAACATACTTGGACCCAGGATTGAAAACTCAATCTGTCTAAAGACCTTCAGCAGCTGTCACTGCCTTTCACTTCACAGAGAGCCACATTCACCCACAGAAAGAAGATGTCAAGCACAATAAAAACTTGCAAAGAGCAACAAAGCTCTAAAAAAATCAAAATAGACCTTGTCATTATTTTTTTTTTTTAAAAAGGAGGCGAGGTATTGTTAATTAAAATAATTAATTTCTTTTGTTCAAAGAGTGTCCAAATCAGTGAATGTGCATTCTGCATTCTGGTTGAAAGCTAGTCTCTTTGCTCAGTTCAGCACTCACAATTTCAGGGTTTGAGGGTGAGCAGGTGGGATAAGATCAGCTAGTATCACAGCAGCTGTTCCTAGAATATCTCCTGGAGCTTCTTGCATGAATGTAGGAATTGAACAGTTTAAAAATGTGGATTAAAAAAATATTCATAAATGGCAGACTTGAGCAGTAGCTCATGGATTGCTTATCTATTTGCACCCTGTAATAATAATGTTTATGTATAAGGCTAAGAATGGGGAATGCTGCTGCAGTTTCCCCTTTTCTCCATCAGTTACCATTTCCATCCAGTACTCCGGTGATGTGTTTGTGATCAAGCCTGCCAGCAAACTGTTCAGACTGTCTCCCTGTTCAGGATATCCTGGTGTCTAGGGAGTTAAGAGGACAGAAGTCTATCATCTCTAATCAGGCTCTGTGGCACTCGTTTCCTTGATTCTGCCAGTTTCAGAAACACTCTCCACTGGAGGTGGAAGGAAAACTTCCATCTCTTCCAGTCCTCCAGGTCCTGGCCCAGAAACTTGAATAAAGCATTTATAGTGAACTTTTCCCAATCTCTTGCTATTTCGTGCCTCACTTTTCTTACAAACGTCTTCTGTCAGACACATAAATCTTCTCCCAGCTTATTTGGGCAGCTCCTTGGAGGCTCACTATAGAAAGAAACAACTCAGTCATTCCTTCAGCTCTCTGAACTTCCCTCTTGTGTGACCTGCAATATTCCAGTTTATCCAAGGGCTGCAAGGCAAGCACTCAGCTGCAGCTGAGAAAGGATGTTACTTCTCCGTTAAACTTTTAGAAGCTGGACAGCATTGGATATGTGTTCTCCTAATCATTGATCTGGAATACATGGCATGTATCATGAACTGAGATGGCTTTTAAAGCAGAACTGCACTCTTGTTCCCTAAATCCTTTTTTTTTTCTTC
>NW_008824672.1:1809200-1815259 GCF_000699105.1 Pygoscelis adeliae | reverse complement strand
GCAATGAAATTCTGTTGGCCAGGTGAAAAAAGATTTCTAGGATTTTTTTTTTTTTATGACTGGAGATTAAAACACTACAAGGAAAGCCAAGTTAAAGAACTCTCTTTGCTCTCTAGATAAATATGGCCAAAATTTGGAAAAAAATCACTTGTGGAACATATAAATTCATTTCCTTGTTATTTACTGGTCCTTCTATTGCTTTCTGTTTCTATCCCTACTTGCATATTTCAACTCATATCAGCTAACTTTGAAGGAATTATACAATGTGAGCCAGCGATGTGTCCTTGCAGCAAAGAAGGCTAGTGCTATCCTCAGTTGCATTAGGCAAAGTATTGCCAGCAGGCCGAGAGCGGTGATCCTTCCCCTCTACTCTGCACTGGTGAGGCCATACCTGGAGTGCTGTGTCCAGTTCTGGGCTCCCAAGTACAAGAGAACCATGGGTGTACTGGAGAGAGTCCAATGAAGGGCCATGAAGATGATTAATAGTCTGGACCATTTCTCATATGAAGAATGACTGAGAGAGCTGGGATTGTTCAGCCTGGAGAAGAGATGGCTCAGGGGGATCTTAGCAATGTACACAAATACCTGAAGTGAGGCTGCAAAGAAGACAGAGCCAGGCTCTTTTCAGTGGCAGGACAAGAGGCAATGGGTATAGACTGAAACACAGAAGGTTCCCTCTGAACATCAGGAAACACTGTTTTACTGTGGGGGTGACTGAGCACTGGCATGGGTTGCCCAAGGATGTTGTGGAGTCTCTATCCTTGGAGATATTCAAAAGCTGTCTGGGCATGGTCCTGGGCAACCAGCTCTAGGTGACCCTGTTTGAGCAGTTGGGTTGGACCAGATGACCTCCACCAGTCCCTTCCGACCTCAACCCTTCTGTGATTCTGTGACATAGGTGATTGCAACAGTTAGACATTGGATACAATGAACCCAGATCCCTGCCAACTCCACGATCCTACTGAGATAGGCAATTCAACTTCAGCACCTTTTGCCCAGTCTAAGTGGACCTACAGAACCTTTCTGCAATGGTGCAAAAAAATTGTTTCTTCAATGAACATCCAAATTCTTAGACATAGCTTAATGCTAAAGGCATGGTTTGATGAGTTCATGTTACAGGCAGACCCAAAGAAATATGGATTTCCCAAACATCCGTGTGGGTGGTACTCAGAAGAGTACCCATACAAGAAGGAGGCTTTGACACTTCTTTTTGATTTTGTCTTATATCAGGAGAAGCAATAGCATGACATCACGTGATGGCAGTGAAATGCTCTGGGCAGCAGGCTGTAAGGGAGGAAAAAAAGGATGAAATCTTAAGTTTTCCTTCTATATGTCAGTATAGGTGGGGCTAGAAAAAAGTATTTTCCACAGAGGCATATCTGAGATGTTGTTTCACACTGCATCTAACCTACATTCACACAGGCTGATGCCAAAAGGCACAGTCCTGTTCCCTCTCTTTTATTCCTGAGGCATATGTTCCTGCCTCCCTTGAGTCAGTTCTGGAGATCATGTGGCTGCAGTGAACTCAAAAGCTCATTGATCTCATGAGTAAATGAGTAATTTTTTTTGGCAGGCTCATTTTCTTTTGGATTAATTATCTGACCCCATTTATCCAATGACAGTGTGATTGCTAGAGCCAATGAAAAAAGAAGCAACCATGAGTAGAGCAGGGCCACGCCTTCTGTGATCTATAATTAGACCAGACTATAAATAGTCCCATTAGATCTAGTGCGAAATCTCAGAAGAAAGGGAACTGCAGGGGAGGACTTGTGATTTACAGAGTACCTTCCCAGGGCTTTGTTTGAGCTGGTGCAGCTAAGAGCTGCGTCTCACATAAGGCAGCAGTTTTGGCTACCTGTGTTATCCTGGCAGCTGAGGCTAGAAGTGAAGGCAAAACGACATCAGGGGATTTGGGGGGTGAGAGGCAAAGGAGGTGCATGCTGTTGATTTCTGAGGGAGAAAAGGGAGGTGTAAATGCAAAGGACAGATGGATAGGTCCAAAACATGTCTATTTTATGTCTGTTTTGTTATGTTTAGGAAGTATTTCTGTTAATACCATACAGTGGAGAGAAGTTTGTATTTTTAATATGATACAGATGTCTGAACCAAATAACTGTGCTCATTGATGTTGAGGTGAATGCTCATCCTAAAGTAAGGCAACAAAGTGTAGTGGAGCTATGGGGGAAAAATAAGGACAAAAAGGCTTTGCTTTTACTTGAAAATCAGTGATGCATTTATATGTTTCCTGCATGCCAGAGAACTGTATTAGCTGTAATGTTGTGGACCGTAACTAGAATATCTGGTGAAATGGAGGCTGTCTGGAAGGAGTTTAGGGCAACAAAACCAGCTTGGAGCACAAGGTCCGAGGTAGCTTGTACTGAGTCCTGCCAGCCAGTGAGGTTTGACAGTCACAAAGTGTCAATGCAGTAGGCTACGCAATGGCCTTACCAGAGGAAAGGTCTGTGGAATAGTGTTAGTCATAATTTAAGATAGTATATATTATTCCATTTACCTGCCTTTTATCTGCTTTTCTTCTTTTAACAAAATATTGCTTAAGTCAAGTCATTCATGTTTGTGACTGGGGAAAATAATTTCATGGAGGATCATAAGGTTTAGCTTAATTTTCCAGCTTTTTGACCGGACAAGAACCAGCGGTTTAGAAGCATCCCCTCACTTGGTCCTGTTGTTACCAGTTAAGTCCTGACAAAAACAGGTTACACAAGTAAACCTAAATTAGTACGTTATGTCTACTGGTATGTTTCAAATAAATTCTACTACTGGTACTTAACCTAGCAGGTAAAGAAAAAGCACTGCTAGACTCTGTTAGGTATAACAGGGTCCTGCCCATCTCATACTGCAGGCTTCTGGACACCTCTAATCAGTGTGTAACTTAATGCAACAGTGGCATGCTTTGGTTCATGCAACTGTTGAGTTTTCAAGAAACTTTAATAGTTTAGTAGAAATATGAGTTTAATAGAAATGTTTCTATTAAAAGAAAAGGAGAGCAAGAAAAAGCAGAGTCTTCATTCCAGTAGTATATGTGCCTGCCAGTTTGTTCTATTGAATTTTATGTGCTTTATAATCATATTTTATACAGTGGTAATTGAGAAGAAAAAAAGTGTAATATTTTTCTTTGACATCTTCTTGTAGATATTTTGTTTTACTAAATTAACTCCTTACCACAGTGTGGAGAGACTAACTAGGCAGTTGTTCAAATATTGTTCTCTTTTTAAAAATAATAAGCCAACCTTAGCTTCTACTTTGGATTAAAAAGGGAGCTATCAGAAAAAAAACAAAAAATAATCATAAAGGCCTCAGCTACATCTGTTTTCCCCACCCTGCATCAGACTGGTATTGCTCCCTCTGTGGAATAGCCCTAAGAACACTGGTGGAGATGCATGCCTTTTATCTACAAATGTTTTTACTACATTATTGTCTTAGCCCTGTCAGTGTGGAGTTAAAAAATGGTCCTGAACACTGTGTTTCCACTAGCACTTGTATTGATGGAGTCACAGTAGACTTCACATTGATAGGGTAAGGAGAAATAAAGGGTGGTTTAGACAAGCCCAAGGGTCACATTATGCAAATGATACATGCTCATTAACCTTTCACATAGCTGAAAACATTTGTTACCTTGTTACCTATTACCCTTTCTCCTTCCTCCCCATTCCCCAAACTAGCAACCCACTCTGACACTTCTCATCAAAGATTAAATTTCAGGGAACTACTGCCATTGGCCCTCTGATCATTAAGATTTTAGATCATTACTCTCAGAATATATAGCATGATACATTTCCTGGTAGACTGCTAAGTAATGCTTTCAATAATTAAAAATCCATAAATAATTAAACCACAACATTATATTTGTCAACATAAATGAACAAACTATGTCCTGTGAACAGCATTCTGAACAGATACAAGGTTACAACACAGAGTGATGTGTTCAATAGCTGTATTTAGGAATAAATCTTCCTCTGTTAAAACAGATTTTTATTCATTTATCCAAATAATGGGGAATGCAGTGATTCTCAGCAGATATCACTGTCATCAATAAAAATTAATTTTTATTTGTATTACAGCTGGAAGCAAAAAAACCCATATGAGACTAGGGACCCATAGGGATTAGCACTTTATGAATAAAACATGAGAGGATGGACAACTTGTCCTGAAGAGTTTGCATATGGGATAAATAATATCCACAAAGTCTTGGAGAAGATGCAGAGGTGAAGGGCAATGAGCAACTTATAACCTTTCAAAATAAAGTCACATGAAATTCACAACTTGGGAATACATGTAATAAAAAGGGTAGATGTGGTCAGTCAAGAACTGAGAGGGCCTTTCTGAAGTTATATAAAATGAAGGGATTCAAAACTGATCCTGGTAGACTGGATCAGGATAAAAAAGAACTTTTTTGGGGTAACATTTGAAAAACATCCCAATTTTTTTCACCTAGATCTAGTAAAATCATATGGGTAATTGTGCATATGGAAGAATAAAACCATATGGGAGAAATCTTGAACAGAACTTAGAGGATTTGTGATGAGCTCCACTCAGCTTTGACCATCCACTTCAGCAAAGATGTTTGAAAAACAAATCTAATTTTCAGGGTTTACCTACAAAGTACTGAATCAAGTTATGAAGGAGATCAGAAACAGGTTATCTGAAGTTTATCCAGTCCTTTCTAAGATGTTTTCCTGGCCTTTTCTTTCACTGTTTCGTCATTTTTTAGTATTCAACCAAAATATTCCTATCACCATTGGCTCTTTCTTGGATTTACTATATGATACTTCATCTGGTCTTTCAAGGTCATCCTAAAGAAATTAGACACCTTAACCTCTTTAAACTTTCTGAAAATCTTAAGCATCCTTTTTGATTATAACTTACCTCCCACTTTTCATTCAGAGGAAAAAATCACCTCTTTCTCTGATCATCTCTGATTTTTCACCTTCTTTCTCCTGTGTGATGCTTTTGATCCTATATTCCTCCTTGTAATAAATCCCAGAACTATCAAGTAACTTTCTGTATTTTGTGCTTGTATGAATCACCCATGGCATTTCATCAGTAGACAGTGCACTTTTCAGGTCTGCAGGTCTGCTTGACCCAAAACTGTTAAAGAATACTCTGCAAGACCCTAATCACTGAGTACTTGCAGGAAATATTTCCAAGGCTTGTCTAGACCTGCTGCAGTCCTGCTGCTGGAAGAGAAGAGATCAAGCAGGAAAGTTTAAAATGTTCTTTTACAAAAGAGTCTTCCTTAAATTAATCAAAATCAAGAAAGAAATTTTGTGTTCTACATGCTTAGAGCTCTCAGAAAATTCTCTTTCTTCTGACCTGCTAACGTTAAGCCTTTGTTTGCATACTTTAGGTGGAGAATGAGAAGGCCTTTGCAAAAAGGGAAATGGAATCCATGTTTGAAATATGAAACAAGGAAAGACTTCTGAAAGTCATCTACATAAAGCATAATGTAAAATTTAGCAATAACAAAAATATTGAACATTTTACTTGGGAATAGATACAAGGAGAAACTTTTTCATCAAAAAGACCTTTACTTTTGCACAGACACCTTCAGATGTCTATGATGTCTTTGCAGTGAGACATCAAAATCCATGAAAAACAAATGAACCATCTCAGAATTTTTGGTGGCCCAAAATAGTCACCTTTGCTGAAGCTTGTAGGAACCATCAAATATAATGGGATGAAAGGAAAAAGTGATACTTAAGAGTATCACTGTTAAGTGGAAGTGGAAAGGTTAAGGAGTATAAGCGAGTGTGAGAGGGAGATAGATTGATGGAGCCGCACCCTACCATCCCTGAGGCAAAGGCAGCAGATGGAGGCTCCACGAGAAGCGGAGGATCCCCTGCCCTCTTGCCACCAAGTAGAAAGAGGGGACCTAAGCGACGGGGGGGAATGGAAACAGGTCCCTGCTCGGGGTGCCAGGCGAACCCACCTCCCAGGTGGCCCAGCCTCCCTCACCTTCCCACTTGCCCTTACAGAACAGATATGGGGCCCTGGAAGTTGAGGGCCAGGCAAACAAGGATGTAGACGAAGGTCCATCCAGG
>NW_008824672.1:1802349-1805977 GCF_000699105.1 Pygoscelis adeliae | reverse complement strand
AGATGAGGCGCTTAGGGACATGGTTTAGTGGGCATGGTGGTGTTGGGTTGACGGTTGGACTCGATGATCTTAGAGGTCTTTTGCAACCTTAATGATTCTATGATTCTACGATTCTAAGAGCCAGAAAAACAGAGGAAAAAAAAAAGGAGACTGTGAACTCAGGTGGAATGTTGGTCAGGCCTGACTTCTACAATATCATGGGGTAGGGACTCAGCTGGTATAAACCGATACTGCTCCTCTGACTTATATTGACTCAAACTGGCCCAGAACATGATTTAAACATATTTGATTCTGATTCTAAGAGCCAGAAAAACAGAGGAAAAAAAAAAGGAGACTGTGAACTCAGGTGGAATGTTGGTCAGGCCTGACTTCTACAATATCATGGGGTAGGGACTCAGCTGGTATAAACCGATACTGCTCCTCTGACTTATATTGACTCAAACTGGCCCAGAACATGATTTAAACATATTTGATTCTCCTCTTGTTTTGGTGTTGAACTTACTGAAAACTACTCCATATTTTCATTTTATGAACAAAAGCCCTTATCAGGGAAATATCTTAATGAGAGTTAAAATATACTTTGAATATCATTTATTTTACTTATATATGCAACAATAGGGCATTATTATGGAACAGAAATTTACACATAATGAATTATTTTCCCACATGGACAGCTGTTTAATTTTGGGGAAAAATACAATGTCAGGGAGGTGCTGAATGAAAAGATCTGTTAATTTTAAAATGACAGCTGTTGTAGGATTATAAGTTTTGTGGGTTTTTTGTTATTAAGAAGCTGGAACAGTTCAACATAAAGTTAAGTTATATTTTTGACATCTTCTTCTGTGCAGATCAGCCCGCTGAGATAGAGATTAAATAAGATCTGATGAAAATAAAATTAAATCATAACAGTAACATCTGGCTAGAATTAAGACATTTCTCATTTTTAAGGAATATTTTTTTCTTCTCAGTCTTCATTTTATGTGCATTCTGACTTTAAGATTATATTTCCTGTGACAGCCAAAGTGATTTTTGGATTAGTCAGTAAATGGCTATTTAATATGTCACTCCTCTGAAATTCTGCATTCTCTTTCACATCTTTACTGCCTTTCACTTACCGTGTATTAGAAATGTAATCTTTTTTCTTCCACTGGTTTTATGAAAGGTGCAACAAAAGGCTAAAATCTTGCTGTTGAAAAGATTTTGTTTAGTGATTGATTTGCATCTCAGAATACAGTCTGTATACCTCACGTGACTTTCAGATCTTCTCCTACAGCTATTGAGGTTATCAAAAAGGTGGAGGAAAAAAATTCTAAGTTTAGAGGGGCACAATCATCTGATTACAATATTAGGTTTCAATAAACACTGATTTTGTACCAGGACCTGGGGAACACAGACGTGCAGAGACGTTTGAACTAGCACTAACCCAAAACGGTACATCAGAATAAAGCAAACCGCATAACGAATATATTTTGCACAGATTGAAAACCAGACTATCTGAATATAAACTCTTAGGACCATCCTCTCAGATTTAGCTCCAGGCAGATTTGACCATGCTGGGATGTGTCTCTGTTGAACAATCACTGGATGGGACGGGTTTTCTCAGTAGCTGTGTGGATAGGTCTTTCAAGCATAGCTGACCCAATTGCCTGGCTCCTGCTTGAATACATTCCCTTAAAGAGACATGCTCAGGTAACCATGTCCTCTGCATGTGCCTGTGAGACACTGGTCTTGCCTGGGCGCTGAAGTACACTAACACCCTTACCTGGATGAAACTGGTTTATTTCAGGGGGGAGCAGTAGGGAAGGCTATCCAGACTTAAACAATTTCAACTTTGTCTTAACATAGCCAAGACAGAGAACGCTTCTGAACTTGAGTAGAAAGATTTCTGAACAGGCACTGGAAGGCTTGAGCTAAAGCCTGAGTTAATCATACAAGATTAAATTCTAGATAAAGAAAATGGGGATGAGCAGTCTTTTCTCCGACCTCTGTTTTGTGGACTTTGACTAATACCTTTAGGCCTGTACTATCTCACTTACTGTATGTTCATACGCTACCTTGCACACAGAGGCCTTAATATCGTTAAATTTTTGAGCAGTACTGCTATACAAATTTCCAATATTGATAGTTGTCATTATAACTTGTCCTCATGAGGGAGAAGTTGGGCATCCTTGGAAGGAAGCGTGCCCAGTCAGATGATATGTTGTGTTAACCATCACCAACCACCTACAGGTGTTCTAGGAACATTCAGATTTTATGTTCATAATGCCCTGAAGGCTTTACTTCAGTTATCTCAACTTCATGGTTGGGGAAACCAAAGCATGAGGATTTAAGTGAGTTGTCGGATGCCACACACTGAAGTCAGCAGTTAGGAGAGGTCATAACATAGGAATTTCTAAATTTCTCCACTTTTCAGCATGAGGGCATGTTACTTTGCAACTGAATGCCCTATATCAGTCCTCTGCAGGAAAGAATGAACATAAACAAATTCTCCAACATTTACTTTTTCCAGTGGTAACAAAGAAGTAAGTTATGTTTTGGAAATGCTAGGCTTTTCTTTTTTATCAACCCTCAGTCAGAGCTTCAATTATGTTCATTTGTCACTAACAAAACTCTACTTGAATGAATAATTCACAATAGATAATGCATTTGTTGAACTTTGTCTGTTTCCCTACTTCTAGGCTTTTTAAAGCAGTTATAAAAAAGTTTCAAAAGAAGTTCCCAGACCTAGAAACACTTAACTTGAAGTACATGAGCAATCTCATTGACTTCAATAGGACTGCTCAGGTGTTTATAACGAAACACATATAAAAGTGTTACCAGCTTACTGGAGCCTTCTTTTAAACTTTGAATATGAAATTAAAAAGAATAATTTTTCGCCAACATCTGAGTTTAAAATTAACTTTTAAAGAATATTACATCTAGCAAAGGTTTAATGCACAAATAATCACAGATAATGAATATGAAGTCTTGTGCATGCTGCTTATTCAAAATTGAGGTTCAAATGTGAATAAATGAATATTTATTGAAATATTGTTCCCTCCATCCAGATTTCTAATACAAATCTCCCCAGAACTATCACTATAGAATTGGCAGGAAAGATCATCTGTGGGTACAGGAGCAAATGATGGTCAAATCCTTTTCTCTAATATCTAGCACGGAAAGAAAGGACCACTTTTTAAGGGCCATATTGTTTACTGCTTGGTACCTCAATTAGGTTGATTTTCCTCTCAAGTTCATATGTGGTAGTCAGTAAGAACCTAATGGAAATCCATGAACAGTGAAGCATAATGAAGTAAACCAGAGGAACAAGGAAAAGGGCCCATTGCTTTCATTATGACTATGGAATAAAGCTTTATACTTCTCCTTACAGTGTTTCAGCAAATGACCTGCAAGATTTTTACCTTTTAATATTTTGCCACTCTCATATTCCTTGCAATTCGAGTAAATTAAGCCAAGTTGCAGTTTGGCCCACAATACCTCTTAATGTATTTTCAGTCAAAAATAGACTGCTGCAGATTAAGTAGAAATGCTCCACATGCCACATTCCTGCCAGCTTTGTGCAAGAGGAGTAGAAATCAGACAAAACATCAGTGGTTCCACAAGTTCAGTTTAAATCATATATTGTGTT
>NW_008824672.1:1761179-1802336 GCF_000699105.1 Pygoscelis adeliae | reverse complement strand
TTGGTTTCATTTTTCTAAAGCACAGCTAGTGGGAAGCTGTTATGTTTTTGTAAAGCTACAGGAAGGCTAGATCTAATCATGTTTTGCTTGACCTGCTTTTTTTTTTTCATTAGGGGTTGAAGTTATTCCTCATAATCTTTAAGGAAGTTTCCCTAAGAATGTCAGTTTTTAAAATGTCTTGATATGGCTTATGCTCCACTGAAGCATTAAATTTTGAGGGAGGGGAGAAAAAATTACATATGTATTTGAACAACATGCATCAGCCCACTTTGTCATGAGAAGCCATAAATATATTCCCGTTAAGTGTTGTTAGATCCTTGATATTCTGCACGTAAGGTAAAAGGAAGGAAATTTTCTAGTAGATGTTTGACTGCAATAGACATGAATAACTTCTATGGTACAGGGATGCTGAATAACACGGGTACGTGGGTCAGATGTCTCTACCAGCAGTCCTGAGACTTTTCCAAGTCTATCATACCACAAAACATTAAAGTTGTGAACTTGTTCATATGGTATATGCTGTAGCCTCTACTGTAGCTATATGCTCTAGCTTTACAGCCTGGACTCTGTCAGACTGGTTAAAATGACTAAAATAACAGCAATACAAACTGAGCAGAAATACGCATTCAGGAAGAGCTTGGTCTCCTTCTGTTGAGTCTTATTATAAAGTGGTTTTAACAGCTGGGGCTACACATGAGGTACATCAGCAGACTGGAAATTAGGCCAAACCCTCTGGAATATTTATTTCCAACATCTGGAAACTAATATGATTCTGGTATAGGCAGCTAAGTTTCCTATGCTATCAACCCATGAAGCTGTCTTTATGCCTGCCGGTCAAGTTAACTGATAGAAGTGATTGAGAATCCAAGACAGGGCTCTCCTGTGTTGTTTCAAAAGTGAATGTGATCCGTGAACGGCCACTGCTGAATTTGACAGATAGTCCAAATAGCAAGTCAACCTTTTAAAACTTAACTGTCCCTAAAAACTTGGAAAAAAATGTATTTAAAGCCCATTCACTGCAGTGACAGTTTTAGTTGTTTAATGCTATCTTTTGTAGTAACATAATATATCTGCCTTTGCCTTCCCTCTTCCACACTCCTTGTTACTAGGTTCCAGATACTTCACATTTTGTATGTAGAGCTTTGTACAGAAATGTTCTTTTGTCAAAATTGTAGGTAAATTAGAGGAACTTTTCTTGAGTTACAGATCTTAAAAATAGGTTTCGAAAAGCATCTATGCTTTTGTGTCACTTCTATGAAATAACGTGCCTTAAAAGTTTGCTCCTTTCAGGAGAGTAACTCTGAAAAGCCATGATTTTTAGGAAAAATCAGTGACACACTTTCAGCCCTAGCAACTGAAGACTCTTTTCCCTATGAAAAATGGCAATGAATGCCTTTTAAAGATTTAAATTGAAAAAGAGATTAACCTTGATGCTGGATGCACCAAAAGCACCAGGGAAACCTTAATCATGGCCTTTCTGGACACAAAAAGTAAACTTACAGGGTTTTTTTTTCATGTCCTCTGGAATATACATTTTGCAGAATATCGTCATTTAGACATACCAGTTTTCCTCATGCTTCAGAGTTGAACGAGAAAAGTTGAAGTTTATACAAAAACCCCAACCCTGAATATTTAATGAGACTCTCAAGTCCATTTGTATTATACATAATTTTATATTTGGTCCTCTGCTAAACTAAACTGGCATAATTCTACTAGGCTGTGGATAGTGATAGATTTGCATCAATTTGTTACATCTGAGGAGTAAGTTCTTGCAGCCAGTCACCATACACTTTGGGGCAGAGTCGCTGCAAGCCCCACAGAAAAGGTAACAGCCAGCCTATTCCTTCCACTCCTGCCCATCGCCCAGAGGAGGACTATATTAGCCCTGAAGCTCCTAAGTTTGAAATGACATTAAAAGCTGGCATAGCAGTAGAACTTCAAATAGCTATTGACATTTTGTCTTTATTTATGATGGTAGTAGCTTCAAGTTTTTAGGCAAGCTGACATGTAAGCAGTAATTCAGACCTATTCCCCCTGAGGAGCTCTGGGTGTGATTTAACTGGATTGCAAATTTAACTGGATTTTTATTTTTTAATTTCAAAACAATAACTAAAGTGGCCAAACAAGAAGAGACTTGTGAAATAATTCATTGCAAAATATCAGACCTATTCCTTCCCTTAGCTTTCATACCCTTTTGAGAGCAAATATTTGCTGAAAGATTTTTACATGATATGTGAATGGATTATGCAAAAGAGACAGGTATACTTTCTCATATCTGCATCAAAATGGGTGTTGAATCTTACTTCCAAGTTTCAATACTTGCACTTGAATGAGGGTCTGACAGTGGTGGAAATCACTGTTTTGTTAAATTTCAGAGGAAATAGAACATAAAACAACCTCTCATGAAAACTTTCTGTGGAAAATATGTTTAATGATTTCAGAAAGTCCAATTAACTAGCACTAGATGTCAAATTCTGATAAATCTCTATTGTAGTATTTGTAGCAGTCACTCTGATTTAGATTATCTGAGCATCTGCCTCATGGTTTTGTTACCATGTAATAATCAATATTTGTCATTTTCTCACAAGAGACTCTTTCCTTTGAGATCCTTTGCAACCTTACAGACATATTAGCTTGCTAGCATTAAGGCCATCATTTTAGGTAACAAAAATCTGGGGATCTTACTAATGCTAGCTCTTTCTTTCTTTGCCAGACAAGATAATTTTGAACTATACCCTAGGGCCAGGTTCTGATCTCATCTGTGCCAGTGGAGTTACCTGATAGTTTCTGGTATCTACAACATTATAGTAGTACAGAACTTCCTTAGCTTTCAGAGCCCTCTAGAGTCCCGCTAGCATGGAAATTCCTGCAAAGATACCAGGTTAAAGGTTTATCCATGCTATGGCTCATTTATATTTTTAGATTTAAAATGCCACTATCTTTTCATAGGATGACACTGAGAGGTTCTTCAGTGGAGCCTGAAGAAAACTTCTAGGTTTTGTGATTTCAGTGTAAATCATGACATAAATATGTCTACACATTCTTTGTAGTAGATAGGTCAGGCGAGCTAGATGAATTTGAAGTAAATATACAGGAAGCATCAGACCAAGCAGAGAAGCTGTGTTCATAAGTCACCCAGACTGGATGGCATTCACCTGGGAGCTCTGAGGGAACTCAAATGTGAAATTGCAGAACTGCTGACCAAAGTACGCAAACTACCACTTCAAACACCCTCTGTGATGGAGGCCTGGCTGGTTGCCAGCATAACTACTGTACGCCGCTAAGTGTCTAGAGGGTATCCTGGAAACTGCAGGCTGGGTAGGCTGACCATTCCTGGTAAGATGGTAGAGTCTGTAATGAGCAGTGAATTCCCTGATTCCATAAGTGAACAAGGTCTTTTGGGAAAAAGAGGCAGCAGGGCTTCCAGGAAGGGGATTCTGGGGTCACTGATGTGTCAGAGTTTTGTGGGGGTGTCAACAGCGTGTGGATAAAAGTGATCCACTGGATCATGCACTGGGGTTTTTAAAAAGCCTTTGGCAAGTTTTCATGCTAAAGATTACTAAAGAGACAAAGTTGCAATGGAATTAGAGGAAAGGTTTTGTTACGGACTGAAAGCTGATTAAATGGTAGGAAGCAAAAGATCGGGCTTAATGGTCAATTTCCAGGATGGAAGAAAGTCAGAGTAGAGTAGAGTTCCAGAAGGACCTTTGCTGGGACCAAAATTATGCTATGTCTCTATCATTACGCATCAATGACTTGGAGAAAGGAGTACACAGTGAAATCTCTAAGTTTGTGGATGATGCCAACTTCCTTTGGTTAGCTGTATACAACGTCAATGGCATAGATCTAGGTGAAAGGACAAAAGTGTGGCAGATGAGCTTCAATGTAGCTAAGTGTAAAGTTGTGCCTACAAGGAACAATAATCTAAACCATGTCTACATGGTGCTGAACTTGGAAATGGCAATTACTGTTTAGGAAATAGATTTTGGAGTTACCATTTTCCATCTTCTGAAATTGTTACCTCGATGTGCAGCGGCAGACAAAAAGGCCAAATGAATTATTGGCCATTGTCTGGAAAAGTACCCACCCAGACCTTGAGTACTGTGTATTGCTCTTGTGTCTGTGTTTGTAAGATGTAATGAAATTAGACAATGTACAGACATGGGCAACTAAAATGATGAATGGGATGGGGTAGCTAGCTTATGCAAATAAACTAAAAAGGCTGTGACTCTCTACTTTAGACAGCAGAAGTCTGAGGGGGCATATGTTAGAGGTTTATCAAATCATGAAGGTGGTAGAGAAGGTTAAAGCAGAACTGTTGTTCACCAAATCCCACACTGCTAAAGCCAGCAGGCACTCAGGAGCCCAGCTTTAAACAGATAAAAGGAAGAACCTTTTTCCATGTCAGCTAATAGAACGTGTTGCCAGAGGAAGCTGTGGAAGGAGACAGCATCAGGAGACGCAAAAGGGGATGAGACAGACTCACACACAGCTGATTCATCCACAATTCATCCATTCATTCAGCCCCCTAAAGGGACCAGGTGAAGCTGTAACCAACAATAACCCCAGTGCAACATTCTGGATATTTGGGGTAGGAGGAGGACATGGACTACAGGAAGTGACCAAGCCTGTGTGCTCTTCTTCTAAGCACCATCCCTTATTCCTACTCTTTTTGCTGAATTCTCTGACCCTTAAAATACTTTGAAATCCTCCCTGGGACTTCAATGAGAGGTAGAAATAAAGTGGTTAGGGGCTACAACGAACAGAATAAAGGGAGGAGGTGAGAATCAAGGGGTAAAAAGTAATAAAAGAATCCAGGAAGCTAGAAAGACACATCGAGCACAACACCAAGTAGGTACCCTGATAGTGTTTACTGTTCTTTGAAGACATTGAGGGAACAATTCTCAATGTTCTGTCTAGTGTTAGTCAAGTCTCAAGGTGCTGTCTAGTGGTGCCCTATTCCTTGGGATATGAGAGGGACTCAGAACGAAAGCAGTCCAACAGTTCCCAGCATCCTGCTGACAAGGTCGAGGGAGGTTGATGAGAGCTTGCAAGTTGGTGGATGAGGATGGATGAAGATGGTGTAAAAAAAAAGTGAGGGGAGAAGTGCAGCCAGGACTTCCATATGAGGTTCTGGAGGAGCCACAAGAGGGATTTTGATGTGAAACTAGATGTACATGTGTACGTGCAGAAGGTGCACAAGTCCAGGGGTTCTGCAAACATGCCTGTGTACATGGCTTCATATAGTATTTTCCAGCTTATGTCTCCATAACCAAGAAATTAGCTTTAATATTCCATCCCTCATTAATCAGACTGCCTAAAAATCACCTGCTAAAAATAAACTGGACATGTTATGAACAACATGGCAGGGTCTTGAGCATATCATCCATCTCTTATGTGCCCCTATCAGCCTGTGACCGTCTTTCTCTGTAATGCTCCTCTGCAACCTCTGGGTCATACCCCTCCTGGGTATGACACAGCTATATGACCTTGGACCAGACTGCTGTGACAACAGCTAAGCTGTGAAAAAGAGCTGTGAGAAGTCCTCATCTGTGGTGTCAGCTCATGTATCGTCTATGCTGTGGTTTGGGAGCTTCATTTAAGCTCAGATCCTTGCTCAAGCTATATTGTAGATATGCTGTGGCTGGTCTTGTACCTTGCTAATCCTGGCCTTGCCCTACTGCCTTCACTTCTGGCTTGACCTCAGACCTCCCTTATTACTACAGACTTGCCTGGCAATCGCTGGTCTGCTGGCAGCATGTGTCCATCATCACCAGATCTGCTCTGCACTTCTTGCTTGAGTACTGAGGGCTTGTGCCCCTTGCTAGTGAAGACACTGCATCTGCCTACCTTGCTGTGACCCTCAGCTACCCACTTGCCTTGCAGAGCAGGCTGCTCTTGCTGCTCCCTGGCAAGACACACTTGCCTACAGCAGTCACTGTGTTTACCTTCTTTTAATTACACAGAGTGGAGTGGAAATTTGTGACTGACGTCAATAGGAACATAATTCTTTTGTTCTTGTAGGTCCTTACAGAACCAGATTTTTAACTGGCTCACCATTAACTGTATTTTTCCCATATTTCAGTTACCCAGGTTAAAAGCAATGCAGTTAAAAGGCTGCAGGTTGTATGAATTGCTTCACAATAAGACAGACTGAAACCCTGCGGCTAAAGATTCAAGCTTTGTCTATGCTTTACAGTGGAGGAAGTGTCCAGACGGGAGTATGTGTAGCTGTGCATCCTTAGGGATTTTTTCTCCCATTGTCATTCATCTGAACAGCCACTAGCTAGATCTCCCCAGTTCCCATTCACAGTTAACTATGCCTAGGTTCCTGAAAATTCAATATATGGCCAGTTCATTTCAGACCATGAATCATTATATCAATAACAGTAAGAAAATAAGGATTCTATCTGAAGTTTAGCAATGCAACAGACTGACCCAAACTAAGGAACTGCAATTGTCTTTGCATGATTTTGAAAAGAATAAGGAATAAACAGTAGTTTTTTGATCATTGGGCTAAATCTGATGCTTTTTGGCAGTCCACCTAGAGGAAATATTACAAAATGGCATTGTCTTGGAAAGTGCAAGAGAAGTACTGACCTTGGGTTCCTTTCTGTCAAGCTTGAAAAATATTCTTCGTTGTTGCCAGTGAATACTGAGAACAATATGAACAAAGAGAATATCACTTACAAGATGGTGTCAAACTGCATCAAGCAAAGTAACCTGAAGGAATACCTTCATGTTATATTATCACATCTTTCAGCATGCGTTGCCTTTTGCATTTAGAAACAGGGGGTTTATTTTTCTTCTCAGAGTGAGGAAAAAACCACCAGTGACAGCCCTTTGTGCTGAAGGTTACATTATTAATGAGTGTTGGGAAAGGGAGGAACTTTATATAAATACACTATCATTGCAGTTAAAAGAAGGTGCAGAACATAGTGTTTGAAGACAGAAGAAGTGGGGTAATTGATTTCTTTAGGATCTTTAAACATACATGTACATGCATGGAACCAGATCTGACCTGAATTACCAGCAGTGTTAATTTAGAATAATTCTTTGGAAATCCCCCGGAATTATGGTAACTCCACAGCATTTATACCTCAGACCAGAGTATGTATGAGTATGAGCATGGGTAGGAAAGTAGTGAAAAAACACTATTCCTTCTTACTTTGAATCTGAAAAGACCTTGTAAGAATGTAGCAGCTACAAAATTACAAAGGAGGAAAACCTCTTTCAGAAGTCACGGATTTAAATTCAAGGTGAGTCATAGAGCCCCAATCTTGCACTTGTGGATTGTGCAGCATCATCCTGCCCTCAAAGATAGCTGTGGTCATACAGAAATGAAGGTTCATCAGGAGTTTCTGGGGGCAGAGGGGAGCACAGTCACACTCTTTACATGCTGCCCTGCATTTAGACAGCCAAGGCAGAAAGCTGGTTAGGAAACCCATATTTGTATATTCACCACTCATGGCATGAGGATGTCCAAACATTTTTTGATACAGCTCGCAGATACAGTTCCTTATATATATTCTTTACATGTAATACATCTGACTTGCTCTTAGTCACATGCTAGCTATAATACCCACTTCCAGTGAGAGGTGCATATCTAAAAATATTTCAACATGGGAAGTAGGCATAGGATTTTTTAAGAACTCATAGCACAAACAAAATTACCAACTTGAAAACTAGTTAACTTATGTTACTTTGTCACCATGGTGGCGTTACCTACTCCGTCCTCCCTTCTATACCCAACCATTTCTAAAACCTACCCATTGGATTATCATCTATTACATTTAGATTATCAGAGATCTGGGATAAAGAAATAACTTTTATCATACCTCTTGACAGCACTTAGTTCAATGGGATCTAATGTGGAATAGACCTGCAAGATGCTGCTGTACCACAAATTATAAATAATTAATCGTACCGGTAAAAGAGACCTGTTAATATTTTCTTCTCCAAGGATACCTCAACTGTGTTACAACAAAGTGTTGGGACTCTTATTTGATCATGCCGTAGAGAAAGGGAAGATTGTTATGAACTTCAGATTTCTTGAAATAATCCTTTTGGGCATCAGAGGTCATAAATTGGGGACATGCAACCTAATCTCCCTACCTGCTAATATTCTCTAAAGAACACTTTGATCTGCTTTTGCCTTAAAAAGTGGTGAGTTTAGTCCATGCCTTTGCAGTATCTTTTAAGTCTCGCTAGTAGGAAGACTCCCCTGATATTCGGCCTAAATTTTGCCCTTTCTTAATTTAATTTCTTCTGTTTCTAAACCCTCGAGTCCCTCTGTATAACTCTTCTCAATAGCTGTCATTCCTCTCCAGATGAATTATTAGGTGGCATTGTTTGAACCTCTCTGCAGGATTTTTTTATCCTTATACCTCTAAGCATCTTTCTTTCCCCACTCCCCTGTGATCATCTGTATTGTTAACCCTTCCAAATTAACACTGAAAAAACACATTTCTGTGTTGTTTGCCCTGTGAAGGACATTGCAAAAGGCATGCAATATTTAATGAATATTGTACATGCTTTCTGTTTGTCTGTTTGGTATAATATGACTCCCTGGATGAGAATGATGGGCTTTCTAGGAGGAACTGACACAAATGTAGGGAAGCAGGCAATGGTAACAAACACCTCCCATTTTTACCAGTATTTAAATGGCAGTGCAAATAGGAAAGGAGAATCTCAGACATCCATTTTGGGCAGGTTAAACAAAAGGCTACCCCAGGCCCCTGCACTCAAGCTGACTAGAGCATTATCAAACATAAAGCCAGTCTTGAACACTGAAAACCTCCTTCTCAGCAAACATGATAAATAAGCCTCAGGTGCCTAACACCAGTCTCGTACTATAGGCATTTATCTCTTGTTTTATGTCTATCTTTAGTCTGTGGTACTGCACTTCATTTTAAGACTTAATTGTAAATATAACCTTTCTCATGAAATTATTACATGCAGAAAAAGTCCTGCATCTGTGATAGTCTTCTCATTCGGTAATTCTGTCAAAAAGTAACGGCAAGAGTTTCTTTTTGTAAGCTGTGTTTATTCCTAACGCCTCTGCTATCTTCCAAGTGGTTAAAAACTGTTATTCATTCCAGTATTTTAAAAGGGATTGAAGCTAGACTTTCTTGACAGTAATTACTATGATCTTTCTCTTTTTGAAGGCCGACACCACATTTCTTTTCTGTTATCTACCAGTACTTCTAGCCCAATTTCATTTACGAGAGCACAGTAGCAAGAAGAAGAGAATTATAAAGACTGAGATTTTTTTTTTCAAGTGAGGAATTCTGTCTGCAGGAGAGCTGCCAGAGCTGCACTGGGGCGGGAAGGTAAGTTCATCTGCCACACCATGAAAGAATCTCTCTCATGTACGTGACAGTAGAAACCGATGTAAAAGGATGTGCATGCACACTGAGCCTTTTCATCTGACTCTTAATGACCAGTTACAGTCAACTGCCTTGTCAGCTTATTTATAAAGCTCAGTTATGGTTTCTCAGAGATGCAAAATTGAAGTTATATGGTGCAGAGGAAGTACCAAAAGTCATTCAAAGCACTATCCACTATCCCAGGATGCAGGATAATCACAAGATTTCACCTCTTGCTCCTTTTCTGTTTCTAGTCCATAGAAAATATCATGCCTTTTCTCTGGAACAGAGAAAACAGATCTTCTGGTGACAGATCTGTTTTAACCTGCAGTTTTGTTGAACTAACTCTCTGCTTTCTCTCTTTGCTGTTATACCTTCATTTCTGCCTGCTCTTCTTCCAGAACTGAATACTGGTTTTCCACCATTAGACATCTTGCCCTACAAGCATACACTTTTACAGATCAATCAATGATCTATACTTTGGGGTCTCTCATTCAGCAAATTTCTGTCCTTCTTGAATTGCCCATGAGCCACATCTCTCCTCCTGTATT
Organism: Pygoscelis adeliae; assembly: GCF_000699105.1. Lineage (NCBI taxonomy): Eukaryota > Metazoa > Chordata > Aves > Sphenisciformes > Spheniscidae > Pygoscelis > Pygoscelis adeliae. The sequence continues at coordinate 1,792,417 of NW_008824672.1, read as the reverse complement.
TTTTCTTTAAATCACACAGTTCACCCTTGCCTCCAGGTCTAGCCCTAAAACTTCATTTCTGTCAATTATGATGCTTCACAAAAGAGTAGCTTCCACCACACGATCACTGAAGAACACCTACTTTGGGATGTCTGTATCCAGTTACAGTATCTTTACTGTCTACTCCATTATTTTGGTCACCACAGCTACTGTTTCAATAAACTTTTTTTTATTTTTCACTTTTAAAGAAAATGGAGAAATCCTCCCTAATCCTCAATTCTTATTCTTTGGTCATTGGTTGGTTGGCTTGTGAGTATTTGCCTTGGTTAGACTTACTTCCCTAATTAGTCTCACCACTGAAAATTGTGATCAAAGGTCTTGCTCACATACCTAGCTGGCAGACTTCTGCACTACTTATAACACACAATACCTGACTGACCAGCAAACTACCAACTGCAGCAAACTCACTAGCACACACAGAGAGAAACTAACTTACCAATCACAGAACAAGGACTTTTTTTTTTTTTTTTAATAAAAGAAAATTCAAACTCCACATTTTCTGTTGTGTTTGCTGACCCTTCTATACATCTACTTTCTGGCAGTTGGTTTCTCTGTATTGCAGTTACCTGAATTATCCTTACAAATAATCACAAGTCACTTCTGCCTAATGCTGACAACTTTTTCTGCTTCCTCTGCACAGCAGAACTCATCCTCACCCTGCTTCTGTGGATACTGATACTCAACCCATTTCTGGATTTGAGGAACGCTACCACGTGAATCCAAATGATTTGCAAGAGCAGTCTGTTTCAGTGCCTGCTGAAATAAATGAGATTATTTCTTTGGCATTCAATGGGCATTAAATTAGACCTTTACTGAATGGTGGAACATTTCTTACAATTCAGAACAACTTAACTTAATGAGAGATACTGTTTTTCAAGTGTAAACTCTCAACAGTTTTCCCTGGAGGAAAATCTAGGACATATAAGGACATTTGTTAGTTTTTTTTTTTCCTTTGTCAATGCTGATAAATTCATGAAGAATTCCAGACTCCTCCAGGGAGAAAAGATTCAAATTAAAAATGAAAAGTTACATGGACTTGTGTGCATTCCAAGCTTGTACTAATTTTAAATAGATAATAGGTACTTTTAAAATTCAAAATACCTGGGAAAAAAAGGACAAGTATGTATTTGAGAGCAATTGATTAAAACTAGCTGCAATTACAGGAACTCATCCACCCATGTAAAGGATGGAGGATAGAGCAAGAAGCAGCCTTATATCATTGTCATTCTATCAACTACTTACCGCTTAATAGTATGGAAAAAAATAAATGAGACTGAAGAGAAAATGGAGACGAGAAGAGCAGAAATGTGGGAGGAAAATGAAGGAGAAGAGAGCATGGTTTCTACCTGCTCTGTGTGCCAGAGTGGTCGTTTATGGCTTTAAAGTTAACGTTCAAAACATCTAAGGACAAATTCATCCCTATTCTTAGCTATCCAGAGAGAAATGCAGTTGAAGCAGGGATACAGTTGTCCTCCGGATTCCTGGGAATTAGAATCCAGATCCCATCAGGAATGGCTAAGGCTTCCATAATTTTGGTGAAGATAAACAGACTTCTGTGCAGTTTAGTGCTCTTGGGGCTTTCAGTTCCTGGCCTGAATCCAATTCTGGGCAATACCAGCATTTGGACCCCAGCAGAGGGACCACCCAATTGGATGTTTGTACAGAGGGTGACAACCATTGAAGATAATAACAGCAATGCCCTCATTCTCAGGCAAAACTGAGTGGCACCATTGAGAGACAAGGGCTTGGTTAGGGCAGCTGGAAGGTCAGGTTTGCACTGATTTGGAGTGTTTCCTCCTGTGGGAGCCTTGTCAAAGCCTAAAGCCCAACCTCAATCAGTTATTGAAGAAAAACAGTCTGTTCTCCACTGTGGATGAATATCCTTGCTGTTCTTGTGGGCATTTTACCTCTGCCCACAACAAGGAACTAAACCTAACTGGGAGTTTTAGAAACATAGTCCTGCAAGCTCTGACCGAGTAGTAACGTTCTTTTGCCATCTTTAGTAGAAATTCATGTCAGTGTCTGCGCCTATCAATCCCTCTTTCCTCATCACTAGTACAGCATTGTATGCATTTCTTAGTGGTTATTCTCCTTTATTTTTGTATGGCTGTTGCATCAGCCAGATTAACTCACTCTAATGACATATAATATATAATCAAATCTAAGTGTGGACCTGGATTCCTGAGGTTCAGGTATATCAGGATTTAGAATGCATTCAGAATGACATTTAATATAAAATAATCTAGAGACTGAAGAGGTTGAATGTAAAATTTAAGTCCTATCATCTGCTCTCCCAACAAAGATTTGGTCCTAAGATAGCTAGAAGTTATATGGGGAGAAATAGAAAGCTTCAGTAGACTGTAGCCAATTTACCACTGCTGCCAATACTGAAATACAGCTCATTCTGAATTAGGTCAGCAGTGATATATGGCACAATAAATTTCCTTGTTATGACTCTAGGACTAAGATAGTTTTGGGAAAATTGCCTAAAGAAAAAACTCACTTGTAATTTAATTAATTTTTTAAGATTTAGGTTTGCTGGATGTAGGATTTTGCATAGAGGATGGAAAAGATAGGTGGTCAGAAAAAAAGCAGACTGGTCCCAAGTTCAGCAAGACACACCAGCGTGCAAGAGTAGAGTAGTGGAGGAACCAAATGTACATGTTTGAATTTCACTTAGGCTTGTTCTAAACACCACTAAGGACACTAAAAATCATCTTTGGAATGTGAGAATCGGTAGTGTGTCCAAATGTGAAAGTCAGCCATGCCATAACCTTGTGTGCTACTGGCTAGGAAACCCCTTGTTCCTTAGCTGTAAGCTAGTATGATAGGTCAGAATCAGGCAGATGGGACTTAAAGCTCAGTGAACAATTGAGCATATGGACTACAATTGTGGCAGCAATAATGGGCATTCCAGTAGCAACTATGAGGTCCTAATACAAGAAGAAAGTAAGTAATTCAGCTTAATTTTCAGGACTGCCAGGTCCTGACTTCTTAAATGGATGTTGGAGAGAGGAACGTGTAACTTGGGTTAGGTACTGACAGATTTGGTTTGAGTAGGGCTCTACTGACTTTAATTAGGCATGTGTTTGAGAGTAAATAGTTAAGTGCATTAATTACTGTTTCCCTTTTCTCAATGTCAGACCGGGAAGGTCTGTTTCTGAGTAAAACTGAACATTTAAAAATAAGAGCAGGAAGGATTTGATGATATTGTCCCTTTTGTTCACTCCCCCCAGTCTAGTCTATATTAAAACCCAGTCCCTAAGAAACTGGTAAGCTCCCAAACACCACCAGAAGGTAATTTGAATGTGAGGTGCTAGATTATGTATAAAATCAATTATTCCCCTTGGGAAATATCAGATTCAATTCAAGACTGAAGTGAAGTACTCAAGATGTTACTTTCAGCTTACATACTTAAACATTGGGAATGTTAGAGGTGACTATTAGATTGATTTCTGCAGGTCTTTCAGTCCAAGAAATGCTTGACTATTCTTCCAGATGGGCAGCAGTAAGGGAGTTCAATATTTAAAGGACTTATTCAGGGCATGCAGGAAACACCTCAAGGCCATAACAAATCGAGCTCCCCCGCTTAGCACAGAGTGCATTTGTTCCAACAGGTCCTTCCTTTGATCTTGCCCTCCTATGCTTGAACACTCAAGGTAGAACTGGTTTGGAAACCACTCAGGAATAAAAAATCATTGTAAAGAATGATGTATAGACTTGAAATTTTTCATTTGACAATCTCATTGGATCCCAGGCCTAACTGTGGGAGTTCAGGGAGTCACTCACAAAGCTGTGGACCATGGAAATTCTCTAGACTTGCTTAGTGAAGTCCATGTTCTTCTCAAATGACAATCATTGACAATTTCACTGAACAACCACAGAGTCTAGAAAGCTTCTGATGCAAACCAAAGTTAAACATACTTGGTTTCCACTCAGTCTGGATTAAAATAAAATAAAAATTAACAATGACATTTTCTAAATCCCAGAGACCCTACTTTTTAGCCAGCTGTAACCTAAAGTTAAAAGATTATGATCCCAGGTGTAAAGAATATGACCAGAAGTGGAAACATTGTCTTTTTAGATTCTCAAAGGCTCCAGCATATATTATGGTGCTTGAAGTCACACATCAACTGCCTCTCCACTGCCTGCTCCTTCCTAAAGGAATACCAGTTTACACCTACCTAAGAAGTCTCCTTCCTGTGACCAAGCACCTTTGGGTGCAATATCTTCAGCATGGTGAAAGAAACACTGCACCTGTTAAGATCCCCCAAATGTACACCAGGTAGCAGACATTTGCAGAGTACACTTAGATCAGTTACTCTCTCAGAAACATGAGTTATGAAAACACCTTAACAAACAAAGTTGGATTTTAGCTTTTACAGTCTTTTAGAGCAATCCAGCTTTCCTCCCTCCAGGTTAGATTAGCAAAGAGAGTTGGCTCAAATTGCTCATTTTTTATTAGTGAAATATCTTTGAGTTTCTTCAGAATAGTCACTCCAAGCTCCTTTCTCCTCTCCTGCTGCAGCACAGACTATCTCTAATCTCCCCCACCTGTCTTTTCTTGAGCTACACCTCCTGTTTCCTTTCCTCACCCTTGCAGAATAAATCTCACTTAGAGGTTTATACCAAATATGGCAATGAAATCTCATGATTTCTCCCTGCTTTTGTTTTTTAGTTTAGGGTTAGACTGAAAGAAAGGAAGATAAATTCTCCTCCCTTGCTTTCTGGGATTAGATTTCCTTTCCCTTTCCAACATACATGTGAGCTTCCCTAAGGGAATATTTGCATTGGCTTTCTTGATTAGCACATTCTTGCTAGCCTCTGGCTTTTTGGCAAGTCACAACATTTTCAAGACTTTAGTAAAATGTTTAAAGACTTGATCAGAATTTAAAAAAACCCAAAATTTAAAAAAAAATTTTTTTTTTTTCTTTGCTAATCTGGTTGTAGTTCCACTGTACAAACAGGTGAACTGGCAGCAGTGACAGGTGTTGTATATTATGCCAGGCAATGTCATGGGAATGAGTGCTGAAGACAAGAGAAGGCAGGAATGATTTTGCTACCAGGGAAACTGTGGCATGGAAGAGGATCTCAGTAACCCAGAAGGGTTCTCTGGTAATTTGTAAACCTTAAAAGTGATACTAGAACTCCTTGACTGTCTTCTGGGGTGTGGTGTCCTGGAAGATGGTGAGAATTAACAGCTAACCACTGCCAAAAGGGGATGTCCCTTACCCTGTTCCCACTCCAACTTGTTCTCCAGGCTCCTAGCTTCACTGGTAGTCTTTTTATCCTCTTAGATAGCCTCCACTGTCTCACTAGCTCCAGAAAAAAAAAAAAAAGCTGAACATTTTCTGTTATGACAGTGACTCAAAGTGGCTCACAGAAGATCTGATGAGCACTAGAGGTGGAAAGGGGAGGGGACAGAGTTGAGAAAACAGGGAAGGACAAAGGTAGGGGAACTGCTAAGGGAAGGAAAGGGTGAGGACAGAAACAACCATCGTTTGTTGTCAGCAAATATAAGATTGGCGCAGCTGTCTGTGGAAACAGAATTGTCTTATGGGGTGGCTAAATAAATGCTGACTATTTTTCTTTGTGAAGTTTGGAGCTATACAGTATGATATATGATGGCAGAAACACAGCAATGGCAAAGTGCTATAATTCTATCAAACATCTTGTGAAAAATTTTCCTTTAATAAGCTTCACCGGAAAGACAAACAGCAGAACCCATCCGCAAAATCCAAACAGAAACGCGGTCACACAGACCTAGGGCAGACTTGTTGTGTTTATACAGAGAACACAGCTGAGGCCTCTGGGGGTAGTGCAATTCAAATATTAAAGAAAATTATCAGAAGACCTCAGAATGAGGCAGGTAGCATAATTCAGAGCACTGGACCTCCTCCCAGGCCTGGGGAGTGTGATGCCCTGTTAGGAAGCTGATTGCTCTTCCTTTCCTTCCATTTCTCAGGCTTTTCTCCTGATGAAATTTCAAGAGTGTTCAGGGCTTTTAAATGTAGGAATGACTGACTCAGTATACCAGAGTAGCAATGAGTTCAGCTCAACTGTCAACCTTTTAGTGCCTCATTCCCTTGTCCCAGTGTTCCTGGCGGGGCAGCAGGCATGGGAGAGAGAGTCATCCTTGTTTGCATTCCAGCAATTTCCCTGTGCAGTGGGATTTGCTTCACGATGTACTTCACATCTCTTCTGTGTTGTTTATAAAAACTCAGAGTCAGTAGATGGAAGAAGCAGTAGTTTAACCACCTATTGAAGATGGATTTATTTTTTGTGGGGATGTACCTTACCAGGTAGACGATACGATCATGAATCACACTTTTTTGTCTATATAGTTTGTAAGCATATGTCCAGCCCAGAAGAATCAAAGAAGGCAAAATAAAAGTATAAAAACATTGTTGGGCAAGTTTTGATGTAATTATTTTCTTGCCATGGGAAATATAAATACAAACAATCTATGTTTTTTAATTAAAAACAATTGATCAAAATTTTTTATAAGATCCAAAAGGGAATTAGAGTATACGTTAGATTTTTGGATTAAAAGGTAAGTGCCATTTTACATACTTGCAAAGGAAAAAAACACAGAGAAATTCCAAATGCAATTGCTTGGTGTATTAGTTTCTTGATTATCTTAGAAGAAATTGTTACAACCCCCAAAAGCTATTATTTAACACATGGGAAGCACTGTTTCTCATTGGAGATTATTTTCTAGAAATGATTCAAATTATAAAAAAAGCAAAATTATTTCATTTATTCAAGGTACCCAGTTTGAAATCACAAGATTCAGAAGGTCAGATTATTTAATAGCTGACCAACTTTTTGCAGTTCTGGGGAGTTACATTAACTTCAGGGTAAGTGATTATTCCTTCAAAAACTGAATCCCTACATTGTTGATTATTTTCTATTTGTATATGTCATAATATAAAAGAATCATAATCACTCTATCAGAGCAGTTACACTCCAGTGATAACCATAATGAGAATGACCGAGCTGGTAACTCACCGGACATTTTGACGCCTCCTCTCCCCAAACTGTTTCCAATATGCTGGTCATCTTTCTTGGGGAGAAAAAAATTAAACGGCCTTGTTCTTCTGAGAGTAAACCTGCAGTAGTCAGGTGGAGTTGTAGAAAGTGAATTCTTAAGTATAGAGGACACTCCTTCTACAGGGTAGCATCTTTGGTATCAATAGCAGTTTGGCTCAAGTTATATTTCTGTACCTGCTGGTGTCAATCCAACCTAGAGTGCTTATGTGTCCTCCAGATCCATTCATTCTCTGGACTGAAGACAGATTCCTGGGTTCAGTTATTTAGTGAGGTAAGAGGAAATGGACGTCAGACAAGAATTTGTCATAAGTGTTATGCAGGCCTTCGAACGCAGCTCTTAAATTATTGCCTGTGGATGCTATTGCAGAGGGCCTGACTCTGCTCTTACACCAGCATAAATAATTCATTAGAAATCTGCGTGGTACTGGTGCAAAATAGAGAAGAGTACAATCCAACACCTGTGGTGTTCATCTTCTGCAGCCATCTTTTCCACCTTGCCCTATGAAAACCTAATGTGAAAAGAAAGATACAGATGTAACCCATTTTCACCCTTTGGCCTAACCACAATTTCTTCACAAGGTTGCACTGTGCGTTGTCATCACTAACTATTCTAGATCTAAGCCAAAGAATTTTTCCTCTCCTTGGTTTCAGAACAAAAACAGACGTTAACTACTACTAAGTTGGCCTCTGTGTTACTGTTGCACTGAAATATGTGTAGCTATATTTGCATATCAGAAGCTTTTCTGAGCGGGATGACCTTGTAAAAACCTCAGAAGAAGCAGATTGACAAAAATCTGGGAGACTTCTACAAGAAACATTTTGCTTCAACATAAAATATGAATCAAGCTCCAACTTAGATATCAACTCTCGGAGCTGTTCAGCCTCACTTGATGTTTAACATCTAGATTTAATGAATATCTCTGGCAATGCGGACTACAAGTCAGGAAATTTATAAGCATTTTGGAAGCAAGAGACTGGAGGTTATTATATTTCTAAGGTGAGAAGGAAAAGATCATAATAAAACATTAAGCTTTTTGTCATGAGATGAGGGAGAAGGTGTAACTAGGAATAGACGAATCTTTAGTTCATAAGCATTAACTCCAAATTAGAGCAAGATTTAAAAGTTTAATTGTGGAACACAGAAACAATACATCCTGCACATGCTAGTTATTCTGCTCCATTAAAAATAGGTTAGATGTTTGTATTTTCAGAGCCCAACACAGTCAGGTGCTGAAAATTTGTTGTTAGACTAAAATATTGGAAGTAACCACTGGAGTCAGGAATCTGAAGAAGGATGTACCTTTAGTCTAAACCGGTGTGTGTTATGAGGTTCTAAGGACCAAATCTAACCCAGATATAGTATTTTAGCAATATATTTGGGGATGACAGGTTTTCCCATGAGAACCTTTTGACAGTTCAGATCATTCACAAAGAAAGATATTTGTGAAACTCCAAATCAGAAAGCCAAAACCCGTATGCAATTTCAAATAAGAAAACCACTTCTTTTACTATTCTTCCTGCAGGGAAGTCAGACAGTCTTTCGAGGTCTGGTTACTAAGGATTAAATTGCACAGTTAAATCTTGGAAGCTTTAAGTAATTTCACTTTTACTTCAGTGAGGTGTCATGTTTTCCCCCCAGAGTACCCTCATGTCCATGAAATAGACATAGAGCTCTATCTTATGTTTATTAGGCTTGCTGTAGGATGCCAATCCTATAACCACATGAATTTAGAGGAAAACGTATCACCATTTTCTATGTTGAAGAGGGAAAGCTCACCTTTTCACTCTAGCTACTCCTCTAGGTTATATTCTTCTAGAGCTTTCCACGTTCATTTTGGCTAGTTTGCATTGGGATTCCTGATTGCACTTTAAACATTGCAGGCATTGTTACATTTGCACCCTCCAAGATGGCAAACTTTACCTCTCTGAAGTGTAATAACAGGTAAAGAGATGGTTTTTGATGTATTCTTATGCAGATACCAGAGCAAGAGTTTGCCTTTCAGGGACATCAGCAATCCAATCAAATCAGAATCCTTCAAACTAGGTTTAATAAAAAGGCAAGCATGCGACCATTTACCTATCAATGAACTTCATACGAAGAGGTTAAGATTTTCAGGGAGCCTTAATATAATTGATTTAGAGTTTTGCTTAACCCTAAAAAGGGTTGCACTGACCCTAAAATATCATCAGACCATATCAAATATTTCTCTAGTGAACTGTCCTGAGAAACATGTCTGTCATAGGATTTGTGAAAATAACATTGAAACTAATGCTAAAAAGAGCTCATCAAATAGAAAAACTTCTTGAAAAGGGAAGTTATGGGGCTTTAATTATCATACTGAAGCAACTGAGGAAACATCATTTTCTTGTGCAACATTCATTATTGTGACGCAGGTAAACCAAAATGAATTAAGAACGGGGTGCTTAAATCTTGCCCCCTACATTTCAAAGTATTACTGACTCAGGAGTGTATTTCTTGGTTCCATTTTGGCAGTTTATCTAGGCTGACATATCACATCCATTATTTTAACACAGTTTTTGTGTGTGTGAATTATAACTACTCTGACTGACTGGCTGTTCTGTAATATAATGGATGTAGACAAAGGCCGCCTAAGGTAGAATACTTTATTAGGTCAATTAATATACCAGCAGCATCTTGTTCCTGGGTTAATCATTGGTTTGAACCTTTACTTTGCATTTAAATGTGGGCATGGCCATAAAAATGACTGAGGAAAATGACATTTCTGTCATCTACATTTATTCTCTTCCCATTACTTACACATCAAATTTACTCAGTTTGTAAGTTATAACTTGATTTCCCAGCTGTCAAAACATCAAGCTCAACCTGACATCAAAAAACAATCCAGCTGTGATATCTCTCCATCTGCACAACACTAACACTAGTCATAATTCTGAAACTGCAATTAAACTGATGATGTGGCTTTAGGGGGTTTCTTTGTTTTGGTTTTTGGGTTTTTTTTGATGATGCACAAGGAAAAAGAACATCTATCTTGCTATCCCACAGGACCTACTAATTGTATTAGTTTGTATTGTCTGTAACTACCCCATAATTCATACAACAAAGGGTTCTTTCTGGTTTTTGGAACCATCATTTCATGTCTTTCCTTTCTGAAAGGGTATAAAAGAAAAGTCAGACAGACCTTTCTGTCCAAAGGGAAGGGAAAAAAGCCATTTAAGGTAAACGATGTTTGTGAGAGAGTAAATGTCAACAAACTGGACGTGGATAAATTTAGACAAGGAATTTCCCCATAGGATTACCTGGCACCAGGAGCTGAAGCAGGAGGGGAAGCCTTTTAAAAGGTGTTCTGCGCAGTTATCCAAGTAATTTTGTGATGTGATGCCTTTGATATTGGGCTGAACTTAATCCAGAAGGGTTAAACTCTACGTTCTTGCAAAAGGTGCCCTAAGAAGTGGGTTGACACAGGCAGGTTCTCAGCAAAATTCTGATCTTTCTCTGGTATAATTTGAGTGTAATTCTGCTGACACAGTGTATGCTGTTAGGCTGTATACAATCCAGAATGGTGGAATTTGCCTCAGTAAACATCAAATAGAAATTAATAGCCTTAGAAATTTCACTGGTGGTTTGGGTTGGTTTTGGTTTGGTTTTGTTTTTGGTTTTGTTTTTTTTTTTCTCCAGTGAACTTGCAGAAAGCACAGAGAACATTTTAAAGTCGCAGTGGCTCTCATTAAAAAAAGTCAAAATTAACCAGTAGTTGCTGTCTCTCAGCATCTGATCTACTGCAATTACTTTGTATTCTCAAAGTGTTAAGGAAAGCATCGTAGAAACCTCTGCATTTTATATGTATTGGTAAATTATGACCTTTTAATGGCAATCACTTATACCAAATCTACATATAGTGGCCCAGAGGGCTACTTCTCTGAAAGAAATGAGCAGATTTTGACTTAATACCTCAGACCAATAAATTAATTTTCATAATTTTATTCCAGAGAGCAAAATGAACCACAATATATTTATGTTTAAAACAAATGTTTTGGAAATATGTTCTTAAATGTGTAAAGCTTACTCTACCGCAGCAGCATTTCCTACAGAAAGTAAAGTATTGTTATCTGGAAGCTTCAGTATTCATCTCTCTGTTCAAATATTACACAAGATTTATAGTCCCTGTGATTTATATCAGGCTGCTAATCAGAAAGCTTAAATCAATATTTCAGATTGTTAAGTACCTTTAGAGAACAGCTTTATAGTGATAAAGGTAGCACAGCAGAACAGCCTGATCCTGCAGTTTGACCTGACCACCAAACGACACTTGGAAACTGCGACATGAGAATGGCAAACTAAGAGTTGTAGCATTTAAGAATGGCTTCAATGCAGAACCCTTTAGAGTGGAATGAAGAAATGACAGCTTGTGGACTGTGAATAGAGGTAACATCGCCTCATATAAAATATAAACTTGTCATTTTTCCCCTCTGCATTATTATTAGGTCATGCAAAGATATGCACTAATGCAAGACCTGCCAGAGAGGTTTGAAAACTCCATTTCTAAGACAAGAAAAAGGTTCCCAGCTCTCTGTTACAGGGAGATGTAAGGAATTTTAATAACACCAAAAGTATCAGACAAGGCTTTTGCTGGTCCACAGCAGAAAAGAAGGCGCAAAAGCAATTTTATATATAAACTATCTTTTGTATAGTTTCGCTACATTCCCCAGCAAACAGCCATAACCATTTTGAGATTTTCCGATTTCACCTTCAGAGGAATTACCCAGTTTGAATCAGGTTATTGGCCTATCTTGTCTAAAATCCTGTCTTGGAGAATGATTTGTTTTAGGAGGGGAAAGATCTTATCAAGCACTTGCCAGTTACGAAATTTCGCCTCCAACAGGAACAAGTCTTTTTCTGACCCACTCTGGCCACTTGTTTAGTTTCTTTTCCTACTCACACTGAAGCAAAATATCTTGCTATTTATTTCACCATGATCAAAACTAAGTAATCACAAGGTGAGGAGATTAAAGCAATTCTCCATTGTAAATTCATGCATCCCAATTAGCCTCAGTTTTTCCTGTGAACAAAGTGGGCAGTCAGAACAGAGTTATACCTGTAGTTTAGTAATAATTCCTAGCATATTTTTTTTGAGTGTTCTACAAAAGGTGTGTGCTCAATTCAGTCCTGCTCCAAACAGGACAGGAAAATTCAAAAAAGACCTCAGATCGGCATGGACTTTCTGCACCAAGGAGAATTCATTCCTGGATGAGGAAAGGAGGTTTTTGCTTTCATTCATTCGTTCTGGCATTTCCAAAAGGAAGAAAAAAAGAACCATCTTAAAATTACAATCTCTACAGAAGTCTGCAGTATCTCTTTGGCAGAATCTGTCTAATGGGCTTAGTCTTTCACTTTTGTTATTGAGAAGACTCTAAGGCCAAATGCTGAAGCTGGGGTTGAAGTCAGTTCCACCACCTAGCAAACATAACCCAGGTTTTCAAAAGGGGAATGCAGTGAGGCTCTCAATTTTATTTACAGGCAAAGAAATTGTGGGAGAATTAAGACGGGAATGAATGCACAAAGCTCAAGGAAATCACTCTTAAAATTAAACATGACTTTAAATTATCACAAAATAAATTCCTTTTAAGGCATTCTTAATTTTTTTCAATATGTACTTAGATGCATCTAGAGACTACCTGCAAGGTGAAGCCTATTAGTGTAGGTATGACACATATGCAAAGTTAATTCTAGCCCCAAAGAACTGACAGTCTAAATAGAAAACATAGTGAAAGGAGATATTATCGCCATTAGATAATCAAGAACTGAGGAACACAAAAAATCAAGACTGGCTTCTCTCCTACAACTTTAGGCTCTAGTTTCCATTTTGATTCAGTGAGGACAGAAAGGCACCCATGAAAGGCAATTCACTACACCTCAAATTCAACTGTTTTCTGGTGGAGTCTTTCTCTCTCTTCATTTACTACACACATAGCCTAGTGTACATAGCCTTCTGGATTAGGCACCTCAGGTCAACACCAAACGTTAAATGTGATTGATTCAGATCTAAATGACCTATCAAAACCCACAAAATCTAGTTTGTAGGACTGCCCATGTATCAGCTCAGCACCGCAATCGAGAGGCAAGCCCAAAATCTTTCGATGTTTTTTCTCTTATGGATAAGTTTCGAGCCTGATGTGATGTGGTTATTTATTTTTTTAAGCAGAATTTAATGTATCAATTTTGAACTTGTTGAAACATTTTAAACTTCTTAAAACAGACCACTTAGAGATGACAATTGGTTTTTAACATTAATAGAGTTATAATGCTATGAAAAATACTATAACCCAGAAATCCTAGAACAGACTGGAAAATTAATCTCATAAAAAATTGAGTCTAACAACTGTTTTTTGAAAACCAGAATTTGCTGAAGAATTGACATTAAATATGCTACAAAACAAAATCACTGTGTAATAAGTGACTAAAAGCTTTCAGAAGTGACACCTACCTCCAAGTAAAACATTTTTCACCTGTCTTATTATGTGTGGGAGCATTAAGATGGATGAAAAAGTAGCTTTTCAATTTTCTCTTGTTTTTCAAAATGTAATTGTTGTCATGTGCTAAGAAGACAGTTATTAGACAGTGATCCTCAACTGCTCTTTTAAGTAAGGCTATTAAGAAAGAATATTGCTGTGCTGACATAGCAAGTTTTCTATTTTTTTCCACAGAATGATTATTACTCATACTACTAGATTACCCAGTCACAGATCTTTTTGTCCTACAGAGTGAATGGCATCAAAACAAAGTTTTCTGCTCCCAGAGGGCTTAGAGTTAAAGAAGAAGACAAGAGGCGATGGAAAGATCTGAATGACCCACTTTTGGGTCTTAACAAAGCACTCCTTTAATGCAGAAAGCAGAAATTCCCCTGTCTGAACTGTGGCTGTGGCTCAGCCGACTGAGCCAATATCGGGGGTTTTATTTCAATACCAAATGATGTTTGAGAGACAGAGCAACAGGAACAGGCCTGAGTAATCTTTACAAATGAGGAGATGTAGTGAGTGCTTTTTACAGCAGAGAAATGTGAGCCAAGTGTCTGTCACAGCAGTGAAGACAGACAGTATTACAGCATAAGGAAATACTGTCTGCAGCTGCATTCTGCATGCACATCCTCGGGGCAAATATGCATTTGTCAAAGCTAGGGAAAAGTAACCTGCAGTAGTTGAGGCCTCAAACAAAGGATGCTGGGATAAGAAATTTGAGTTTCTTACATGAATAGGAAAGGGAGTATCTTAACAAGGAGAATTTGTGAGACTTTGTTGTTCCCTAAAATGTGAATCCAAGGAGAGATCTGTGTTGAGGATGACAGCTGATACCAGCCTGAACAACGGGCACCACAATGGTGGTGGTGTTGACAAGGGCCTTGTGGCAAAAAAATAGAAATTCTTTTTTTACCATTGAGATTGCTAGTGAAAGAGCTACAGAGGCAAGCTGAGTTTTTGCCCTGGATGGAAGCCTGGAAGGTCTGGAGGAGAAGGCAATGTGTAAGAATCACCAGTGCAGAGGCAACAGGTCAAATTTTACTCATGGGTGAGAATGTCCAGGGAAATGGGGCAGAAGGGGAAGAGAAAGGGGACCAAGGACAGGGAAGCTCAGGACCTCACACAATTCTGCAGGGGGAGAGGAATACACCTGGAGTAACCCAGCAGAGTCCACGGTAAGAGTAAGTGACCTGCCACCAGAAAAATGATGAGCATGAGGCTGAAGGTGGGTCTGACGTGTCCTGAGCTGGCAGTGATCTAATCACTGGAACATCCTTCCGCCTGCACAGGCTAGGATGTCATCTCAGGATGGATGAACTATTGGTGTCTGTGGAGGAGAGGTGTGAAAAATGAAGCTCAGTTGCTGTCTTTCATCCAGTGTCTTGGTGGTTCCTGAAATTAAGTAAGATGAGTGCAGTGGGGACTTTCTATTACATTTGTAACAGGTGATATGCCTAATAAGCATAACTATAGTACATTATTGAAATTTTGTTCCCACTAGGGTAGCTATCAGAGTGCTGAATTTCATACTGTACTTACCACCTATGATAATTTGCTTGGGCCATTAATCAAGAATACTTCCTTGAACTCACTGGGGACATGCCAGTATATATAAAGCTGTTAGAAATAAAGTCAAAATTTTAATGTTTTTGTATGATTTGTTAACTTAGGATTTTTTTTTCTTTTTTCACTTAAGCCACTAGCAAAACTTTAATCAGCATCCATGAGAAGATAATCAGACTCCTTTCAATAAAACATGTGCTTTAGGGTATTGAGTGCCATCATACGCCGGTATTATAGGGCCTGAAGAAATCATTATAGAGAGTGCATTAAGGTATGTGTGTATGAAGTGACTGTCACAGACATTGCCCTGTAGTATCAGGCCATGTGGTGTCTATCAATCTACACCCCTAAGACAATTCCTCTCTGTGCCTCCCACACTCTCTGCCTCATATCAATTTTGTGGGAGTGTAATTTCAAAGAGACATTGTCATTCTTCTGTTTTCTAAATTCTCTTTGTGACTGCTCCTCACGAACAGGCAGCAAGTTCAAAATAACTGTGACTGTGGAAGAAATTCAGTTCTTACAAAAGGCAGAAATGAGGTAAGATCAATTAGTCTGTAGAGGAGGCTGAAAGAGAAAATGAGGTTTCATGGCACATTTTAAACTACTGATGTAATTTACATTTGAAGCTATCTGAAACATCCATTTTTGGGTTTTGGCAGATTTATGTACAAAATATAAGCATCTGCATTTTTTTTCTTCAAAATTGCTGTATTGGAAATATCCTTGTGGATATCGAGATGTTTCTGTTTGCTAATATCAGGTCAGTAAAGAAAAAAAAAGTCCATAATATTTTCAATAAACATTAGAAAAACCCTGAATACAAACACTAAAAATAAAGAAACAACAACAATACTAGGATTTTTTTTACAGTCCTTTTTTTTTTTTTTCTTCTTTCTGTAAAGGACCATTTTGGAGCAAGAATCATTACTGAAAGTTTTCAAGTAGCTCTAATGCTCTAGATTTATTTTCAGATATGATATTAATCTTTTCAGAAATAGAAGATAGAGGTTTAGATCTAGTTTGCAAGTGTGTTAATCAAGAACAGTTCCACTGAATTGAATGCGAAAAAGCCAGTATAGAAAAGCTTTGAATAAAACCAGAGGTTTAAGTCCCTTTATTTGATTTGTTAACTAAGGATCAATCATTTTTAGACTGAAGCCACTAGTGAAATTTTCATCAGCACCCAAGGGAAGATAATCAAACTTTTCCATAAAGAAGGTTTTTCAGGGTATGGAGCATCTTTATGAACTTCTTATCTTGGCTTGCTCACAATCCGCCTACAGTATATTGCCTGGAGAGTTTAAATCTGATTGTATTATTCTTTACGGAATGATATGTCTCCAGCCTGAAGCTACAGAGAGAGAGGGAGAGAGCAAGCTTTTGTGTGCATGCACAAGTGTGGCTGAATATCTTTCTTGCTACTGGACTGCACAAAGGAAGCAGGATGAGTA
The DNA here is from genome assembly GCF_000699105.1 of Pygoscelis adeliae. NCBI lineage: Eukaryota > Metazoa > Chordata > Aves > Sphenisciformes > Spheniscidae > Pygoscelis > Pygoscelis adeliae. The sequence goes on along the minus strand of NW_008824672.1, from coordinate 1,775,813 downwards.
GCTCAGTGATTGTACATTGTGACAACTGTAACACATTCAACAGTTTTCTTGCACAGGACTAAGGTCCAAAAATCTTTTTTCCCTCTTTGAATGAGAGAATATTGCCAGAACATGAACCCTAGTCCCTGATTCCTGCTAAGCACCACCATGAGATCTTGAAATTTTGCTTTAGACAGTGATGGGAAGAGGGAAGCTGGCGAGCAAGGCTCACCAGGATGCTTCCCCAGGGCACTGGCAGCTAGCTGGATGCTGACCTCCTGGCAGTATGTGGACTCACCCAGGACAGCATCCCATGGATCTTGTCACACTTGCCAGCACCACCAGGCAATTTTTAGACTTTCAGTTATACAACTCCTGCATGGAAAAGAGGTGTAATTCATCCCATCAATCCCACTGCTGAGGCAGGATTTTTCTGTGTGGTCTGCTCCTGAGTTTTTCCCCAGTTTGGTTTTAAATGAGTCAAAACAGAAGCATGTGCTCCCCCATGAAACAGTTCTGCAGTGTGGATGACCATCAATATTAGGGAAATCTTCCTCATATTTTCTTCTGTTCTTAGAATTATTATTTCTGTGTTTGTTCACCTTGCTCACTCCTTTCCAGCATAAACAGTCTGTTTGTTATTTTAATGTTACAAATAGCACGAAGTAACTGAAGATCTTAAATTACGAGAAACACATTTGGATTATTCATTTGTTCCCTAAATTGCCCAAAGGATTTCTATTTTATCCCTGCAGTCCCTTGATCTTAATGTTTCCTTCACTTCAACATCCTGATATTATATATATTTTTCATCTGCTTCAGAATTAGACAGACCAGAAGTGATACCTTTGCCAATTCATCTTCACTTACACTTTCTTCATTCAGCCTGTCAGACACTACTGCAAAAGGGAGACAAAGCTGGAACATGACAAATAGGCACCGTGATTGTTTTCAACATGCCACAAAAAAGTAGGACAAAATATCTTAATGTTTTCCTCTTTCCCCTCATCCTTCATTCAGCAGAGATTTGCTGTCATTTATAAAGGTCACTGGCCTATGAAGCACCTGAGAAGGCAAAAACTTTTTCTTCCTCTCCAAGTACGTATTCAAGCTGCAGCAATAACATAAAGCCTTTATTATACGATGGGTGGCTGCAGCCACAGCTAGTCACAATCAATTAAATAAAGGATTTTAGGGGACTGCCGCAGTTTATTTATGCCTGCCCAAACAAACCTGTCCTATAAACCAGATAAAATGACACTTTAGTGTAAGCATTTTGAAACTGATGACAGCTCTGACAGTTTTTGTTGCAATGATCCCAGAATATTTTTAAATGAGGTCATTTAACCCTGTGCAAAAGGCCAAGATAAAAATCAATAGATTACTATGTCTTGTGTTGTACATGTCTTGTATATCCATTTTGCAAGTATGGACAATCAGCACACTCTTCCTCTCCACAAAACAAACCTGTTTCCTCACAAAGCTCTTGGGAGCTTATGACTCTAGGTAAAATATTTGCATTTGGAAAGGCTGTGATAGTCGCTTACAGTAGGTACTATTTACCTAACTTACACCTCCATCACCGTCCACAGGCCAAGTGTCTTAAGGAGAACCATCTCTTATCATGCATTGCTTTTCCTCTCCATCAAAATTCCTGATGGAGAAATAATCTAAGCAGTATAGAAGACAGAAGCATGAAGCAAACAAAGTACAGTCACCATGAAGTATTATAAAAGCTTTTTCCCATCAAAATATTTCAACTTCTAATCAAAATATTTTAGCATTGAAATTTCTGCACTTTTCCTTCCTCATGAAAAATGGCCAAGAAAAAAAAAATAATAAAAAAAAGGTAGTGTTTTGACCTGTTGTGTTCACAAGCGGCTGAGAATCCTGTCACTGTACTAGCAATGTACCAGGAAAGTACTTCCTTAAATTTAAGTGCTTAACTATATAAGTGGCTGAGTAGCCCCATTTAACTCAGTGAGAATGGTCAAGTGCTTGAAGCTAAACATCCATGTACAGAGAACAGAGTGTTCAGTACCTTGTGCCCGTTTGAAAGAATGAACAGAAAGAGCATTCAGAGATTTTTTTCAAAATGTGTTTTTCTGTTCATTATAATTTCTGATCTTTAAGTTGGTTAAACAATATGGTAAGATTTGAGTCCACCCTGTTGATTTACTTTTTTGGTGGAAAAAAGGCTTTTTCAGGTTATGAGGTAATGATGCATTTCACAGACTTGTGAGGCAGCTGTTCAGGAGAACAGATCTGTAGGAAGGTAGGATCCAGGAAGAAAGGCGAGTAAACTCCCTGTAAACGGGAGGCACCACGTACTGTGCGCCTCAGTGTTGTGGTTTAACCTCAGCCGGCAACTGAGCACCACACAGCCGCTCGCTCACTCTCCCCTCTCAGTGGGATGGGGAAAAGTGGCCCAATTCTGCAACACCTTAATGGAAGTACTCATTTTCATGAGAGTTATCACTAATTTGCCCCAGCAAATAGCTACACAAAGAAAATGGAAAGTCTCAGTGTTATGTTTTTTAAAATATAATAATAATAATAATAATAATAATAATAATAATACAATATACAAAGCAAGTGATGCACAATGCAATTGCTCACCACCTGCTGACCGATGCCCACCCAGTTCCTGAGCAGCAGCCCCCCTGGCTAGCTTTCCCCCAGTTTATGTACTGAGCATGATGTCACATGGTATGGAATGTCCCTTTGGCCAGTTTGGGTCAGCTGTCCTGGCTGTGCCCCCTCCCAGCTCCTTGTGCACGTGCAGCCCTCCCAGTCGGCAGAGCATGGGAAGCTGAAGGGTCCTTGACTTGGTGTAAGCACTACTTAGCAACAACTGAAACATCGGTGTGTTATCAACGTTGTTCTCATGCTAAATCCAAAACACAGCACTGTACCAGCCACTAGGAAGAAAATTAACTCTATCCTAGCCGAAACTAGGACACTCAGAAATAAGCAACGTGAAACAGGAGGTGCATGGCAGAACGAGTGCTTATCCTGGGTCAGCATGCACAGAAAGCAAGCACCATACCTACTTTATATTGCTTTAGGGAACTATAGAACAGCCAGGCTGTTTAAGCCTGTACTCCCAAAATATGAGTGCAAGGTGCTTGTCTTAGCAGTTGCTCATGAAAAGTTGCTCCTATAAAGTCTCCATCAGATTTAGGATGCTGTGAAAAATTTGAGTCCTCATGCTGCTTTAAAGAGAGGCTGCAGACCTAGAACTCAAGCCCTGACTCCCTGATGATAAGGTAGGGTTGGCTAAAAAGCAATAGCAATTCCTCCTCTCCTCACCTCTCCTCTCCCTGAAAAAAACAAAACCCTTACCCACCAGTCCAGATTTTCTCACTAAAATCTTTCTACCGTTTTCTTTTCAGAAACTCTACTGCCTTTATTATCTTGTGCTACAGAGGCATTTCAACTATGCCATTTTGTTTGTGACAGAGGTAAACGGGTCCAACTCACAGGAAGACAGCAGCAGCTAGTTACCCTGAAGATTAACATAGGATTTTGGTGGCTGGGTCTAGCATGTGTCAACAGGAGAACCCTGTATATTGAAAAGAGAGGCATGGTGTGCCCCCCTGTTACAGGCACCGTAAGACTTGTGCACATGGACTCACCTGCAGGGAAGAAATTTGGTCTTGAGTTCTTCCTAAAGTCCATCTACATCATCCCACAACCAAATATGCAGAGACAACTGTCCTCAACCCTATGACCATTATACACATGGTTAACTAGAAGGTTATTTAAAGTCTGCTCACTTACACAACTGTTTGCAGGAGTGGGTACTTTATGAGGGATTTTTTATAACCCTCAGATGGAGTAGCGGTAGCATTTGTTATTGAAACAGATTCCCTCCACCTCATTTTTATTGTGGTAAATTCTAACCATTTTCGAGACAGCAAGGTCAGGTCTACCTCAGCCTCTCTTTGACGATCCCAAAATTTCTAGTGTTTTAGAACTTGGCATTACGGAGATAAACTGACATAATTTCATCAAAGACATTTTGGTTTCAAATTTTAACAGCAGGTAATTTTCTGTAACAGTAAAATAGCTTGGTGAAGTTTAAAACAACAACATAGGCAGAGCACGCTATTCTAGCTGCATTTGATATCCTCACACCTCACCTGAATTTATCTAGAGGAGACTGGCAAAAAACTGTGAGTCTGAATGCACTTGACACACATCATCATTCATGTAATGTAGGAAAAGATAAAGCCTAGGATAATTTAAGGCAATTTAAACCAGTGATGCTTGAGATTATCTGAGGATCTTCTTAACCTACCCAGCAGCTCTTTGGATGACATACAGCAAGATGGCTCACACTGCAGATATTTTACAGAAGTATTATGTTCCTATTTTGCAGACAGGTACCATTAGTCTATGTCCCACGTAGGTGCCTCTCATTAGATTAGTAATATGCAGATGCTAAAAATCCTTTGCAAATCTCACTGAAGAGTGGTTCAGGCACAGATCTTCAAAGCAGTATAGTGACAGATAGAGAGATCTTTGTAGCCATGAACTCAAGCTCATGCCAAGCTCAAATCCATGGATCTAACTCCAGCATCAGCTGGAGCTGCATTATGTTGGATCCTGCATGACTAGGTCCATACCTTATAAGAATTAGTAACAAAAGAGGAAAACTGAACCTTTTTCTCCCAGAGCATTTGTGAACCCTCTACAGGACTATCTTCCTCTCATTTAGCTTCCTTTCTTGCAGCTGCCATCATTGGGAACACAGATAATAGGGAGAAGGAATGAAAACAGGTCTCCATAAAATTATTATTTTTTCACGCTGAATTTTTTTTTTTAATAGAGTACAATTTTTGGTAAACTTTTTGTCAAGCTTTTACCAGTGAAAAATAGATAGCACACAACTTAAGTTTAGCTGCAGTGACTCTAGTTTCCTTGAAATGTCATAGTTCCCATTATAAATATGCTTCCTTATGAAGCGAAAGTGTAATTATTTTGCTAATATGCATGAAAATAGCATTTGAAAAACGGAAACAATATGGTACTGTTTGACTTGGAATTTACTCCCCAGCTGTTAATAACCTGCCTACGTCTCTGGTGGTATCGTGAGTTTGTAATTCCTGTGCTTACAACAAATAACAACTGTTTCTGAAACTAGGAGCTGGGCCAAAGGGAAAAAAAAGAAGTCCAAAACACCTAAACAAACCCCTTAAAGTCCATATTGTGTATTTAAATTAGTTCCCTAGAGCAGCAAGAAGCAAAAAATCTCATGTACATCTTGTTGTATTGTTTCAAGTATTATTTAATTTTTGGAGGAAGCAAATGTTTATGACAGCCTTTTTGAAATTACATTTGCAACTACATATGCCTTCTATTGTTAAATAAAGAATATCAGTTATTAGTGATAATATATTTCCATCAAGTTTTCCCAAAGCCATATGCATGTGATGGACCAAAAGACTGTCTTACTTTGAAAGACAGTTACAAATTGACAATGTCCCAGATTTTCAGTTTATCATAATTTGCAAAAAACACAGCAACTGAATACTACATGAATTACATCTAATGTCTGGGCATTCTTGACAGTCATTTTGATATATACATTTTGGGTACAATCTTCTAAAGTATTTAAGTGACTGAAGAGTGAAGGCTTAATTTTCAAAAAAGGTATATACCAGTCAAAGTCTGATTAGACCTAGTAACATCTACTTTTCTAAATTTCCATCCAAAATAGATATTAAGGTTCTTGAATTTTTTTTCCTTATTAGATTTTACTTTAGTCAAGTAAAAAAAATTACCTACTGACAACATTATGTAACTGAATTCACCACAGTCTCTCTCCAAGCACCACTGCTTGGTCGCTTCATCACAAGAAAATTGGCTCTGCCAAACATCCTGAATATCAGCAAACTTAAATGCCTCAAAGAAAAGCATAAGAGAAAGAATCAGGGCACTACTGGTACCTGCTGGCCTTATGTCCTTTTCTTCTATTGCTATCAGCAGAGGCATTTCACTGGTGTGACCTGTAGTACATACACTTATAAAGAAATGTAGGTATATGAATGTCTCTAATAGAACTCGAACTTTTGCTCCAAACTTACATCAAATTCATGTGTATTGATTTTATGGTATGAGCTGTCTCCCTAGCACATGAAAGTCCCATAACCTGTCTGAAAAAAACTAGATTTATCACTTCAAATAATTAGTTTAGCTTCCCCCTTACTGACTTTGATTTTTCCTCTACTTTGCTAAAATGACACATCCCCAACACTAATGAAGCACATACATTATGTTAGAGGGTTTGGGATTTTTTTGTTGTTGCAAGCACGTGACAGTGCTTCCAGTCCCCTGAGGGTTGATATATTGGTCAAATAAATCTTCCAGATAGGTAATAACAGAGTGCATTCCATAATGTTCCTTTACATGTCATATTATTTACCTGCGCTGCTTATCAGCAATTGCATGTTTGCTGGAAAAAAAGTGCTGTTGTATGGGCAGTTCTTGCTTCATCGACATGATTGCTAACTGGGAGACAGTAAAACTCTTTTTTGGAGGTGCTAAAAAGAGATAAGAGGCAAGCTGTTTGAGGTACTCCAGGCCTCTGGATGATTTAAATCCTGTGCAGAGATCCAGAACATAGATTATGCATGAACCATGTCCTGACAAAACATTATTTTGATAATTGAAGTGGATCTTAAGTGATGCATAGTTCTGCGTTGACTATACAGCAGTGGATAAGGTCGGGTGTGCTATTTACCCATGGGCCAGTCCAAGGACGGGGCTGTGCATCCATAGGAGAAGCCGTGCAAAGGAACTCTGATCCTATCGTACAGGAAACTTGAATACTACGCCTGTGCTTTAGTTCTGGAGACAGAAAGGAAGTAAAAGAGGACTTGATTTCACACCACAGAGAAAAAAAAAACAACCCTGCACTCACCATTTCATTGGGAAAATGATTTGTCTGCATCTCCCTTGTTTCTGAGTGTGGATTGGGGGATATGCGTGCACCACTCTTGCGGTTAGCCTATTCAAAAAGGACACAGGGCATGACCTATCTGCCCTTACTGGGACAAGTGTAAGAAATGTATGAAAGCAAGGGAAATTGACTGCATTTTTCAAAAGCATATACTTTTTGTGGTGCATTGGTGCAAGACAATTTAAGAGTTAATGAGTAAAATTATTAGACTTGTAAGTTGCAACTGAAAATATGCCAGGGAATATGAATAAAATTTCTTCCTAATAGATATAGAAGAAATCAGTAGGCTGAGAATTTAAGGTTTATAAAATTAATGTATTTAACTTTCCAAGTATACATTTTCCACATTGTGGAAAAAAATTTGTAATTCAGATTTAAATATTTTCATAGGTCTCATAGAATAGTTGAAGTTTGAACTGATCTCTGGAGATTATCTAGTCCAATTCCCCCCTTGCTCAAAGCAGGGTCAACTACAGCAGGCTGCTCAGGACTTTGTTTAGTTGGGTTCTGAATATCTCCAAGGATGGAGATGATGCCACAACCTCTCTGGCAAACCTATGCCAATGTTTGAATTGTGTTTGTGAATCTTAGCCTGAAAATGAAATGGAATAGAAACAGAAACAGAAAATGAAAATTACTTTTCCATTTTCAATGTCTCATCTGAGCAAAATGAGACACAAATAATTAGCAACAATATAACTATATTTTAATAGCTCTTTTTCTCTTTTAAAATAATTTCAAATGCCATTAGCAACAAGAAAAAAACAAACCATTTTGTTGGCTTCTTTTAGTGTATGTAATGAAAGTCTGCTCTTAAATAGTGTAAATTTGGTGCCAGTCCTTTCTCAGAAAGCCCCTGCAGATGCTGACCTTGCTGGCAAAAGCATACGATAGAAGCACCAGAATCTTTCCACTGTTTTCAGTGGGTTTTAGTGCTAAAACAGATCTCAGATCTTTTAAGCAGACATGAATTTGTCTTGCTTATATTTGGCTAAGATTAGGCAATTATGAGAAAACAGTTTTAATATTTAAATTAGTCAAATGCTTAATTATGCAAGTGCTCAAAGAAGAATGCTCAGCTTCATTGCACTTCAATGGCTTGTAAATTGGCAAGTAGCTGTAAATTAACTCCTGCATTTCTTTAGGTTAATCAAATCAGATTTAATGATGTCTTTGAAATCCACAGATTAAAGGTATAAAAGTGTGCATCATAGCATGGGGGAGAACCATAGTAATAGTTGTTAATGTCTATTTTGTTCTCTTTTGTTCTCTGTTCTTTTCCCGTAGATGTGCAAAAAAGAAGTGCAGTATTTCTGGGAAGCATGTATTCCAGTGATGCTAAAGTCCTGATCTTCACAAAAGAATCCCTGATAAGGTCTTCACTATTTTTCTCTGACCATTTATTGCAAAGGACTTCCATTTTTCTCTTCTCTTCACTTCCCTTTTTGTAGACTTCCCATCACTGATCCTATTGCATCGCCTAGCATGCAAACATGGAAGCTGACATTTCTGTTCATTTACTTATCAAATTTTCCATACAGGGGACAATGTAATAAACCAGTAACCACATTTGTTAAACATCAGTATTTCATCTTGCTGTCTGGAAAATAAAGGGGAAATTTTAAAACGAATTATTTCTAAAGATCTGTTAGAAAGATAACAACAGGGAGACAGATGATGTGATTCAAGTAACAGGATTGGTAAATATCTTATCTGTAGTCTGAAAACAACAGTGTTTTAGGAACAGCACCTGAAAGAGTGAAACCACATGTCTAACGTGTGTATCTTCTATTGTTTATCGAAGTGAATGTTGAAGAGTGAAAGGGAACAGGAAAACCCAGTGTAGATTTAAGGCATGAATTCAAACCTTGCTCTGAAGGTCATATGCAGCTGACTCAGCCTCAAGTACGTGGTAAGAAAGGCTGGGCAGCTAATGTCAGGTGGATGCAATGCCAGCCACTTCCTCCCTCTCTGTGCTCCCTGCTACATAAATCACTTTGGTTTTAATATGGTAACCAAGAGGGCCAACTACCTCAAGAAAAGGCAATTTGCCTTTTTTATTTGTAGACAGAATTGTTGTTGCTAATCTAGTTATCAACTGATATTATCTTCTGTTGTGGTACTTCCTAATAATAATTAAAGTTCAGGAAAAGATTTTCATGCAAATTTGGTTGTGTTTAAGCATCTTTATTATCCACCAAAACAAAACTTTATGTTTGACTCAAGCCTAGATCTTCATGAAAACATACCAGTGTCAAGAAAATCTTGTTTTCTTTCCACCTTCAAAACTCATAGATGTTTGTTCTGATTCTGTGAAAAGCAAGACATTTCATAATCTTTCTCCTAAACTTCTACAGTGTTTCATTCATGTGAAAGCTAGTTTTACTATGAGCAGGAAACAATCACTTTTCTGTGGGAGGAAGGAAAGGCCTTTGTGGAAAAAAAAAAAGTCTCTCTCTGCAGATAATAGCAGCTTTATAAAAGGAATAAAAATATAAATGACGAGCAAGATGAAATACTGATGTTTAACAAATGTGGTTACTGGTTTATTACATTGTCCCCTGTATGGAAAATTTGATAAGTAAATGAACAGAAATGCCAGCTTCCATATAAAGTGCATATAAAAATAAATTTTTCACTTGGGAAAAAATTTTCAAAAACAATGTGTTAGAACGATCTGTGACTGCTTCCCTCTCAAAAGACTGGGCTAACCTGCCAGTTTACTGTGGTGTGTTAAAAGGCCCTGGAAAGCCAGCTGAAGCTTTGAAGAGTCCAAGCAGGCAGAATACTTCCAGCACTCCAGTTAGTGTAAATTTAGTGTTCCAGCACTCCAAATTTAGAGCATTTCTTTGCTGTTGGACAGCATATTCCTTCCAGCATATGCTCCCTGGCCTGAATATTCCCCAGAGAAATGGTGACAGTACAGACATCCACGAAGAGTAAAAACTGAAATTAGGCCCACCCTTTTTATAAACTGTGAATAGGCTTCCTGTTCCTCTTTCATTCATATAGACTGTAGACAAATTTTGGCCCTTAATGTGCTCCAGAGAAAACCCATCAAAGTTATTAGTAAGTAATGAGTTGATCTGCTGTGTACAAATGTTACAGGATGATATGATCCCAGCTTTGGACAGGCTGGCTAAACAGTGACATTCAGGGTCTCAATATTCAATACCTGACATTATGCCTAATCACCTGTACCTGAAGGTTACCAGGCCATTAAGGTCCTATTTCACACCCTCTTTGCACCAATGGCAAAGCAATAGATATCTAGTCTCACTGCTCTGGTTGTCCTGAGTGTTTTCAGAAAACAAGCAGGAGGCATAAAGCTTACAGTGATTACCCTCAGCTGCGATTTAGCCATATGCACAAAATAAATAAATAAAATGGCTTGGTGTAAGTGTAAAAATTCACAAAATGAAAAAAAAAACCCTAAACCTTCAACCCAGCTTTCATTGTTATTTATAGCCATAAGCAAGAGTTTGTTAGGCGCTCCCTAGGTAGTCTTTCATCTGCTTTGTAGCTGCATGTCCTAGCATAGAAGTATGAGCACTCACTGTTCAGTAGCCCTTCATGTATTGCAGTCCTGTGACTGCTCAGACAAGACACACCTCTGATCAAAATTTGGCTGCACAGGTGGTCTCTCTGTAGTAGCATGAGATAAATTTATTGCTAACTAAAAGAATAATTTCAGTGAGCTTGAATCACAATGAAGAAATCATCTCCTGCCTGACTTTTGGCCAGCAAACTTTGGTAGTGGGTTTTTGTGGTGTCCAAGGAAAGACATTTATCCCAGTGAGACAAATATTTCCCTCTCTCTCTTTTGCTTTATTACGTTTAAGAAGAGATGAATTGGGAAAACATTTGTCTTGTGTAGACTGTGCAGGAATATTAAGCAGCCTGTGCCTGTTAGCAGCTTTCTTAATCATGCTTGGTTTACTGTCATGCACCATTCTGGTGGAGAGAGACCATTTCACAGCACTGTAATATAGCATCTGTATTTTTCATTATCAGCAAGAGGGTCTAAGCTGTTTTCTTTTACCTCCCTTTCTCCCTTCAGTTTTTACAGTTTTGGTTACAACAGAATAAGCAAAACATAAATTACCAGTTAAAAGCTCAGTCAGAAGAGAAGGAAAGCCGTGGGAGGTATAGAATACTGCTTGGGTTGTGCCCAAACAATCCATTACTATGGGCTGTTTGCCATTTTTCAGCCACCTGAGTGTTGGCATGGCTTCTTAGAAACATAGAATAATTCAGGTTGGAAGGGACCTTGGGAGCTGATCTAGTTCAACCTCCTGCTCAAAGAGAGGCTACGCTTACATAAACCCAGACTGCTAGGAGCTTTATCCATTAGGATCTTGAAAGCCGATGCTGGCACCACTCATTTTCCTAGTGCAAATCCCTGCCTAAAACATGACCCAAATTCCTTTGTCACCTCAGCTACCTAACTGGAACAAACTAGTGTTTATACAAGTCTATTTTGTTCTCCATTTCTCTGCTAAAAAGCAGGCCCCTTTTTGGAGATAGGAACTGTGGGAAGAAAGGATGTTTGTATGCTAAAGTGAATGAGTTATGAGAAAGTCTTCCAAGCTCTGCTGCAGTAATTTTCAGAGTAAACCCCTTCCTCTCTCTGTGTAACATTCCTCAGGTATAGCAGCATGGATGTTATATGCTCTGGGTCCTTCTCAAACACTGTGAGGTAAAGTAGTCATATGAGAGAATATCTGCTTCTTTTCTTTACTTGGAATGGCTGCTCAAGTCTCCAGCTCCAGTAATGACACAACTATTGCCACCCCCTTTCCTGAGCTTTTGTTGTGCCTGTTAGTGATCTGAGACAAGAGTCTTGCAGAGAAAACACAAGCTGCCAAAGTGGTTCTTCCTAAGGTGTCAAACAGGCTTAGACTGGAAGTTTTTTTCAGGAATAAATTATACCTGTCTAGGTGCTTATATAGGATCAAACACAGTGGTGTCTGAGATGAGGTGTTGGGTCCTACTGAAATGAAAACAGAAAAGAAATAAAAAGGTTAAACTTGTCACTGTGCAAAGATTGTTGCCACTAAACAGTATGACTCTTGTCGGCTGTACTCTGTGTGTACAGTGTGTGAAAACATGTGGTAATCCGTGGTTGGGTACTGTCAGGGAGGTGCAGGCTTTTCTGTCTCCCAGTTTTACAACAGCAACATTTGAGATGCAACCCTTCCACTCAGCTGAACCTGCCAAATAACCTTCCCACGACTTCCGGCCAGCCCTGCCCCAGCTTGCTAGGTAAGAAGGTTAGTATGTCACTGCTGATACCAACAACTGTTGTTTCTCATAAATAGCATAAGCCAGATGTGAACTATTAGACAACATTTGGGATTCAGACTCAAAAAGCTTTTGAGCTTCTTTTCATGCTGAAGGCAGAAATTGAAGATATTAATTGCACTGCTTATAGCTTCAGCCTCTTCATCTGAATGAGATGCTTTGTGATTTCCATAAACCCCAGGAGTATGATGCTTGAAGCTGAAATATATTTCCTGACAGATTGACAAATAGGGCAGATTTTTTTCTTATTATAGCTATTGGAATTGAAAACACTACCACATAGAGATGCCAAAAAACTCTTTTTATACATAAGGGCATTGTTTCCAGAAATGCTTTGAAAGATTTTCTCCATTAATATTCCTCCTTTTTGTCCCACACAGGGAATCTATTTTTTTAACTTATTATATATTGCATAAAACCCAATGTAAGTCTTGAAACCACTGAGGATAGTTTGTATAATGAAAAAGGCTTCATTCTACCATTGTTCAATACTGAGATAAATCAGAAGTAATTTTACTACAGTCATGGTGTCTGATAGGTGCAAGAGAGATCAGAATTGCAGCCAGGTGTTTTTTCAAATAAGTATTCTGGGAGGTACTGACATTACTGTATTTTGGTTGTACACAAATGATTAATGGTAGAATCATATGCCATCTGTTCATGCTAATTATATAAAATGTTTGTAATAAAACCTAAAACTCAGTGTGTTTGTTAAACTCCTGAAATTCAGACCATTACTGTGGAAGATTTATTCAGGCTTATGAATTTTATACCAGAAATTTGGATCCTGCCATGAAAGAATCTGGAACAAGATGACACATTGTTCATTGAATCAAAGGAGTTTTAATGTGAGCAGTATTCTTGTTTTTGTGAGATAGTTTTGTTTTGGGGCTCTGAGTATGGGTGAAACTCAACCCAAAATTCAGATGAGAGGAAGCAAGGGTGAACTTTTGCAGAAGAGCAATAAAAAAGAGCATCTTGGTAAGTCTCTTGACAACTTACTGTCAATTATCAGTGGCTTTACTCAAAGCAGGGTATGAATGGGTACACCAGTGCATAGGTATGTGACAATGTGTCAGAACAAAAGATGAAAGCTGTCAGCTGTCCCTTACCCTTTTCCTGAAACAGCATCTGACCATGAATCTCTCTTCCCAGAGGTGCAGCCCTTTTCTCCTTTTATTGCAATGCAAAGAGACTGTCAATGCCTGTTAGCCAGAGAGAAAAGAGGTTCCCAGTACAGTCACTGTACCAGCCAGGAAAAGGCACCCCCTAAATAAGAGTGCAAATTTGTCAGGAAGAAGAGGACAGGGTTCAGATAACATAACACCTGAATTTTGAACAACACCCCATCCTATTTAAATTAGATTAGTGTCCCTTTCTGAGCGATTTCAAGGATACGTAGGTGCTTAAGGACACCCTTGGTGTTGTTAGCCTTTTCCCGAGGGGATGAGTAAAGGACCCTGCACACAGTGTAACCTCATCTCAGAGTCTTGCTACTGTGCCTTTTTGCTGCAATGGGCTGGGTTAAATCCCAGCAACAAAAAAAGGAATAGATGGAAGCACAAAATGCATGGCTTGTATTCTGCTCGGCTGTGTGTGGGTGTAAGGGAAAGCAAGTATTACTGCCATTTATGAGATATAACAGACATATTCTAGTGGTTTGCTTTTACACATTTCATTCTTTTATTGGAAAGGGGATACAAATCCTACCACTTTTGTCAGCTAATGAAGAAAAGTACTTGGGAGCAGCACTAATCCAATGAATAGGAAGGGCCATGCACTAAGGATCAGAAGATCGGGTTCTGTTCACAGCTCTGTGCTATTTGCCTTTTAGTCTTTTCCTTCCTCACAGTGGAGATGATAAAGCTTAACTGCCAACAGAAAATATTTTGTGATCTATAGCTGAAAAGCACTATATAAGTTTAAATATTATTTCAGTATCTTCTTCCCACCTACTCGGTTAGTAAAATATGTGAGAGTTATGGAAAGCGATGTGATAATTATTATACAGAGGCTGAGCTTTGAAGTTGAAAGCACGTTATAGCTCATTATATACAATACCTCTCAGACACTATGCCAATGAGCTTGGTATAAAAACTCAATAGAACAGATACTTAGCAGGCTAAAATGGCCACAGATAGTGCAGCACAGTTGCAGTTTCCTTGAACGAGCAACATGCATAAACATCACAAGCTACTTTGGGTGCAAAGCTTCACAGCATACTTCAAGCTCCGATTACAATGCAATAAAGGATGTTCCGCTCTCCAGAGCTCTGGGCGATGGAACACATTTCACATCTGGGGAAGTTACAGACAAAATGCAGCGCATAAGGATGCTGGGTCCTCTCATTGCTGAGTTACCAGGAGGGCAAATAGTTAAACAAC
>NW_008824672.1:1753311-1760860 GCF_000699105.1 Pygoscelis adeliae | reverse complement strand
CTGAGTTACCAGGGGGGCAAATAGTTAAACAACCTTTTTTTTTTTTTTTTTCAGGCTTTAAAACCAGCTTTAATTTTCTATTTTTTAAAGATGCTTTATAATGCAATTAGAGAGCTCCTGGAGGCACTAATTGGATCATAAAGTGCCTTCTTCATGTTCCAGCTGAGGAGAGAGGAAAAAAGGATCACTTCACGTCCTCTTTGCACCTGCTAAGATGTTTGTGAGACACCTTACAATTAAATTATAAGCACCTAGAGGAGACTTTAAATTGCATACTATAGAGCTAGAACCTTGGGTCAGACAGCAGAATCCACGAACTCAAAGCTTACAAAAGCCTCATATCCACCTTCTGGCATTTTTCTACCTCCTGGGGTGGAAAAAGACCTTTGTTTTTCCAGTGCCCCGAGTTCTTAATATTCTCTCTCAAAACTATGGTCTAACTATATCCTAGGATAACTGCAATTTCTTGCTGAGTGTACAATATGTCTTTTCAATACTCTGGCCCAGGAGGGAACCTGACAGCAGGCATAACATGGATGGTTCTTATAATCACTAACAGCTCCTGGGTAGTCATCTCTGAAATGGAACTGCCCAGCGGATGTGAGGAGGTGGAGACTGTGGAGCTTTTATCCTCCCTGGAGGCTGGTATGGGGAAATGAGACAATTATGGTGCTAAATCTGGAAATGGTATGAGAACAGTGCAGGTTGCAGTAACCTCAAAGCAGTGTGAGGGAGAGGAGAGCCAGGGACACAGGCAAGCAGAGTTTCATGAGAGTGCTGTGCCGCACTCTTCTGTATTCTGCCTACCATAGTGCAGGTGTCAGTCCCCTTTTGTTGCTTCACAGTCTGCACACAGATTTGGTACCGGTGGAAGCACGAGAAGGGGACCAACCAATCTGGCAAAGAGGCTTTTGGCTGTTCATGTTTCTGACTGCTGTATTAACCAGTATCAAATCTGGATTTATATTTTATAGTCCTCTTTGGAAAAGGGTATCCAGAGACCTCTGAAATCAGTGTACTACTTTGGGTTTTTGGTAGCAGGGCTATAAATCAGAAAGTATGGAAAAAAACTGGCTGCCAGGTCTCTAATCTCAGTATTCAAATACACATAAACTCTGGCCAATAAAGTAACATACTATGCCTCACAGCCCAAAGGCCTAGAAAACAAAGTATCACCTAGCATCAAGTCAGTCTGGTAGAGGTATAGTGACGGTACAACCATAAATTAATACCTGCTCCTGCATATAGAACTGAACTGGAGCTTTTTGATATCTTGGACTATTTGGATATTTCTCCATACACAGGGTTCCTGACTAGAATGTAGCTTTGACTATAATTCATAGAAACATTTAGGATACAGATACCTAAATACATTTACGAATTACAGCCCTATTAAAATCAATCATCTTTAGGCTCCTAAATGCATATGTGAACCCAGATCTTAGCCACCCTCTTTCTGTTCAGGTAATTCCTGGACTTCTCCGTGAAAACCGTCAACAGATTTTTGTTTCTCATGCGATTCTTGTGCCATGAAATTCTGTATGGAATGACAGCGTAGAGCCCTCAATGTTAAGAGGCAAGAATGATGATTCTGTGGGCTGCCTATCTGGACTGGATTTTGAACGTGTGTAAAGTGGGTGAAAATCTCTAGCTGAAAGGAACTTCTGTTCCTTTCAGTCCTGCTCAGTAACATACTTTGACATTTTGTTGGTTTGGTGGCTTTTTGTAGCTTTTCTTCAAATGCATAAGACATCACGGTTGGTTTTATTCTTTTGGTTTTCAACACACATTTTCCTCTCTTCTTATTAAGTAATATAAATATACTTTGCCTTGTTTGATTTTGCATATATAACATTCTGTGAAATTATGTTCACATATTGTTTAACCTGGATCATCCTATTTCCCACATCCTGTGTATTTTTTTAAGATGGTTATTTAATTATGGTTTCTTCATGTTGACTGTTCTGCTAGTTATATCAATTTACAATATATTGTTTATTCTCTTTCTCTATACAGTGTTTTAATAAGAAACTGTATGTCTTAATGACAACTTACAGTATCGCTTATTCTATTAAAAGTGGACTACATGCTCTACTCTACACATTCTGATATGAGAATGAGTTGCTGTCTGTTAATTCATTTTGGTACTTTCAGGAATCCACTTAAATCAATGGACTAACAGTGGTGTAACCTTTGAATCACTTCTCCACTTTTATTGGTGAAAAAACCACACCACAAATCCTGCTAAAATCAGCTGTTTTCAGGCTGACTACACAGACAGACACATAAATACGAGGATGGTGGCCACTTCAAAATACAGCTAGCTCAGAAAAACAGATACCAAATATTCCTTTCCTGAAGGAATAGCTGAAGGAATAGCTGAAAACCACAAGCCAGTCTGTTCCAGTCTCCATTATACAAAAACCTTTGGCAGCACCTTAAAACTTTAAAACAATAGTAAGATTGTTACTGTTTCTTTCCTGTTCTTTCCTAGCTGTGAGTCCTACTAAAAGGCCCCCAAAAGTTGAAAGCACTTAGGTTCATAGTATTCTGATACCGCTGTTTATCACAATTTAAATCAGTGTAAGCTCTCTGGGGCAGAAACCATTTTATAGTTCTCTGCTGGCAGTACATTGTACATGGTGGGAATTGAAAGATGAGGATCTTAAGAGCTACTACCAAAAACTGTCATCATAAGCATTCCAGCATTACTTAGGAAGAATCCTTCGTAGCAGTTTCCAAAGCAATCAGAAAGAAAAAGTGTTGCCTTTCAAAATCCTGATCCATTTTCATACCTTATTTCTATGCTACTGCTTACACAATAAAGATTTTTAGCTTCCACATTCAAGAGATTGCAAATGACCTGTGAAATAAAATGAAGGAAATAATAGAATGAGATACATGACAATATCTATTTAATTTCTCTAGGATGCTGTAATGATGAAAACAATAGGTATTGGGGAATTGTAATCAGCAGGGTGTTCAAATAACCCTGGAGCGCTGTTGGGAGTAATTTTTGTTTAATGCTGTTTTTAAAGTTTTAGTAAAGCATTTATGGGAGAAATATTTTAGTGAAATTTTCCTTCGCCCACCCACATTTTTCAGCTTGTCAGTCAAAACATGTAAAAACTAGGAAGTTAAGGAAGAAAATACAGGCTATGTTTTCACTTCATTTTTGCATCAGCTTTAGTGCAAAAAAAACCCCAACAAACCAAGAAATGAATATTAAGAGTCAAACATGGAATGGTTGACATTTTATACAACTAACATTTGCTTGTAGGAAGAGAAGAGGAATAAGGGGAAACGTGAGAATGTTAGCATCTCTAATTCTCTAAAATATGACTGGGTAGGAGGAAGAAATGCACCAGCAGAAAGTACTCAAGACTATAATAACCTTTGATGCTGAGTCAGACATGAAGACACATGTTTCAGTCCTGACACTCAATATTAATAATCATACTTACCCAGCCATCAACATTTCTCACCGGCAATCAGTAACGATCTCACCAATCATTAATCAGGTCTGTCTAAAACAGAAAAGTTTATGCATAGGCTGTTTTGCTATGTTATAAAATGAAGGTAGAGAAGGCTGCAGCATGACTAGGAGAGATCAGGAGAATGCATCTACTGTGGGCCAAGACAGCGTCATAACCTTTTGGCTTACATCCCACCCACTCTGCCCTGCAGTTAATTACATTAACAAAACCAACAAAAATCGACACAGAACAATTGCTGCTTTACCCTCTGGCTGTTTCAATGACTGTTTACAGGGAAATGTTTTCTTTCTGCTTTGCAATTTTTTTCATAAAGACTGAAAAACATCTGAACAGTTTGTCCTTTCCTGGAGTTGGAAGGAGTCTCTCTGGTGGATAAAGGCATCCCTTGTTGCTCTATAAATTGCAACTATTGTTTAGCTGAAGTCTATTACTTTGATTTTGGATCATAGAGGGCAGGCAAGAGACTGATGATTGAAGGAGCTAGACAAGATTAGAGAAAAAAATCAATAAATGTATAAACAAAAAGAGGTTTTCAGGTTTTAATCAGGTGATTTATTGCACATTTTGTGCCTCCTTTTGCATTAACTTTGTTAATGTAGTTCTACACAACTGACTTGACTACACTTTGCTTTGTCTTCTGGAGTGCCTTGTACAAGAGCAGAAGAATAAATATCTTGTGTAACACATGAATTGAAATAATATTGCTGAAAAAAAGAAGAAAGGATAGAAGAACTTGACCACAGGAGATGAACACAGTATCACAAAACTGAATGCATGTCCACAGAATGATTTCTTACCTGTTGACTGGGAAGAGGTTTGAAAGCGAAATGCTATACTCCTTGCAAAAACTGACTGCTTATACAAAAAGGCAGCAGAGAATGGTTTCAAGTTTAAAGAGGACCTGTGGGCTGTAGCAGCCTTTGATTATATAAAGCTGAAGGGAAAGTATAATCTGCATTTCAATGGCAGGAAAGCAGATACAAGAACTAACATCTGATGTCTTTAGACACTGGTGATCCATTTAGTGTATGTGCATGTGTCTGTTAAGCATCCTTCCATCATATAGTTATAGAAGTAACCTTCTGGGTAACTTTGGTCCATACTCTGGTTGAGCATAGAAATACAGACCAATCCCAATGCACATGCCAGACCACATCTCTTATTTTCGCCTATGAAGTCTGATCCAAACTCCCTTGAAATTCATGGGTATTCTTCCAGTGATTTCAATGGACTTTGGATATGACTTGGAGAAAAAAAACCAAAAAACAAACCAAAACAAAAACCCTCAGCATTTTGTGACTTAAAATCAGCTACAATCTATTTGTGGAATTACATGAATTAAAGGCATCAGACCAGGCTGCTCTCTGAGAAGTCACTGGTTTCTATTGAGCTGGGCATGGGCAGGGTTGTAAGCAATCCTGTGCTGCTGCTGAGTCTTTACATGAGAAGATCTTAAAAAAGCAGAACGTGTGCTGGGAATGCAAGGCCATACAGCAATCCTGTCCTGACTTGCAGGACTTTTGAACCCTATTGGGTTCATCGGACATATTGCCTACAGCCATGACTAATGGGATAGACAATAACTATTGCAGTACACTCCTTGATGTTATTGTGCATTGGAATGGGGCAGCTCTAAAGAGAGGGTTGGGCTACACGGGCAACTTCTACTTTCCTGAGGAGTAAACCACAGCTTGTTGTCACTACACATATTCTCCCACCTGAGAGAACAGCAACAATGGACATTTATCTGGATCACCTAATTCTTTCAGAAATGTGTCTATCTTCAGTCCAAAAATCACTGCTGAGATAAACACATTCTTGCTAGATCCCGGGTCTTACTTTGTACCATTTGTTTTGAAGCCCTGTTAAAGACTGAACGCGGCCAGTATTATTTCACTAACGTGTAGACTTGTATCATCATATTAATTAAAACAGTCTTTTGACCATTTTCTGAGGTACGTTGTGGAGCAAAGCCAATTTCTAGAGGATAAGGAAATGCTCAGTCAAGTTCACAGCAGATGGGGCTTCTTCCTACATTTGTTCTGTAACATTCATAAGTGATGAAGGTTGTGAAGGTCCTCAGTGCCTTCCATTTTCAGAGTGCAATGTCCTTTCTTTCTCAGGTTTGATGTGAGGATCACAGCTCAGGCTACATCCTTGTGATGTGACTGCATGCTCTTTCTCATAGAGCTTTCTGCATCTGATATTGTGGAACGGGAATGGTTCATTATGTTGCCTGGAAAATTCACAATTAGACACACATCTTTTTGTAGCTAAGATCTTATCTTGCATGCATTGCTTTTTGACAGGATTTCTCCTACAGCTAACTGGATCCAAAACATTTTGAATAATGTGAGAAATCTTCCTCATACATCTGATCCATATTTTTGTTTATGATATTTTGTCTATTTGTCAGGCCTGGGTGGGTTCTTTCTCTCACCCCTTATACAGCGTTCTTATTGATTCACCTTGTCTTCTTTCTCTGTGTTTGGAGCCCAGAGCAGGGGTTCCTTAAGCATTTAGCAGTATTATATCAGGGTGATAGTTAAATATGACCGATAACAGTTGTCTTTTGAAAGTCCCAGAGGCTAAGCATACAGCTGGAAGAAAACAATGTAAGCAGTCCAGTTCTCTGGGATCTTCACATCCCCTCTATTGTCCACCATCTGCTATGAAATTTTTCAGAGCACCAAAAAACTAGGCATTAACCTTCCTTGCTGCAAGTTCAAACAAGGCCTACAAATCTTTTACCCAAAAGAGTAAAATATATTCCTTCAGTCACAGATAATGATTTTGTAGTCCAATGAAAAATAAGAAAACTTTGTGTAAATTGTATACAAATAAATATGGTTCTGCAGAGCTGTAATGGAAAATGGATCTGTCCAGCCACTCAAGCATTCAGCATGTAAAATGGATTCCTGAATGTATTACACTTGGGCACACATGCTCGGTCAGCAGTATGGTGCAAAGAATGAAGAAGGCCTCTTTGTTCAGCCATTGCTCATTTGCGTCTTCCCCCATCTTAGCAATTCAGGGGTTCAAGACAGCTGCACTGCCAGATCACTGAAAATCTACATGACTTTAATGGTCTTTCCCAGACTTGCTACAATTTTTTGCTGCTAATAGGGACACCTAAAAAGAGCAAAAGAAAAAAGGTTGATTTCCTGCAGATTGACTTCACAGGTTACCTTTCACTGAAGTCTGAATAAGGATGGTGCTTCAAGAAAAACACATGGTAGTCATGAAAAAGCATAGGCTTACACTGACTTTTGTTTGAAAGAAAAGTTATGTTAATGAGGCTTTTGTTTTATGCAAAAAGCAAACTTTGCCAATTAAAAATTAATTAATGAATTAGTAGGCTATATGAAACTTCCAGAAAACCAAACAAAATAATGGCCTTTAAGTTCAGTTTAATTCATTCCATTTTCTGTTTCAATTAGAATCCATTAGGAAAGTAATTGTCAGTATTCATTGGCAGAATTTTTGTAAAGGATCCCAGATTGCTTGGCTTACACTGTCACTCTGCTGACCACAGCAGAGCTTCGCCAGCATCAAATCTACACAACTGAGTGAACAGTCAAACATGAAGCTCTTGCACAGTATAGGAGACTAATGGTTAGACTCTACCTTGCTTTAGACAAACTTCACAGAAAAGGATCAACCCAGTGTAAGACTATCTCCAAGTGGCAAAAAGCTATTACGCTATAGAGGAGCCTTGTGTAGCTAATGTAAGATTAGATAAATTTCACACATAGGTAATGTGCCCTAATGATTTCTGTTCATTGCAGTGGCCTGTTGGAGCTAGCTTTGCTGTGGAGAAGGCATGATGCAGCGTGGTGCTAGCCAGCATAAAGATGGCTTAAGGCTCTCTGAATCAGTTTGCCCCAGCGTGGTTTACCAACAGGGACAAACACAGCAGATAGCTGTGCCACATATGAAGTCTTCCCCAAACCATATAGGCTGACAGGCCTAACCCAGTGCACCATACCCAGTACAGTTATAGAGACAGGTACAGCCTCCTTCCCCTTCTCAGCCTTGGCAGGTTTGTGCCT
>NW_008824672.1:1747624-1753273 GCF_000699105.1 Pygoscelis adeliae | reverse complement strand
TAGCTACACTGAGTTTGGTTCCCAAAACCGGTAAAAGAAGCAAACGCAGGTAAGACTTAAGATCCTACAGCAGGCTGTAACTTTATGCTCCCATTTCAAGAATTTGTCATTCTGCTTTTTCAGTTAAAATATAGAGAAATAAATGGTAGTGGCATGAATTTGATCCTAAATGAGTGCTGAGTGCTTCAGCCTGAACCCAAGTAAGTCCCTGACTCACTGGCAGCACAACAAATCTTCTGTTGGAATTGCTTGCCTGGCTATGCAAATTGTTCTAGGAACAAATTGTTCCTGACTTCAAGATAAGTTGTGAAAAATCAAGCTGACCTCCTCTCTTCAACTGAACTGCAGTTGGATGAGAGGAAATTAATTTTGCCTTATCTAAAACTGGACGAAGATGCAGATTTCAGTATTCGTTTGGCATTTATTTCATTTTTTTGCTAGTGAAGTCCAAAGGAGAAAGAACAAGGCTTGATTTTTTTGTGCCTGACTAGGTTCTTCAGAAATCAAAACAAAATTATGCAACTGCACCACCGAAAAAGTAAACCTGTAATGAGATGGTGGTAAGAGAGGATATGTAGTGTCTTTACAGGTGTTCGCTCTCAAAATGTTTGAAAATTTGACCACATATTGTCATAATACCTGGCAAGATGCAAGAGAAACACATGATTACTGACATGCTTGACACAGAGAACTAGATTTGTTTGAGCTAAGAAAAGAAGGGATTTTAGCTTCTCAGTATTTCAGGAAAGATTTCAATTCATTATTGATTAAAGTGGGTTTTTTTAATTGAGTGAATGCAAACATTTAAAGAAAAATACTGCCTCGATCAAC
The DNA here is from genome assembly GCF_000699105.1 of Pygoscelis adeliae. Classification (NCBI taxonomy): domain Eukaryota; kingdom Metazoa; phylum Chordata; class Aves; order Sphenisciformes; family Spheniscidae; genus Pygoscelis; species Pygoscelis adeliae. Next base: position 1,752,442 of record NW_008824672.1, on the reverse strand, counting down.
AAATTTTTAAATTCATTCAATTTGAATGGGAATGACAGTGCTTTTGTTTTTGTGACAATGTTCCTGATTATCAATCATGACATAACTCTTGAAACATACATTCCTTCATACCTTGAATGGACACAATCCTTTAACATGCAAACCAAAGTACGCGTTACTTTAGAGGCCATGTATTATACATCCAAGAAAAAAACAAACCCCAAAACATTACCTATGCTTACTCAGGAACACTTAGGATATCAGACTAAGTTTTCATTTGGGAATACCAAACTTCATGTAGAGTCCTACAGTTAGCATGTGCTAATTTGGTAGAAGAGCTTGTGGACAGCTGCGTATATTTACATAGGGATGGATAGATGATTTGTTATTATAACTGAATGCTAACGTATATGTAGGTGGTACACATAACAGCATCTATGTTACTTGAAACTTCTGACCCACTACAGTCTCTGAAGGAGTGAAAACACTGTGGGACACAGGCGAAGAATAACATCTTTTGATAACCTTACAGTTCTAATGAAAATTCCCTTTTATGCTGGAATCTCTCCTTGAGATCTGTGGCCAAATGTGATCAACACTGTAAAACAAACCAACAGACAGTTCATGGTTGATAGGGTAATAACCTAAGTAAAGAAGATAAATAGGAGAAAGGCAGCACTTATTTCCAACTGTTAAATGAAAAAAATGTAGGGACTAGAAGATTAAATGATTTGCTCATGACCAGACAGTCTGGTGCAAGGCCATGGAATTGGATGTAGACTGCCTGAGCTGTCTTGTGTCTATTGCCTTAAATATAGGCATGACTATTTATATAACATATATAGCAATATACTTTGATAAAGTTTGCTTCTAGAGCTATGACTATCTCATACTGAGGAGCTAGGTATTTTGATTATTCAAACCATTCAAGGTCAAGAGAAGGTTTAAAGACATTTCTTCTTCAGCGGTATTATGCCTTTCAGAATTAAATATTAACAAGAAAATAAAATCAAAGAAAAACATCTAATGTTTATGTAAGAAGCACCTGTCTAGATGTAATACACATAGTACATTTGACATTGCATTAAAAAAACCCCACAACACAACATTGCTCTCTGAATGAACTGATAATTGCACTCAAGGTCAGGTATGAATAACACCTGAATTTTTCCATTTACTTATGATAAATCCCTGCTCATTAGAATACTGGATAATTATAAAATAATTTAAACATACTTAACTACCTGCACCCCAACAATGCTTATGCTGTAGGTGTATCCCATGAGAAGAAAGAAACACAGAGGTGCCTACTATTGCTCCTAATGCTATGGAACAATGACATTTTTGGACAAGATGTCCTGGGGACAAGCTGAATTTCAGGTCAGTGGAGATTTGTTGCCTGTGGACAGTCTCTAATAATTTCTAGTTTCCTGTGGGTTGAAATACTAACAAAAAAGTAAAAACGTGGGAATCCACCACAGCACTAATCCAGACCTTGACAGTAAAACCAATTTATTACATACTGACAGGGTAAGCCACTGTCTTGAAGGATATATATTCTGAAGGCTCACAGAGTATAGTGATGTGAAGGTGCAGAAGAGATAAGAGGTTTATTTTGAAATTTTTGGTGCATATGCTGATGCTTTACTCTCCTTTCTTACCTACCAGTAAAATGCTGTATTACAGCCCCTAGGTCCAGGACCAGAACATAAAAAGACCCTTCTAATGGAATAGAGAGTATTGACTGGCTTCTACACCAATCCAAGCCATACCAACACTCAGTCTCCATGCAAAGATACAGGGCATCCCTAAAATGTACTGGCACATCTGACCTTTATATTTTATTCCTTTCAGAAAAAAATGTATTACTGAACAAAACACAGCCTCAGTGTCTATCTACTGCAGTCTGAGAGGAACTCTAGAGGAAATCCAAAAAAGTTTGATTAATAGCATGCTGAAATTTCTATGTGTGCACGCTTCTGTTCTTTGTGATTCCAGCTAACATGAAAGCACCATGTGACAGGAAAAACAGCTCAAGACACTAAAATTTTAGGCCATGTAGTGTTTCAGTGGAAAGATTCTTATCCTAAGATTTCCCTTCCAGCTTTTCAGAGGCAAGAGTTAACTTTTCTATAACCTATTTGAGTGTACAACTTAATGTCAAGGAATTCAGCACCTGGCAGAACCGGTTCCCAGCCTTCAAGACTTTTTGAGGTCTATCACAAACATGAGCCATCTTAAATCCTAACATCTGAAGGTCAGACCTTGGAAGCCTGCTGACAACAACTAACATTATTTTATTGATCATTGCCAAATGCAAGCTGCAATAGATCACCTTTCTCACAAGTCTTTTCTATTCACTCATACGCATTCCTTCATAACATTTGTATTAAATACTATCTTGAGATGATATCTTTCTTGACTGAGATTTCCTTTTTCAAGGTCTTCTATTTTTAGATATACATTGACTTCTCACTTTATTTTCAAACTTGACATCAGATGTTTGAATCATGTGCCATTATATAGCAGGTTAATCCATCTCTTTGACTTGATGCATGGAGGTTTAATAGATAAAAAGGTGAAGAATAAACAATGAGTGAGATGAAAAAGGAGAAAGGATTTTGGAATATATTTTTACCTCAAGTAAGACAAGGATGTAAAAGGTATAGCTATAATGCAGAATCTTTCTATTTTTTATTTTTCTTAAAGAAAGGCTGATGAATAAAATAGATCTTATAAGCACAGAGAAGAAACAAACATTGAGGATGAGAATAACTGAGGTAATTTCTAGAGCTACATGGTGACAGATTAAAGCTAAAATTAATAATTAGCAAACTATTCATTCTTGTAGTGCTCTCCCCTCAAAAAAAAAAAAAAAATCAAGTTTTTACAAGACTGGGCAAAAAATATATAGTACACTATTTTGCAGGCTGGGACAACTGATCTTCCACCTGTGATTGTCCTGGGTTGCTGTCACACAGAGCCATAGTCATCAGTGAGAAGTTAAGAAAGAAAAAAAAAAAAGGGCCTTTTCTGTAAAGCACCTTAACAATCTAAGATAGCTGCCAGTGACAAAGAGACAGAGAATCTGTTAAACCAGATCAGACTTTCTGTTCTGTTGCTAGTTGAAGCTTTGCCTTTACATTTCCCATATCTATTCATGGAGTTAAGAGTGCAATAAAGGCATTAAATCCATCAGGGAGAAAAAGAAAGGAAGAAAGAAAGGAAGGAAGGAAGGAAGGAAGGAAGGAAAGGAAGGAAAGGAAGGAAGGAAGGAAGGAAGGAAGGAAGGAAAGGAAGGAAAGGAAGGAAGGAAGGAAGGAAGGAAGGAAGGGAGAAAGAGAGAAAGAGAGAAAGAGAGAAAGGAAGGAAGGAAGGAAGGAAGGAAGGAAGGAAGGAAGGAAGGAAAGGAAGGAAAGGAAGGAAGGAAGGAAGGAAGGAAGGAAGGAAGGAAGGGAGAAAGAGAGAAAGAGAGAAAGAGAGAAAGAGAGAAAGAGAGAGAGAAAGAGAGAGAGAAAGAGAGCGAGAAAGAGAGAGAGAAAGAAAGAAAGAGAGAAAGAGAGAAAGAGAGAAAGAGAGAGAGAGAAAGAAAGAAAGAAAGAAAGAAAGAAAGAAAGATAGAAAGAAAGAAAGAAAGAAAGAAAGAAAGAAAGATAGAAAGAAAGAAAGAAAGAAAGAAAGAAAGATAGAAAGAAAGAAAGAAAGAAAGAAAGAAAGAGAAAGAAAGAAAGAAAGAAAGAAAGAAAGATAGAAAGAAAGAAAGAAAGAAAGAAAGAAAGGAAGGAAGGACGGACGAACGAATGAACGAACCACCAAAAACCCCATCTGCAAAAAGATGGGTAGCCAACAGAGCTCTATGAATAATTTAAAAGGCACCTGTCTCCCCTCATATTGGCAACTTTGAACTCTTCTTGCCTTGCAGATATATTTCAATTGCCTGAGCAAACAGAAGTGTCTCAAAATTCTCAGAAAACTTAGAAGTTCTTAACATTCTTCCAAGATGCTTCAAGGAAAACTTTACTGTTACACAAAAGCAATCCAACTTACACTGCATATATTTACTGATGACAGTCATCATGGAAGGAGCACATCACTGGGGGAAGTAGAACCTTCAATTAGGCAGAGAATCTTTAACACAGATTTACAGGTTTTCAATTAAAGATTAGGTCTTAGTTCAGCCACAGGTAGCTGGAATTCAGGCAGAAATCCTGGAATGAAATCTATGGCCTGTGTTATGCAGGAGGTTGAGTGAGATGATCATAATGATCTCTACTGGGTTAAAAATAAAAATAATTTCAGGATCTGCCAAGAGAACCTATCTTATCATCAAGAGCAAACACTGTGATCTGGGGCTAAAGCATTTGTCAGGTGCTGTCAGTTCATTGTCTGTTCAGTTGGACTGAAAAAATATCCCAAGCCCAAATCTCAAAAATAACTCTATTATGCACGGATGTTAATGAGACAGTTGTGATAAAGTACTTGGTAATAGTATTCAGTGTGAAAGTCTGCCTTTCCACAGAATCATTCATTGTAAAGTGCTGATTCTCACCTGCATGTTTGTTAAAGGAAATTATTTGAGCTTAGAAACCGTCATTTATCCAGATGAACCCTAACAAAGAAGAAGGTTATAGCAGATGTGTGAATAGTTGGGCCGCAGGAATTTTTCAGAACGATGTTATAAAAGGGTGGGCTAAATACCTGTCCCCATGTGAAGTAGTCTACTAAGTACTGACAATAATTAGCAGAAATGGGCAAAGACATCTCAAAAGAGAATATATATGACTATATATAAATCTATAAACATGTGAGTATTGTCAGAATTGAAACATTTTGTAACAC
>NW_008824672.1:1734916-1747601 GCF_000699105.1 Pygoscelis adeliae | reverse complement strand
GATCTCATTATTAAAATAAATTATATTCACTTTTCAGTTTGCAATTAAAATCTCAAATTTTCTAAAAATATTTCATTCTGACTGAGAATGATTTACAACTGTGGAAATTAGTTATGACCAATGACATCCACCTGAGATGCTTTTGCATCTTAGAAGCATGTGGTAAAAATAAAGAAAAGGGACTAAGAGTTAAGAAGGGTAATCCATCTCCTACAAAACCTGATGCAATAGTACCACATAAGACGAGGTTTTCTGGAACTACTTTGGTATTGCCTTGGTCCACTCTTTCAAAATAGAAATGTCAACATTTTGTAAATAAAAGACATTAGAAAAGACAGCTAAAACCTTTCTCACTGACCTCTTTTAGAAAAGAAAGTTAGCCTAAATTATGAGAGCCTCAAAACTGTATTTGCTCAATGAAGTGTTTTGCAAGGCTGAAAAAAGCATCATTATCAGCTTTTACAAGCAGAGGATAAGACTGTTATTTGTGCAAGTTGGTCCTGAGATACAGTTCTTATCTTGAATTCCCGTTCAACTTTCCCAAGCTTCATCCTTTCATCCCAAATTTCAACCATAAGTAGTTCTAAAATATTAATTTCCGAAGTGAGATTTCATTATGATCTCAAAATGCTACTTCAGTCCCACCCCAGAGAGGTCATTTTCTGCAGGTTAGCTGCAGGTTTGGAAGGCGAGCCCCACCTGGTCACCCGCCCCATGCTGGCGGTAGAGCCAGCTAGCCTGGTGAGCCGTCACAAGGTGTGCAGACAATGCCAAGGAGGAGCACGGAGGAGTGCGAGGTCAGCCCCATGGCATGGCCACCTGCCAGACAGCTAGTCAGCAACTGCGGGGGCTGGCACACAGCCAGGTAGAAATTTCATAGAAATTTACAGTAAGTCCTGGGGTTAATGGGGGAAAAAAAAGGAATATTCTCCTATACCCCCACTGGCTCTTTTACCTGTGAGCCCATTTCCCTATAGTGACATAAAACAGAGCAATAGCGTGCAGCTTCCTGCCCAAATCCTGCACCTGAACTGACAATGTCCTTTCCAGGCACCTTTTCTTGAGATGCAATGCAATGGAGCGAACGAAAAAAATGTAAATTAAAAATAGAGCAGCTATTCTTCAGAGCAGCTCTCCATGGCATCTTAGGATATTCTTAGGGGAGTACCCGCAGCTGATCTCAGCAATAAGGAAGCTGAAGGTACTGGAAAGAAACACGGTGGCAACACAGCATTTAAAGGACTCATGCTGAAAAAAAAAAAAAGGGGGGATGGGGGTGGGGGGATAGGCTACAAGAACAAATTTTATTCAGAAATTTTATTAGAGAAATTTTGCTCATCACAGAAAGTCCATGGTTCTCCTTGGTGTCCCTGTTTCTTCAAGGATGCTTATGAAGAAACTCATTAAATTGGCTATTTTATAATTCAGCTATACATTTCACCCTCCTTTCTTTTTTTTCTTTTTTTTTTTTTGTGTGGGAAGAAGTAAATGTGATCATGAACTTTTGATCTGAACAGAAAGATTTCTGTGATTAGAAAACAGAGGAATTCAGAACACTGACTATATTTCTGTGAATAGATTAAATCATTCATACAGAAAACCAAATCACAATTTGTTTAAAAAAAACCCCAAACATCAAAATTGAACTTCCTTTTCTTTACACAGAAAAATGAGAATAAAGAAAAAATAAATTATGCTTCAAAAAGGTGATATTTTATGCTCATAAACACAGAATTAGTGAAATACAATAGAAAAACAATTAGAAAAATATTAAATAACTTTCACAGAGAATTAAACCCTGCTAGTCTGTGCATATCTATTAAAATATTTAGCATTTTACAGTCTTCCTTTCTTATATCATGTTTGAAATTAAGAACTGTATTGCAGTATTGGTATTGCATCTTTAGGAAGGTAATTTTCCTTAAATTTTCTGGGAAGTCTCAAGCTTAATCAATAAGCTCAGTTTCATGTGCTATTAATTATTTTTAAAAGGTTTACATTATAAGCAAACTAGCAGGGTATTTAGTTGACTTACTGTAAATATTTCATTTTAGGAGATGAAGCTCATTTTATACATTAATCAAAATGTAATTTTCCTTAGTAATACACAAATGTAATGGGTTTCACCTGTGTGCCTTTATGTCAGCAGATACACAATTTATGAACTTCATAGAGGCAATACGGAGACAAAGCTGATTTTTTAAATATATGGCTAGCATTTTATTAAATTACAAGATGAACGCAATTAGTAAAACTTGCTATTTCCTAAAATTTAATTTATTTATGTGGAATATATCTCTTCCTTGGATGATTAGGTTCAGTAGTCATATAATGAAAGATACGCTATTCAAAAGAGGTATTACCCTTTTGAAGAAAAGCAATTCTCTTGTGAAGAAACAAACAACTCAAAATGAAAACACATTGGGAGAACTATTTTTTCTCCAGACAACATAACAATTATTTCAGAAATAGTTGGATATCACCTTTGAATTAAACACATAATACTGCTGAAAATGACCACGTAAAATGGAAGGTCTTTTGCTGATTGCATGTGTATTTTCTAGAACAACAAGAAATCTCAGGCAAGAGGCATTTTTTTGCAAACCAAATGCCCCATATGTGAAACTTACTTGTACAATAGAGTAATAGAATAGAAAAGGTATTTTTTCCTCCTCTTTCTAGACCAGTTTTCAATTTCTCTGATGTCCCCTGATATGGACATCCACACCAGTGGATCTTCGTTCCAGTTGCCTCCTGCTCACTCCAGGAAAACTTAATGCCTGCAAAAAATGTGTATTGCCTTACCCAGATGAAACCTGGGCTTTGCTTTCCAGTTCCACATACTTGCCCTTGAATCACAGTTACAAATATGTGTCTATGGCAATTAAAGCATTTTATTTCTATCTGCAAAGAAGAGATTCATTTTCAAAATTGATTCTGTTGTTTTTAAGAAAGTCTTCAATTTCCTGAGGCAAAATGAATATATAATTCAAATATATGAAATGTAATAATTATGGTAATGCTAACGTCATAAATATTACCAGAAATTCTTAATAATATTTTATATGACTATGGCAATACTCCCAACTTATACAGAAAACCAGGACTGCTTTTAGTTTTGGCACCACACTGCAAGCCAGTGGATGGTGCCAGTGCAGGCTTGCTTACCAGGTAGCTGGGAACTTGTGAGGGAGCACTTGAACGAACCCACCTGCCATCTTTGCAGTATCTTCCTGCCAGGAAGGTCTTTTTTTGTCTTCTTCTCTCTAACTCTGTGTAACTTCATAGGCAAAGCTGCCTCCAACAAATTTTTCTAACACATGCAGGCAAAACAATTTCCTGGCACCAGAGTGTTACCATATAGATGTCAATCTAATCCTTTGTTGTTTCAGTGCTCTGTGCAAATACAGTGCACAGTTTACATGTGTCACGGTAAGATAACTAGATATAACCACTTGGTGTCCTCACTCCTCTTGCCTTGTAATGGCTTTTGAAAATGATACCTGATGGCCAACAGTGACTTGGCAGCAGCCATTAGTTTTCTCCTCTTATTGGAAAGCTCACTGAGGAATGTGTAACGGTGTTGACTCAGTTTTATATATTTATTTAACATAAATCAAATAACAACATTAAAAGCCACTGCACCTAAAGGAGACTCTTACAGGGACTTGTAGCATCAGGGCAAGTACAACTTGGGAAATGAGTATCTCATGCAAACTGGGAGACAGAGCACAAATGTCACCTGACTATGGTTTTTCAAATATGTGAATTTTAATCTCAGTAGATATTTTAGATTCCATTTACAGATCTTTACGCACATGCTTACCCCTAAGCTCCTTGGACAGTCCTACTAAATAACAGGTTTACAGTTAATGATGTGCACGTCTGCACACCTGGAAAAGGTAGCGTGGCTTTCAAGCCTTTGCAAATATTCTAAAATCTTTGCCTTTCTACTCCATTTCTTAATTGGCTTGTCACATTTTCTTCCAGAATAACTGCTTGTTATGTTATGGCCTCAGATGAAACAAAATACTTGCTTCATTTCATAGAAAAGTGGCTGAAATCAAATAGCCCTATATTTTGGTTCTCCTCTAGCAATTCATAATACAGTTCAGGAAGCATATGTCCTTACTAATATTTAAAAGAAACAGTTGCCAACAATCCCAGAAAGACTGAAATATCAGCCAAAGACAGAAGAGAGGTAAAATAATTCTGTGTCTTCTTATCATCTCTCTTATATTTGAACCAGAGAAGACATTAAATGAGGAGTTTGTTATTCTAACTTCAGATGATTAAACGATCCAGAAGGCAATGGCATTACTTGTGAGGACAGGGGTGGGATGAGATAAAGAAACCCCTTACCTCATGTATTTTGGAGTGCAGAATCTGTGCCTGAATACTATTTTAACCCTTGCTGCAAAGTTTTCTACGCCTCCTGAAGGCTTGATCCTGGAAGGTGCTGAGAACCATCTTTGGGACGGTCTATTCATGTACTTAAGTGTTTCTGGATTGGGTTAGATTGCTCACATTTTGCAGAATCAAGTGTCTGTTGGGTCTGTCTGTTTTTAAAGTATAAGCCTGATCTGAGATGTATTTCATGTACCTAGCTCCAATTGATTTTGATAGTTGTTACACATATGGAGTGCAACACTCAGGATCATGCCTTAAGTCTTGCTCCATGGAGCACAGCAGAGATTTATACATTGAAAAGTCTATTGAAACACAGTTGTGTAAACATGACATTCCTTACAGCGTATTGAAATTCATCTTTCTAGAGAACCATTCTGTGTTTAAACTGTGCACGTTTTGCATAACAAAAACCTATACCATACAACGCTAGACTAGACTATCTCAGGACTTGAAAGGTTGGTGCTAAACTTTTGAAACTTGAAGCCTTGGAAATGTCACTGTTTTTCTTTGCAAGAATGGATTCTTGAGCTTGCATACCATTTTCTTCTTTTAGTTTTGTCATTAGAGTTATGAAAAGGTGTTGTGTGGTATGTCTCCATGGAAAAAAAGAGCACAAAAAGGGAACAGCCCACAAAAACAAATGCAAATGTAGAAAAGTTAACAAAACATGCCATTTTCTGCCATGTTTTTTAGTTCTACTATTAAGGCTTTGCTGAGCCAAAAATTTATAGTAAGAGAGAAAAACAACACAAACAGTGCTAAGCATTTGTAAAGCCATGGGAATTGCACACAGCCTAATCCCGTGTACTTTTCAGAAGTCCTTCTTTACTTGATATCTCTAACTACTGATTTCTCTCCCTCATTCCCAGACTGAGACAGTGTGCCAATGGTTAACATGAACAACAGCAACAAAAAAATCCCCCTGCTTTTCCAGAACAAAAAGTGTTATTACTGACACAGAAGAGTATGTTTGCTTTTTAGGAAATTCGACAACTGATGTAAGAAAAGTCTGAAATACTAGAATACTAGTAAAGCACAACGTAAGTTAATGAATGTTGATAGAAGTGGGCATAATGGTTAGGACAGCTCTATTTATTTAAAGTACATGGGTTTTATGGTTCTATTCATTTATAGAGGGGAGGTACTTTCATTTTTTTCCATAAAATTTGTATCAATAACATTCAGCAATCTGCTTATTTCTAACTGCTAAAATTCTTTCTCTGGTCATGCAGTCCTCTTGCAGGCTTTGGATACTTGGAAATATGGGGGGAAGTACTCAGCATGCTTAATAACAACATTTTAAACAGATTGCAGTTCTCTTCCTCCTGTTATATGTAGGCAGTTTTGCAAAGAGTTTCCTGGTGAAAGGCCCATCACGATCATTTTTGTTTCTTTGCCTCTGACAAGGTTTGGCTTCTGCATAAGCAAAAAGTAAGCAAGCAAGCAGAGACCCCAATCAAACTATCATCACCCAGAAGAACACCAGGAAATGCACGATGCTGTGAGGGGAGGGATCAAAATCGGCACATTCCAATTCCTTATAACAGCAGCAGCCTTTCCAGGGGCATACTCCAAAGTTAGCACAGTTTTTGAGAGCTGAGGCTGAACAGAGAGGATAAAGGACAAGGGAGCAGCTGCTTGCTTTGGACTGTTCTACTGGCAATATTGCTGGATTTTGCTGTAAGTGGTAATGGCTTCTATTCAGCAGCTTACAGTCCTCAGCTCTCACTCATCCTCAATAGGAGTATAATGCAGCCACAGCTGAGACACCACTATTGATGAGCAAGCTAACCTGCCAAGATGGAGAAGGAGGAAAAAAAGCCATGTAGTAATATGGCATGGTAAGCATCCAAAATCAAAACTGTTGGGCTTAAATTTCTCATAGATCTTTTTTCTATTTCAGGTTCCTGTTCTATGCTTTTTGCCCTCTACATGTAGCACAGGATCCTCTTAGAAGAAGGTCCATTCTTCCTGTGAGCCTTTATGGGGGGCAGTGAAGGGGATTAATATCATGTATAGTCTTTTTGTTTTCTTACAATATTACGCACATATACCAAATACACAACAGTTCTCTCAAACATGTACTTTGCTAAAGCAAACTTAAGTACAAGTTCATGGATGAGATGCTTCCCTGAAGTGAGTCCAATAGCGTGTTGTAAATGAATAGAGGATGGGAGCTTCTGGGCGAAATAGTTCCCCCTCTCAATTTGGGTTCTCTGAAAGTAGGAAATTTTTGGCCCAGGGCATCCTGTGAGAGTGCAAAATAGTCTTCCAAGGGAAATGGTAGCTCCTAGAGTCCTGGAGACAGACAATTATGAATGACTTGATGAAAAGTGGTAATGGAATTTAGAACCATGTGATTTTTCTTACAGTGTTTGCTGCAAACTACATAATGCGGTACATGGAAAAATTTAGAAGACTATAAATCACGCAGGACTTTAAGGAGTTCTGTGTGTTTCCGATTTCTTTCTAAGCATTTCAGCAAAGTTACCTTAACTCTTCTGATAGATGTGACAATTTCTCTAGTTGATGCTGTGCATTTCCAGATGAGATCATGGACCATGAGGTACAGAATGGTGTCTGAAAGTTATTATTAATTCATTTCCTAGTTCTTGTTAATTTCTAAAGTATTTTTGAGGCTCATTTTTTCCACCTGGGCTCTTTTCAGAAATATAGCAATAAATGCACTGATTTTGCAGCTCTGCTTCTCTTGAAACAGCTAATATCTATCCACTGAGAGATCCATCCATGAAACAGTCCTAATAATGTCATTTAAAACATGGAGAGTGTTGTGCTTGTTTTGCTTCTGTATTTTGGAACCTATCACTATTCAATTTAGTACTCTAAATGAACTCATATCATATTCCATTATTGAGAAAAATGACCACCTGCCTCCCCCATATGTTGATTTCAGTTTTAAATACAGCCATTTGAAAGTCTTGAAACTCATTATAGTGACAGGGTTTTCAGCACACAGACTCTGGCACTCAGAACAAAAGATATGGGGAAACATAATCTGAATTTTAAAAATTATTTCAAAACAAGTTCTCTTTCATTTTCCACTCTTTCAACTCTCTTGTAGCTTTCCAGATTAAAAAAATAATTGTTGCTAGTTATCTTTACAGAATTTGTCATTTTGCCTGGTAGTTTATAGTCTATTTTATTATTATTATTGCTTTCCAAAGTTTTATAGTCTTCAAGTCTTTTGAAACAGTAGATCTCAATTCTGTCTGTAAATTATTGACTTTCTTGCAAGCTACCTCCCCAATCACAATAGACATTGAAAATGTGACATAACCTTGTCCAGGCTTTGGGTTGTCCATATCTGATGATCTAGCATGACTACTATAGATATTTTAAAAGCTAACAATTTAGGTAGAGGTCTACTCTGAAGCTAGATCAAGGCATATTCTTGAAATCCTTATTTACTCTTAATATGTAGTAGGATTGTGCAAAATAAGACAATTCCGATTTTGATGATACTGCAAACACTATCAGTTTTGTAAATGTCCCAGAGGTCTTTATTATACCTACATACTATTCTGTAATGCTTGATTGCGGGGTAGGTAAGCTCTTGGCCCTAGGTGGATAGCTGAAATGGCTCACAAGTTAGATTATATCATTTAAATCTGAGTCTTATCTTGGGGAACTGCCAGAGGCATGTTGTTGCAGAACTACAAAATGTTCAGGACTCAAAATATGGTATACACTATTACATCCAACAGCATATGGGCAAATGTGCTTGCAAAGTTACATTGCTGTCTTCCATATAACAATGTAAAAACCATTAATTTATCCTGTACTTTAAGATCTTGTCCGACTTCTTCATTTTCATGAAGGGATAGTGATTCACCAGATACACTCACTGAAACAAATATTAAAAAGCTCCTAGTACTAAAGGAGGCATAGCTGGCTTTTCTGTACTGTAGTCTAAATCTTAGGAGATGAGATGTAAACTTCTGCTTCTAATATGATGCATGCGCCTACTTTGGGTATAACTTGCTGACTTTTCATGAGTCTCTGGCTGCCAAGACCTCTAGGCTTTTTGGAAAACTATTCTTTCTGTCTCTCACATTGCTCTCTAACAAAGATAATATTTTTACTTTTCAGGAATGTTCTGAGGATAAGGATGCTTTCAGTTATGGAGAAAGATAGAAATACTGCCTTGTTTCACAGTTTCCCAACCATTTAGAAGGGAGGAATTTTTCAGTTAAGACTGATAGCAAATCTATTTCTCTGGAATCAAAGTTTCAAATTCCTACCAACTCCACAGGTCCCAAAATGAATGTGTGCTCATTTATTACATCATGACACAGAGAATTTGTGGATGCCCCATCCCTGGAAGTGTTCAAGGCCAGGTTGGCTGGGGCTTGGAGCAACCTGGTCTAGTGGAAGGTGTCCCTGCCCATGGCAGGGGTGTTGGAACTAGATGATCTTTAAGGTCCCTTCCAACCCAAACCAATTCTGTGATTGTGTGATTCTATGACACAGCCTGCTGCTGCTCACTGTACAAGTGGACAGCTCAAACCATGTAGACCTTCCCATTAGGGGTGCTGTATCCTGTGAGGACAGCCAGAAGCTCTGGGATCTCTGCTTCATGAAGTGTGTGATGGCAGAGCGCCCTCACAAAGACAGAGATTCATGTCTGTCATGGTTTTTTTCAGTTGTGGGTTTACTCCTGTAAGTAAGTAACACCGGTGATGAATTACTGGGAAAAACACAGAACAAAGGCCATGATCAGGCCATTTCCCTATCTACAGAAAGCAGGCCACCCCTAGCAGATTTACTGTGCCTGTTTCATACCTGGGTTGCTAAAAGTCTGGAAAAATAGGTTTTTTGGCTGCTGCTGTGGGGGACCTAAGCAGAGGGTGGTCCCTCCCAGCAAAACCAGCAGCTTTCAGATCCATTTCTTCCCTCCCACTGGTAGAAACAGGAGACAAAAGTCTGGCTCTGCAGGGCTTTCCCCACAGCTCTCCATCCCAGCTCTGTCCTTTCTCCTTCATTCAACCCTACCCATGGCAGGAGCATCCTGCCCTTGGCCCTTCTTTCTTGCCTGCAATGCAGAAAAGCCTTGAAGTAACTTTGCTAAAGATCATGGCAATTTACCAGCTTTCTGTCTCTGTATTTAACTAGGGAGCCTATAGGTGACAACAGGGAAACGACAAAATTGCAAGAATGTTGTCTGAAAAGGAAAGCAAAGCAGCTGACACAGAGGCTGATGCTGACACACACTCGAATGGCATCTGAATATATAAGCAGTATACTGAGTGCTCTCTATCAAATCTCCTGCACAACCTAAGAGCATTTTGAACTCACAGAAAGTGCCATCTAAGAATGGTGTCTCTTCACAACAATAACTGAGAATTTGAAGAAATGATAGAACAGTGGACTGCTAATCTTGGAAAGCTGTCCAATTCCTGGAATTACCAAGCCTGAATAAGATAAAATCATTTCTAATAAAGCCATTTTATGAATTAGACGGATGGAAGGTCAAAGGAGGTTGCTTAGAGAATCCACAGTAGTTCTTTGAGCAAACTTGCTGAATAAGCTCACCTCTGGAGCAAGAGCACAGCTCAGATAATTTGCTAATGCAAATGTGAAAATAAAAGAAAATTTCCTCAAAATGTATACAAAATTAAATGCAAAAATATAAAGATGATTCATGGCCGAAGTGACACAAGAGGATCTGCATGGAAAAAACCGTGGTGTTGTGAGTAAAGACCTTCTGTGAACTCATGTCCAATAGAAACAAACATGTACCCTATTAAAAGATTATCAGACAGGTGAGATTTTACACATGCATAACTAGAGGGGAGTTTGAGAGAGGAATTACAGAACTGGTTTTGGTCAAAAATGACTTTTTAAAGAAAGGTTATCAGTTCTTCCATCTTTCACGCTTGAAGAAAGCTAAGTAGCTGTCAAAATGTATTTCTATGATACTTTTAAGGAAAACGTTTTATAATTGGAAGCATTTTTCTAAGGGTTTACACTGTTTTGAAGCTATGTATGAATCTGAAAACCAGATATTTCAGAATTACAAAAAAACCCCACCTGTATATTAGAAAATAGGTTTCTGAAAACTGGAGATTACAGCTCTTATCCTTACTCCATTCAAAATGATTTCTCAGCGTTTTGAAAATTTTTGGAGGTAGGAAAGCAGTAAATTGCTGAGTCTATGTATGACAGTGATGCAGTGCAAAACTGGCAACTAATACTCAGTCTGTCACCAGATGCAAACACAAAAAAGCAAAACACAAATAGACCATTGGACAACAATAAAGGCCATGTCTACAATATGGAGTTGGGCCTGTCCATGTTGGCCCAGGGTGTGAAAAAATCATCCCCTTCAGGTGATTTTATTGCGCCAGCAGAACCTTGGTGTGGATGATGCAGTAATGCTAACAGAAGATGTTTTTTGCTGTTATTCAGGGACCTGATGTTATTAAGCAAACCAAAGAGCTTGTGTCAGCATGCTCTGTGTCTACACTACGGGGGTTTGCTGACGGCGCAGCAGAACCTCTCTAGCGTAGACAAGGTTAAAGACTTCTCCAGAACGTGCAAGAGAGGGAAATGGGATTGTAACCTTACAAAGCCAAATTGCCATTTTATAATGGTATGATCATAGTATGAACAGGATCAAAATAAATAGCAGTTAGAATAGCGAAGAACCAAAGACAGCTATAAAGTCAGAGATTTCAGTTCATACAGGTTATGCCTACAGTAGGAAGAGATCCTTGTGGGATCCTAGTGACTCTCAACCTGAATAAATGATTCATACAACAAAAACACAATCAAAAGTAAGCAAACATGTTCAGAGCAAGCATTTCATGGTAGTCTCTTCAAAGCAAAGCTCTGGTAGTCTCTTCAAAAGACTACCAAAATGTTTTGTTAAGACCATGATGAATTTCAGAGTATGACACCTGGAAATGTATAAAATAATCCAACCATTAAAAAAGAAAAAAATGAGAGCAATAACGTACACTGGAGAGAACAAAAACAAGATAAACTTCACATCATTGCAAAAGCTACAGAGACCATGAGTTGGAAAAGCTGCACGATAGCCCTTGAAGCAGCTTATTTGCATAAACCCAAACATTTTAAACAATGTTCACTGCCAAATTTCTGCAATAGAAAAAGTATTTTCTGACTTGACTAAAGCAGAAACAGTGCAGTTAGAATGCCAAAGGCAGACACCAATGATTGCTACAGCAGGCAGCTACTGCACTCACTTTGTATGCCAACAGGTAGATTCAGTGGCCCAAAAGGACTTGTCACCCATGATAACTTCCACTGTACAAACCTTGACATGGGATGGTAGAAACTCTGGTATAATTTTTCTGTAAGCAACAGGAAAATACGTAAAATAAATATAAGCCTAGATCTAACTGCAATAAAAGTTGTATACTTGACATATTCACTCAGCGATTAATTGCTTCACCTAACACCCAGGCAACAAACCAATACTCTTGCATCAAAGACATTCTGGGCAATGAAACACATGCACAAACATTGCAAAAGAACAACTTATCACAGTTGTTCCATGTAGAAAATATGATGAACGTGTTCATGGACAGGAAACTGAGTAGAAAGTGATCCCTTTAAATACATATAAAAAGGATTAGCATCCACATGCTGGCTTCTTCTCCAAAGTCACTTTCCAGTATTAAAATATAGCAACTGAACAAGTATATGAAGAATTACATCTGACTGAAATACAAAGAAAGCTTAAACTAAGCCCATTATGTGCTGGTTTCTAGAGAGTGATAGAAAGACTCCAAGAGAGAAACAGAAAGGACAAAAACCAGTGAGGGTTCCTCCTAGCCTTTATGCTGTTGGGATGGTCAGAAAGACCATTTCAGAATGAAAAACACCCAGCTGTTTCCCAGCAAGCTAGAAAGAGGTAAGCATCCAACAGGTTTGATACATAAGAGCAGTCAACCAGAATAAAGCCTTATAGGAAACAGGGAGTTCTGCCAAGACTGTATTGAGCTATTTTTGGACTGAAGTCTCTGGAAACTTCTAGACAGTATACACACCTTATATTAAACATTGTGGTCAAGGCTGATTGCAAACTAGTAAATAGTTATGTTAGAAGTGGGAAAATGCAGGCCAGGTGACAAAGTGAGAAAATGAAAATCCAGAGCTTCCTCCAGAGGTCTGGGGACAAATACTCCTTAGGCTTCTGGAAAGGAAACAAACTATGAGATACTACCATAAAGACTATCATAGATGAAGCATTTCATCAGACATACTATTCCAACAGTAGTTGCAAGCA
>NW_008824672.1:1723132-1734906 GCF_000699105.1 Pygoscelis adeliae | reverse complement strand
CTCTTAAATAATTCCCAGGACACTACGAAATTAGTTGCAATACTGCACTACTATACCATACAAGTTGAATAACAAAGTTCAGATGGTAGTTAAAATAGCTAGGAGTCTTTATTAAACGCTTCAAAAGGAAGATAAATGGCAAATATTCCTGAATGAAGCAACTTTTCCGTAAACAACAGGTTTGTTTTTTTTTTTCATACTGGATGTCAAGACTCAAACATACCTTTTTGTGAATAGCTATAGCATTACTACTGTTGACATGGGTAGAAAGACTAACAGACAAAAAGCAGGAGAGACACCCAAAGGCCAAAACCTCCTATAACTGACAAGCTAGAGAGCTTCCAAAATGACCTCAGGAAATATTTTCAAGAACAAATTATTTCTTAGGATAAATTGTGCGCTTCTAAAGACGTTAAATGTGCTGAACAACTAAATCCTCGTTCTTACAACAGTAATTGATGAGCATATATTTCAAATAGCTTATTCTACAAGCAAAATAAAGAGCATGTGGAGGACGAGGAAATATGCTCTCTTCTGACACCTGATTAACAAGACATGGAAAAAAGCCCACAGGAAGGTGCATGACTGATAGCTATCAAAGCAGACTCTCAAAAGATTGTACCACGTCAAGAATCAAATGTTAGCCAGGCTCCAGTTGTTGGAGAGCTATATACAAGCCTTTACACTGAAGAGGAAGAAGCATGACGGAACAGCCCAGAGTAAGCTCCCTTTGTCACTGTATGTACTGAGTGGACTATAAACCCAGATAGATCATGACTATCTTCATTATTTCAAATCTGAAAGAGATAGCATGATGCCTTACTCCACTCTCATGAGACTCCACCTGGAGTACTGCATCCCGTTGTGGGTTTCCCAGCACAAGAACGACATGGACCTGTTACAGCAGGTCCAGAGGAGGGACGTGAAAATGGGCAGAGGGCTGGAACTCCTCTCCTATGAAAAAAGGTTGAGGAAGATTGGGTTGTTCAGCTTGGAGATGAGACGGCACCGGGGAGACCTTGCTGCAGCCTTTCAATACTTAAAGGGGGCTTATAAGAAAGATGGAGAGAGGTTTTTTACCATGGCCTGTAGTGACAGCACAAGGGGCAATGGTTTTAAACTGAAAGAGGGTAGATTTAGATTGGACATAAGGAAGAAATTTTTTACGATGAGGGTGGTGAGACACTGGAACAGGTTGCCCAGAGAAACTGTAGATGCCCCATCCCTGGATGTGTTCAAGGTCAGGTTGGTCGGTGCTTTGAGCAACCTGATCTAGTGAAAGATGTCCCTGCCCATAGCAGGGGAATTGGACTTGATGATCTTTGAAAGTGCCTTCCAAGCCAAACCATTCTGTGATTCTATGATGGAAGAGAGTCTCAGAAAGGAAATCTGTGCTTTGACCATACAGATAGAAACTTAAATATTTTTAGGCAGCCTCACAAAAGAAAACAGAATACAAGGGAAAGAATAAAGTTTAAATCATGCCCTGACTTGGCTTCTCTCTTTTTATATTTTTACACCATGCACATCCTTTTCAGGCTAATTATCCAGTTTTTTAGATAAACTTATTGACTGCTAATTTACCATGTACATTTTTAGGATTGATTATGCAAGTTGCAGTTGCAAGACAGAACCCCTAGACAGTAGTAGATATGTCTATGTTTACTTCCAGAGCTAGAGAGCATAAATATTATGGAGTTCATTTTCAAAATCAGAGGCTTCTAACTTGAATTTCTGTACTATCTTGCAAATATCACAAAATTGCTACCCTGCAGGGACATTCAGGAAGTAGTACCCACATAATCCGTCACTCCCTACAGAAGCTCATATCCCAGTGCAACATTATAATGAGGCTTTTGGTAGATAGAAAACTTATTTTATTAGTGTAAAATCCAGCCCAGTGTTAACCAGTCAAATTAGAGAGAAAAAAATATTAATAATAGTGGCATATTTTCCTATGTGCATTATTGTTCAGCTCCAAATGTTCCTTTGTGACCAGAGCCACAGATACAACAAAGGAGGCCTCAGAAGGGCAAGACAGCCCTTTCGCAGTTACTTTCTTGCTCAGGACTCCTAAAATGCAAATCTATGCAGGAGTGTTATTCTCATAAGCTGAGAGTTGGAAGCCCTAAACCACCCTAGGGAGAGAAAACATAATTTTGCATCTTTCATCATTTTGAACTTGCCTAGTACATAACTTCTGAAGGAATGAATGAAAACACCTTGATTAGCTCAGATGGAAAGCAGGGGCTCCTTAGAGCTGCTGCTTATGAACAGAAATCCAAGTTGTAGCCAATTTCTTACCAGAGTAGAGATCAGGGTCAAAGGGACAAGTACAGGTAATTTGTTTGATGCAGTAGAGTTTGTTTTATGACAAAGTGCACACCGATTTGAGAACAAAGACTACACAGTGAGTGCAGGCAACTCCTTCCCTCTTCAGGAATATCAGCCTGGAGCTGTTACCCAGCTCTCAGCAGACAACTCTGAGTGAATCCAAATACTAGATAAAGCTAGAGAAAATCAAGTAAAGAGCAGACTTTCTGGTGACTTGCAGCAATTTCACTGAAAAGAGATGTCTCAAAATTAACAGTTAGCTAGTACTCTCCCACACCAAAAGAAATGGTCAGATTAAAGAAAAATTTTCCGCAGTAAGAGTGATGAAATATAGGGGCACTTCGCCCAGAGAAGTTGTGGAACCTCCATCCTCGAAAACTCAAATAACCACAGCCCTGAACTACCTCACCTAAGCTGGACTTGCTTGGATTAGGGGGTTTCAACCTCCAGAAGCCCCTGTCAACCTGTTGTTACTCCATGACAATATGATTATCTTCAATACCTCCTCACAGGGTTGGCTGTGGTAACAATACTTAAAACATTCATCTTAGGATATGCAGCATTCAACAGACATTAAGTGATGTAACTTTGCTATAGTCCTGGAAGGAATATGTTGTTTGTCTCTGACTGTCTCTCTCTTACATGAATAACAAAACTGAGATATATTGAAGTGCAGTGAAGTAGAAATTTGACCAATTTCAGATGGGAAGTTTGGTATTTTTACTAGTATCATTCTGTCTGGTTGCTTTACATAACTTAAAAAGCAGTAAAAAAATATAATTAGAGATTTGAGCATCACAGGCAATATAACTTGTGCAGCTGATAACGCAATCACTCTTGTATATACAGATGCAGAAAGAGTACAAAGGCACTGTAGTATAAAATTGAGGTGGGAAATCATCTATTTCAACTGATTAGTTTTCGTTACTAACCCAGCATAACCACCTGGGTCAGGCTCTTTTGTGTTGGCTGACCCACATAATCAATATATCAATGAACACTTCGTATACAGCAACTAATGATCAAACAGAATGTAGGATTTTAAACAGAAAAAAATATGCTCAGTAAAATTCCTTTTATCATTCTTCTCCAGGCCTTCTGTGTGTTTTCTTGCTAGTCTCTCCCTACCTTTCTTATCTTCTTTCCCCTTCTTCTCAGCCAGGCTTAGCCCTACCTCTCCTAGGCTCAGCAATAAGAGGATTTTCTTCTTCGTTCATTTAATTTTAGATAAATGTTGAATTGGGAGTTGTACATTACCCCTGATTCAGCTGTCTTGCTGGAAAGTCAGTGGGAGACTTAGTCTGAGTTGCATGTGAATGGACTTCAGAGATACATGCTATATAACTAAAAGCTCAGGGGAGAAAAAGGCAGTTAAGGAAAAAAAAAATTAGACTGCTACCATCAAGATGCAGCTTAAAGCGGCACCTGAGACACGTTTTGGCTAAAATCCTTTTCTGACTTTCTAACAAGACTGCTTGAAGCAAGACACAGGTAAATCTAGCTTTTCTGAAAATCTTGAGGTAGAAAACACATAGAAGTTGAAAGCTTCAAAATAAGTCAGGTCCTTACCAGACACAATCTGAAGTTAAAAACTAGTTCCAAATCCAAATGCTGTGAAAAGCCAAGGGATCAGAAATCAGAAGTAGTATCTTGGGTCCTTGCCACTCATCATTAATATAACTGAGCTCTTCCTTCTTATGCCTGTATAATTATAGATATTCACATTTGTCTTCATTCCTAATAAATTACTTCCAGGTGTATGTTAATATACAGCCCTTTCTTAAGTGGTGGGGAAGGACCTGTCTCTTTACCCTATATTTGACAATAAACTGACTTGTAGAGGCATCCAAAGATGGTATATACTGCCTATCACAATGTACTGATTCAGTTTAGAGCTTGTAAGTAGGATTTTTTTTCCCTTAAAAAATTCCCATGTTCTTTTCACTGACATCAAGAGTAAATCTACTGACAGTATGAGGGGAAACTTAAAATAAGGCTAAATGCTTTTTAAAATCAAAGTTTAAAGGTTTTTCTCCAGTTGTCTAACACGATCCTACCTGCAATGTGGAATTTTGCAGCCACAGTGTGATTGAATGTGGTGCCTACTTTCAGCAGAGTCTGGCAAGTTTCAGATTGAAAAAAACACCCACAACCAGACAAGAATTTCAAAGCTGCTATTAAAACTGACATGAAGACTGCTATTGTTGCAATTTAAAGACATGTAAATTTTACATTTTTTTTTATGCTTTCAAAGGCAGCATTACTTTTAGGAAACTGACCAAAGTCTGATACCTATTTTCTTTCAAAACATTTGGAAATTATTTGAAAATTAAGGCATGTGTGGCTTTCAAAGAGTATTAAAAGTAAACTTTTCTTTTATCATACAAGTCACACTTCTTTTTCCTTAAAATGGATATAATCATAAACAGTGTTTCTTTTACTTATTAATACAAATCTGTTGATTTTTATGTTAAATTGTTATTTCACTAGAGCAAGACTCGTACAATAGCCTTACTTTTTTCAGACTTTTACCTTTTGGACCTCAAAGCACTTTAAGAAATGTAATTTGTATTGTTATTCCCATTGTAGTTATGAAATGAACACAGGAGTGCCAGAATTTAAGTTTACATAGAAACAGTGGCAAAAAGTTGGGTTTTCTCTGATTCCTGCCTGTAAATCTGACCTTCTAAAGCTTAAATGCCCATGTCTGGTTGCAGATACAACTCTGGTACCATTCACAATGGGGACTATAAAGGGAAAGAAAGAATCTCATTTTCTCTTTCTTTCATTTAAAAGGCCCGAACTAACTACTGGGAATGCTGAAAGTCAGTCAAGTATGAAGTTTAGCTTAGAATTAAAATCCAAGTGGAAATTGCTAAATTTGACTTCTACATGTCTGAAAGTCTGTGACATGTCTGAATGTCTATAAAGATTCCAATTTTTAAAAAGTACCATGTACCCACTTTCTCTGTCTTTGTAGATTTAATGAGGCCTAGTGTCCCTGAAAATTTGGTCTCCTATTTACTTGATGTTATAAAGTTATGTATGCAAATGAAATAAGAATTTTAGTCTGATTAAATCTGACCTATTGACATGAATCCTCTTCTTCATATTTAGAAATGGAGATATTAAAGGGTTCATTTCTTTAGGAGATGGGTTGCCTATTCTCTTTCCTGAAGAACATGATACCTGATCATGGGGATCTTTTTCTGGCTGGTTGTTTCAACCACCAT
The DNA here is from genome assembly GCF_000699105.1 of Pygoscelis adeliae. Lineage (NCBI taxonomy): Eukaryota > Metazoa > Chordata > Aves > Sphenisciformes > Spheniscidae > Pygoscelis > Pygoscelis adeliae. The sequence goes on along the minus strand of NW_008824672.1, from coordinate 1,729,339 downwards.
GTGTAAGTTAGTCAAAACACATCCACTGTACTGTTTTACCCTTCACTGCACTGGAAGGTATTCAATCAGCTACCTTTTTGTATGTGATGGCCATCACTTGAGCGTCACATCTGTTACCTTGCTGCCAGCAAGTGTTGCTAACTCAGCTGATCTGGTTCCACTTCCTTGTGGGTAGGTGCTCCAAGGAAAAAGGCAAGGCCTCTGAGAAGTGCTGCGTGCAGGCACTTGCTTAGGTCTGAAACCAGGGCTCCTGGACTTTGAGCTGCACCAGTTTGTACAAACTAGGGATCTGGCTTCTTCTCTACTTAATGTGATGTACATAGGAGTACAATGGAGTATTAATTCAGTGACAGTAACTAACAAAACGTAAGAAGGAAGTTGGTATATACTGCTATACACACAAAGCTACACACACAAAAAAATTGTGTGAAAAAATAAAATCAGTAACAAACGATTGAAATTGTGTGAAAAAATAAAATCAGTTACAAAGGATTGTGCAGTAGGAACACGAAACCATTTTGCAGCCTAACATAGGAACCGACAGAAGTAAACACAGAAATTCCTGTGTCCGATTGCTCTGTCACAGAGTGTTCAGGCAGCCAACATAATTTAAACTAATGCATACTGTAATGAGGCCCAAAGAAAAAGACCTGTCAAAGCAGAAAAGGAATCAAATAAGAGGGCAAATCAGCTTAGGAAAAAGTCACACACACACACAGATAGAGTGCTTTGCAAAGGTAATGCAAATACACGAATGGCAGACAGTACCACAAATTTTGTAGGCATTACAGCTACAAGGCAGAGGGCCCAAAGTCCTGCCACCTATTTTGCATCCAGTCATGTGGCAAGATCACATATAGTCCTTTGGTGCTTCATCCTGAATCAGTGGACTGCAACATTTAGCTGTTTTGGTAAATTGAGATTACTGGGTGAAAAAAACTAGGAATGAGATACTAGTTAATTATTCTCCTACCACTAGCTATCAGCTCTTGTGCACAGAAGTCAGACTGCCAATAATCATGCTTCAGAAAGGATCACAAGCATATGGCATGCTATATAAAAGCAATAAAAAGGAAATACATGTTGTGAAATTAATAGGTGGGCAATCATCAACGCTATTTTGAAGTCTAAAGCACATAAGAAAGACTAAAGCCTGATTTTGATTTTAGTGTCCTGCAGAAAGAAAGGTAATGATAATTGTAATAAACACACTTAAAAACAGCTTCTGCTAAGCACAGAATTCAAAATCAATATCATAGCATTTATGCACATGCATTCATCAAGACTCTAGCACAAAAATGTACTGAAAGTAACACTATTGCCTTGAATACAATGACTTAGATTTATTTATTTATTTATTTATTTCCAGGGCTAAATAAAAAATTGCTAAAGAACACCCACATTTAACTTGCACAGAATTTCTCATAATTTTCAACAAAATAAAAACCTCAGATGTTTCATAGTGTGTTTTTCTGTTTATTTTTCTTAGCCTTTTGGTTTACATCCTTTAATTCTTTATTTTTCATTAATACACAAAATGCTGATGAGAAAGAAATACTAGGATTTTCATTTTGAAAATGTCAAAGTAGAAAAGTAGATATTTCTGCTTCACTTTTTAGGCAGTTGGAATGGAAATAGCGGAACTAAACCAGCAATTGTCAATAACTGTGTTTTAAAAACGGCAATGATAGCAGCAATGATGTTTGCCTAATTATTCAGAGCACTTTACCTTTTAACTATCCAAGAGCTAGATTATTTCCACTTAACTCGTCACATTCTTCATGTCACTTGCCAGATCAGGTCAACAACCTCCACAATTACTAAATCCCCTACTTATTTATTAGCAAACAAGGGAAAAATTCTCAGAGCAGCTGTAGATGATTATTTGACCTTTGTCTGAGTCTCTAGGCTTTCCAGCAATTGTTGTCTACACATAGGGGCTTTTGACTGGGATGTGAAGAAAGGAATATCCATGAGCCACAGTAGAAAGTGTAGTGCTGTCATGCTCCTGTGCTTAACGTAACAAAATACTATGCTCCTCAAGAATGCAAACATCCTGTTAAAAACCCAGATACTTAAAGATGTTCACATCAGAAAATATTTTGCTACTAGATAGTTTGAAATCTGTGTGCCCATGCATTCAGGAGACAGACTTAGCTTTCTAGGGGGTCATCAGAACTCTGCATGCAATGTGCTTTCTCTGTATTTACGCTAAGGTAGAGTTTGACTTTCAGTCATATTATCAGTGAAAGTCTTCAGTTTTCCTAGTCACACTTATGTTTTTATACTGTTGATACAATTCCCCTTAGTCCTGAAACATCATGTTAAAAACAACTCTGTTTCTCTTATAGCTCAGTTTTCCTGTCTTCTCTTATACTGGATTATCTCCCATTGTTCTTTTTATTTGCTTCTTTTGGTATGTGCTGAATTCCTTTTGCTAACAAGTCTCAACTTCACTATAATTTGCTCCTTCTAATGAGTCTTTTCTTCCCTGGAATGCCCGCCTCTCATGTAGTTACAAGAAAATTAGGAATTAGTTCCCTGAGCATGGAAAATTTTTTAATGTATTTGTATGTTTTGATTTAATGACTTTTTAGTCAAACTACATATGAAAAACCTGAACTACAGAAGCTGATAAAGAAGGGAATCCTCATCCAAGAAGTGGACTTCCACACGTCTAACAAGAGGTGAGTGCAAACCACTCTTTCAGTGGAACCTTTAACAGACTTTCTCCTTTATTCAGATGCATGTTTTCACAAGACTGGTAGAAACTATAATAATTGAGATAAATATTTAAAACTGTCAAAACATGCAAATACAATCATATGTTTGCATAAGTTTCATTTCCTTAGGAAATCAAGGTAAATCTAACACTAACAAGATTTTAAAAGCTTTTTAAACACCTTAGAAGTAATTTAAGTTCCCAATACTTTATCTTTGCATTTATATTGAAGGGTTTTTATTTCTACTAACAAGAAGCCTTCAAATATCATCAAAGTCATATGAAGTCCTACTGCACATTGATTAACACACCTATGTAGATATTGACATGTTCTTTCCAATGCGTATGGTATATTTCAATTCAGATGTCAACCACTTTCTTGAACTCAACTGATATTCCAGTAACAGAAAAGATAAGGAAGAAATAGAAAACTAGAGTGAAATTCTGCAACACTGAATACACACCTGCCCACTAAAAATGGAATCTACATCCTTTATACTTTCTAAAGACCACTATGGCATAAAAATTTCCTAGGAAGTTTTAAATTATGCAAAAATATCTCTTAAATACTTAAGGACATTACAAAATAAAAGAGGCTCTCCACCTGAGCCCAGTGGAATGACACAATATTTACTACAGCGCCAAGAATGCCATTTGGGGAAAGACAACTTGCTTGGAAATGAATCATATGGAGCCAGATGACAAACTAATTTCAAGGAGGTGCCCACCTACTAGGCACTGCAATCATTTTCTATTTACTTAAAATTAGAGGCCTGTTCCCATGGCATCTTCTATTAATGTTTGGAGCAATGTAACATCCTCAAAGTAAACCACACGGAAATACCCACAGAAATACACTGCTGTGCTAAAGTAAGCATGTTTTGTCAACCCAGAGTTCAAATAGCATATTGGGGCTGAACATGTGTTTACTAGTGATGCTTATCAAGTGAAACAGAGAGCCATTATGACATTAAAGACACCTCTTGTTCTATGTTGATAGGGTTGTCTTATTTTAGCATGCAGTCAAATAATTCCATCCTGCATTGCAACACAGCTTTGCTTACCTAGGAATTAGAGCTACTATATGCAAGTAATGAGCTTGAGTAACAAATTATTACTGTTTTGGTATGATGCTAAAAATTATTACATTGAGATTAACTTTAAAATATACAAATAAGCAATTTCAATAAATTGGGATAGTCTTAAGATTCTGGACAGTTCCAAACACTTCATTTTCTGTCTGTCTTCAGAAAAGTCAAAGAATTCAAATTGTGAACTAATTAGAGTACTATCAGACATACAGCCATGCATCACAACCACCCAGGTTCATTTTAAGCAGAAAGTATCTTCTCCTTTCCAGCTTCTGCATACAAGTGCAATGTGTCCAGAAGGTCTGTGCTGGCTACCTAATAGGGAAAAATTCCCAAGGTTTGTCATGTGAGGCCCTTGTAAGGTAGATCCTTTTCCCTAGGGTCTACTTTCCCAGCAGTTCCTTTGCATTCATTGAAGTGATAGTGATGAAGAAACAACTCGGGAAAGGAAATGGTGGGTAGCTTTAACTCTATCCATACTGATGTATCTGTCTGCTGGGAGGACACAGGGCTATTGGAGAGATAGTGGAAATGCTCTAAGTATTCCAACATAAAAACATGCATACACACTAATCAGTGATGCTGGAAATAAATCAGAGATAAAGCAGTATTGTATTATCTTGTCTGTGAAATGCTAGTGTTAGTTCTTCATGAATCAACTATTTTGCCTTATGAAACTTTTCCTAAGACTGAAATGCAGTAAAGTAATAACTAATGTTAAAGTTTACCTGTTACTTTATTGTATATTTTCCTTTGCAGAACTGGGTATAATCAAACAATTTCTAGATTGTAAATTCATGTACAAAAAACATTTTCTCCTTGGAAATTATTCTTAGTATTCATATTACTCAGATAAATGGCAACCAAGCCTTTTAAAAAAGCTCAAAAAACAATTTTTCAGTGTCTCTTCATAAATCTGCTAGCTCAGTCTTTCATTCGTCTTTCCCTTCTGAGTTCCAAGCAACAATCAGTCACATGACAGAAGTGTTTTTGTCAACTGTGCTCTAAATATCATATTTAAAGAGAGACCTCCCTCCTCCCTCAACTGGAATTTCTGAATATTTGTCTCAGAATTTCCTTTACTAGCTTTAGCATATAACCCATTTCAAGCTCCTTAACCATAACAGCTTCTTTTCTATTATGGTCATTGCTTTCATATGGATTTGTTACTTTACAAGAATTTCTATTAAAAAAAAATCTATTTCTTATTTTCCATTTTTCTGTCCTTTTAGGTGTTTGAAGAACAGTTGTAACATCCCCCATGAATGTTTTTAAGTCCGTGTTTTAATGAAAGAGTATTGTTTTGAGTATACAAAGACAGAGTTCCCAAAAATTCTAATGTCAGATAAAAATCTTTCTGCTCAGAAAAAAGGAACAATATCTGGAAAGAAGTTATAAAGGCTTCAGTAAGCACTTCATAAAAGACATTGTCATTACACAAAAGTAAATATTGTAGATTTCTTATCACTGAGTAGTACTGTATGTACCTTTACTGAATATGTCATGTTTAAAGAGGTAAGTAACTAAACCTGATTTTAATGGAGCTGCAGATCAAGTACCACAAGGTATTTATTATTTGTTGACATATCTCTAAAAATGGGGTAGTGAAATTAAAATGTGGAAAGCAGAAAGCATCAATATAGTTGACTTATAAATAAAAAGGAGGTGCTTACATCAATATATAAAACAGATATTTACCATTATGAGATCAAGTACCACAAGGTATTTATTATTTGTTGACATATCTCTAAAAATGGGGTAGTGAAATTAAAATGTGGAAAGCAGAAAGCATCAATATAGTTGACTTATAAATAAAAAGGAGGTGCTTACATCAATATATAAAACAGATATTTACCATTATGGTGGGCACTCGTCTGAATGGTGGGCACTCATCTGAGGGTAAAGGCTGCGGCTCCAGCTGGGGGGTCTGCACCGTCTACCCCAGCAGTGGCCAATGCCTCCACGCAGATGGAACTGCTGAAGGGAGAGGCTGCGGTGCAGACATCAGGCTGCAGGGAATGCCTAGACCTCTCTCCTGGGGCAGTGACAGGCAGCAGACCTGCCTGCAAAAGGTGTGCCCAGGTGGAGGACCTCCTGCAGCACGTGGCTGAGCTGCAGGAGGCAGTGAGAAGACTGCGTAACATCAGGGATGTGGAGAAGGAGCTAAATAGCTGGTTCCAAGTGAGCAGGGGGGCCAATAATGCAGAGGAAATGGGTGATAGTAGTAGGTGACTCTCTTCTGAGAGGTACGGAGGCACCCATTTGCTGACCGGACACACTCTCTAGAGAGGTGTGCTGCTTACCGGGGGCTCGCATCAGGGATGTCACTGAGAGGCTATCAAGCCTCGTACAGTCCACTGACTATTATCCGCTGCTGCCATTTCATGTGGGCAC
>NW_008824672.1:1720288-1720497 GCF_000699105.1 Pygoscelis adeliae | reverse complement strand
GGGGATGAAGGGATTGAGAGCAGCCCTGCCGAGAAGGACTTGGGGGTACTGGTGGATGACAAGCTGGACATGAGCCAGCAATGTGCTCTCGCAGCCCAGAAGGCCAATCGTATCCTGGGCTGCATCAAAAGAAGCGTGGCCAGCAGGTCGAGGGAGGTGGTTCTGCCCCTCTACTCCGCTCTGGTGAGACCCCACCTGGAGTACTGCGT
>NW_008824672.1:1714665-1719947 GCF_000699105.1 Pygoscelis adeliae | reverse complement strand
ACAGGTTGCCCAGAGAGATGGTGGATGCCCCATCCCTGGAAACATTCAAGGTCAGGTTGGACGGGGCTCTGAGCAACCTGATCTAGTTGAAGACGTCCCTGCCCATGGCAGGAGGGTTGGACTAGATGACCTTTAGAGGTCCCTTCCAACCCAAACTATTCGATGATTCTATGATTTTATGATTATAACGACAGATACAGATGAACTGTATGCTTTAGAGACACTTGAAAAATGAACATGACCTTGAAATCTTTGCTTCACAGAATTTGAGGTTGGAAGGGACCTCTGGATATTGTGTAGTCTAACCCCTGCTCAAAACAAGGTCAGCTACAGCAGATTGCCCAGGATCACATTTAATGAGGTTTTGACTGCCTCCAAGGACAGAGACTCCACCAACTCTGGGGAACCTGTTCCAGAGCTTAACCACCCTCAGACTAGGATTCTCCTTATGTTTAAATGCAAATCCTGTACTTCAATACATGCCCATTGCCTCTTGTCCTGTGACTGGGCAAAACTGAGAAGATGCTGGTTCCCTCTTTACTCCCTCCAACAGGGTATTCATACACATTGATAAGATCTTCAAGGCTAAACAGTCCCAGCTGTCTCAGTCTCTGCTTGTGGGACAGATGCCTCAAGCTATTAATCATCTTTGTGGCCCTTCACTAGGCTCACTCCAGTATACCCATATCTTTCTTACACTGTGGAGTTGTTTTGCACCAGTAGGTGCTGTTCCCTCATGAACCCAGCAGGAAAGGCACTGACACGCTTTAAGACATCTTTTAAAATGCTATTTATATAGAGCTAACACTATAAGGAGACAATAGTACAGGTAATCCTGTGTCCCTTCAGATGCTGGAACCCCAAGTGGTGTAGCATCAAATGGGCCTCTGATCCATGCACAGCACACTGTGCAGACCCCCATCCATAGAAGAGGTTCTCTCTCAGTCATTTGAGCTATTATGGATTTTTTCTTACAAGAAACAACTGTGTTCATCATTTCCAGTGTCAAACAGAAAGGATGTTCACATGACAGCTTTTTGGTTCTCTTCTAGATAAAGGCAAGTACACGCAGGTGGCATAATTGCTGGTACCAGGCAGGAGCTACCTGCAAGATCCTCTATTACAATGAGCTGTCTAAGTTTGTCTTGCAGCCACAAGACAAACTTGGGTTTTGTGCAGCAGAACACAGGTCTGAAGGCCACACCTGACATGCAGCCCAGTGCAGCTCAGCACAGGCCCAGGCATACTCAGGTTAACTGTTACGTGGTTCATTATCTCCTCAATATACAATGGTCATCCAGTCAAGTTCATTACAGACCTCCAGAACTGGACCCAGCACTCCAGATGTGGCCCTTCCAGTGCTGAGTAGAACAAAGGGATCACCTCCTTCAACCTGGTGGTATTTCTCCTCCTGATAACAGCTCAGTGTGCTGTTGGTCTTCTTTGCCACAAGGATGCATTCCTGGCTCATGTTCAATTTGTTGTACATCAGAACCTGCAGGTCCTTCTCTGCCAAGCTGCTTCCCACCTGGTCAGACCCCAGCATGTACTGGTGCATTAGGTTATTCCTCCTTCCCAGATGCAGGACTCTGCATTTCTCTGTTAAACTTAAGGCGATTCCCGTCAGCCCAATTCTCCAGCCTGTAAAAGGTCTTTCTGAATGGCAGGACAACACCCTAGTGTGTCAGCCACTCCTCACAGTTTTCTATAATCAGTGAACTTGCTGGGTGTGCACTTTGTGCCATCATCCAGGTCATTAGTGACTATGTTAAACAGTACTGGCCTCAGTATTGACCCCAAGATACTCCACTGGCCCCCAGCTGTACTTTGTGCTACTGATTCTTTCAGAGTGGCAGTTAAATAATTTCTCAGTCAACATAACTGTGCATTTACCTAACCTGTACTTCAGTTTGTCTATGTGAAAGCTAAGGTATACAGTGTCAAATGCCTTACCAAAGTCAAGGTAAACAATATCCCTTGCTCTCTCCTCATCCACCAAGCCAGTCAGCTCATTGTAGAAGGCTGTGAAGTTGGTCAGGCAGGATTTCTCTCTGTAAAACCATGCTGACTATGCCCAATCACCTTCTTGACCTTCATGTGGTTAGAAAAAGTTTACAGGTGGATTTACTCAATTACCTTCCCTGCAATCAAGGTGAGGCTGACCAGCTTGTAGTTCCTCAGAGTGTTTTCTTGAAGATAGGAGTGAGATTTGCTTTCTTCCAGTCCTCAGGAACCTCCCTCCAAACTGCCATGACCTTTCAAAGATAATAGAGAGTGGCCTCACAATGATGTCAACCAGCTCCCTCAGCACTCATGGGTATATCCAATGACACCCCATGGACTTGGTTATATCCATTTTAAGTATTCCCTAACCTGATCCTCCTCCATCTAGGGTAAGTCTCTCTTGCTCTAGACTTTCCCACAGGTCTCAGGGACCTGGGATTCCTGAAGAGCAGCCTTTCCAGTAATTATTGAAGTGAAGAAGGGATTGAGTAAGTCACCTTTTTCGATGTTCTTTGTCACCAGGTCCCCTGCCCCACGTCCACATTTTCCCTAGTCTTCCTTTTGCTGTTGATGTACTGGCCGAGCCTTTCTTGTTGCCTTTCACATTCCTCACCAGACGGGCTCTCACTTTCCTAAATCCATCCCTGCGTGTTCAGACAGTGTTTCTATAGCTTTCCTGGGTTACCTGTCCCAGCTTCCACCTCTTGTACACTTTCTATTTATGTTTGAGTTCAGCTGGGAGTTTCTTGATCATCTACACATGCTTCCTGCTGCCATTGCAGGGTTTTCTGCATGTGGGAACGGACCATTCTTAAGCTTGGATTTGGAATCTTTCAAAAAAAGCCAGCTTTCCTGGTCCCCTCTTGTCTCCAGGGCTGTATCTCATGGGCTTCTTCTAAGCCAATGCTTAAAAAGGGAAGAGCTGGCAAAATGGAAGACCTTAATTAGAAATTGCACACAATGATTGAAAAGAAAAGTCAAACTTACCCAGCCACTGTTGACCTTGGGGACACTTAAGGTTTCTCTTTGTTTTCTCACTGGATTAGAGCAATGCCTAACAGTCTGGATGTAGTTTGTGTTATTACTAAAAGAGTAATAGTAATAAAATTTAAATTTGATCAGATTTGTCTTGTTGACCATAAGCCTGTCTTCAGTTTTTCTCTCTCTTTAAAAAAGGCAATATAACTTTCAATTATCAGTAGGAAATTTATCTCTATAATTATTCTAGACACTTCAGAATAAAGTCCAGTCTATGAAGAGACATGCAGTTCATTTTAAGAGCCCTGATCACTCACCTCCTTACGGACTTTGACAAAGAGGCCAATATGTTGCAAAAATATTAGGTCTTCTGAAAATAAGCTTTGGGACTTGGATGAACAAAGGTGCTGGTTGGCGTTATAAGAGGAAACATTTTGAACAGTTCACCACTGACGTCAATCTGAACTAAGTACAGCATTCTTTCAAACTTCAAGGTAGTTCATGATTATGTTGCGATAAATAGGATGCATCAGGGTTGTTTGACATGATTCAATCATGGCAAAAATAATATTTAAAAAAAGGTTTCTAACTTTAGGATACAAAAAGGAAGTGTCCCTTTCTCCCACACATAGTTTGGGACATGATGAATCTTGCTTGCCACCTTTTCTTCCAAGTTTGCTCAGGCTTCAAACGACTACAGAGGCCCTACAGAATCCTCAATCTGTATAAAATAAAACCTTGCCACATGAAGTCATCATGGGCTACTGCACTTTTTAAAATTCTAATTCTAATTCATTCTTTAGCTTTTGCTGTGTCTATGCTCTCCAGCAGAAATAAATATGTGCAGTGACTACTGATCTTAACCTAATTTTTAATTAAAACCATTCAGTCTACATCATCCATTCTCACAGCAACTTTAGAGGTGAAGCTCAGAAAACAGCTCAAACAGCTGAACAGCATGGTGCCCAAATGAATAAGCTCTGCAGGTCTTCCAAAAGCCAGTGTTTTACGTGGCTTCAGAATGAAAACTTGTTATCCCAGGGTCAGTTAAAAATTCTAGGTTAGATTTTGAATTTATAATAAACCTTGCTACCAACTTAGTTGAGTCAAAGTATGGATTTTATAATGAAATGTCTGCATTTTGCAGTTGCAATTCTGCAACTGACAATTCATCTTCTAATTTATTCTCTGTTGCTTTTCTCAACAGTTAAAGTTTTTTCTGATTAAATACACTGTATGAACTGAAATGGCTAATACGACATTTCAGAAGTTAGTAATCGATATTACAATCATTAAATTAATTGGGGTTTTAAGTAAAAATGACAGAGAGGGGATGTGTGAGCAGAGTTATCTCCTTCACTGATTTTTATTTCCTGTCACTTTAATAAAATACTCACTGGTGTTAACTAGATTTATCAGAATTGCCTTCTGAGCAAAACCAAACAAAACATTATTATTATAGTTATTGGTTTCTAGGAATATAGGGTGAAACCTTTGTTGGTTCTAGTAGGACAAAGGTTGGACTGAAGCTTCTTGTTAAGTTAAAAAGTGAAGTTAAAAACTATATGAATTCAGACTTCACTAAGTGCTTTATGATTTCCATTTTATGCTTGCAAATATCCTGATACAATCACACTGCTAATTTCATTTTTAAAAGTCATGTTAGGGTCTCTTGCATGGTGAGCTAAAAAACTTCATCTGTATGTTTTAATAAAAGTTTCATAGTTAGATTCAGCAAAGTTACCTTGTACGTTGAAACTCAAAGCACCTTGTCCCTTACTATCAAATATAATGAGGACATCCATACCTACCATGGTTTGGGTTTAAAAAAATGTGCAAGCTACTTGACTTCTGAAACAAAAGCTGAAAAGGATTTCTGCCTCCTATTGACATGTTAAGGCGACAGGTTTTCTCTTGTGATTCAGCAACATGTTATTTCCACAAATAATTGGGCAGGTTTTGGTGCCTTATAGGTACTGAGTGGAATATCAGTATCAGACACCAGTTAAAAAGGTCTGATAGAGATAATATAGTTCCTGTTTGCTTTCACCTTCATCCTGTGCTACCTGTAGGTTTTTACATAAGTACGGAGTGAAGAGACATACAAGGACCTTCCTCTCCCCTTTTTCACAAATGAAGTCTTAATATGTGGATCCCTCCCTTATCGTCAATTGTCAGAGATGTTTCTCCCCTCCTTCAGAGCAATAAGACAGTAGGACAAATATTCCAAGCTCTTTTAGTGAGGCTTTGACCTAGTATAGTGCATCAAGGGGATCCAAATACACTGGTCCAATCAATGC
>NW_008824672.1:1693722-1714644 GCF_000699105.1 Pygoscelis adeliae | reverse complement strand
GAAAAGCTCAGAGACACATGCTATTTGTGTGGTGACTGGCTGCCTAAGAAGGACAACAGGGAAGTCCTTGTAAATTGTAATGTAGCCTTGAATAAGATGCTTCTTGTTTAAAGTGTTTGGTTACAAATATATTTTGCAGCCAAAGAGCTATGTGAGTGTTTTACTTTGCAATATTCTGGTTCCCTTGTTGGGATAAACTACTCAGCTGAACCAGCTTATTGCCTCATAAAACAGAGCAGCAATACTATTATCGCTTAACTGCACCTGAATTCAGGCAGAACTACTTTGTTCAAAGAGTAGTAAACACTTGGAGTAAGTTGTCAAGTAAGGTCATTGAAGCAAACAACATAAATGAGTGCTAGAGACATAGGACACTTTCATGAAGGAGATTGAAGGATACAGTGACAAGAAGGGATGCAAGTAGGATGAACTGAGCTCAGGAAGGACATATTTCAATGTTATTATTAAAAATCATGCTTTTGCAGAAAGCCGGTACAAGGCTTCCATGGCACTTATTCCTTATATGCCCCTAAGAGCCTTAAGTAGGACATAAGAGGTACAGAGCAACAAATTTTACCCTGGATAAAGAGGACTTTGATCAATCCAATAACCATCAGAAGCACTGTATTCATCTCTGTGTACCTTTAGAAGGAGTAGCTCTTTGAAATACGGGTCTATTTTTATGCATTTCCTTAACACAGTCTGTTTTTGCGCTCTTTCTTTTCGCTGGTTCCCAACTGAAGTTAGAAAGTCACACAGTGGCCTCCCCACAGTCACAGTTAACATACAGGGCTATTTTTGTTACACAGTGACTACATGTGTTTTTCAGACTTTTACAAGGCTCTCAGAAATTAAGCTCACAACTAGCTGGGAACTAGTCATTTAGCTGCTGGCGATTGCTGAACTAAGTATTATCCGTTCAGGCAAAGGCAAGCCCTGAGAAATCCTGAATCCTACACCATCAGTCAGCAGAAACCCCAGGGCCTTTTACTAGTAATGGCAAAAACCATATTTACTAGGCTGCAAATAACACTATTCCATAGAGAAAGCATTAATTTTAATGCTCAATGCATGCCAAATCTTAGAACTTGTTCTCACCTGAGCAGCCCCCTTACTGTCTGTCGTGGTTTAACCTCAGTTGGCAACTGAGCACCACGCAGCCGCTCGCTCACTCCCCCCCCGCCCCCAGTGGGATGGGGGAGAGAATTGGAAGAGCACAAGTGACAAAAACTTGTGGGTTGAGACAAAAACAGTTTAATAATTGAAATAAAATAATAATAATGTAATAATAATAATAATGATAATACTCAAAGCAAGTGATACACAATGCAATTGCTCACCACCCACCGACCGATGCGCGGCCCCCCCGGCCAGCTTCCCCCAGTTTATGTACTGAGCATGACGTCACATGGTATGGAATGTTTCTTTGGCCAGTTTGGCTGTGCCCCCTCCCAGCTTCTTGTGCACCTCCAGCCTTCTCAGTCGGCAGAGCATGGGAAGCTAAAAAGTCCTTGGCTAGTGTAAGCATTGCCTAGCAACAACTAAAACATCCGTGCCTTATCAACTTTGTTCTCATCCTAAATCCAAAACACAGCACTGTACCAGCTACTAGGAAGGAAATCAGCTCTATCCCTGCCGAAACCAGGACACCGTCCCTTTCCCTAAACTCAGCACTAGCTTCCCCCCACATGCCACAGCTTCTTTCTGCCATCCTTTTTACCCTCAAGCACCTCTGCTGATACTACCTGTTACCAAGTTTGCCCAACTGCAATCTCTGCTGCCTCTGCTATCTCTGAGTTCTTTCTTACCTCACCTAGGCAATTCTGGAATGTCTCTAAGTACAGGTACTTTACAGATTCCTGTCTCCTAGTTAATCTCTGTCCCATCACAGTTCCTCAAAAAAATCATGTATGGTGTCATTCCCTTCAACCTAGGCCCTGATCTGGCTCAAGATCTCTCACCAGTTCTTTCTCACTGACTGGTTACTTCCTAACAAACCTTTTCAGAGTCTATAATAGTTAAGGCACAGGACCCCATCAACTTCAGTGTTGTTCTGCACTGGGGGGGCAGAGGCGGTGAGAGAGAGAGAGATGGTGAGAGAGAGAATTTCTGGTTCTCATTAAGAAAGGCCTCAAAACAAATACCTGGTTTAGTAAGAGGGAATAAAAAAACGAATATAGAATATAGGATATACATCTCTTCAGATGCTGGGAACCCTGCTTTCTCACGTAGCATTGGACTGACCCCGGATGGATTTTCCCACTATGCACTGCACAGATCCTGTTCATGCAGAGGTTCCTCCTCTGTCCCATGCCACGGTGCCTTTCATTTTGTTGAAAAACCAAAACCACATGCTTCTCCTGACAGGCTGGAATGCTATGTCGGTCATAACACCCACCAGCATGCAGCACAGGCTGGCACGAGGCACTCCAGCAGATTCCCTTGCAGCAGCTACTCATGCTAACGTACGGGCTGCTCAGACCTGGAGAACGAGGCCCAGTAGAGCAGACACGGCCTGCTCAAGATAACTAACTCCTCGAATACAACGTCTTCTGGAAGGCGCCCAATATAATCATACCTTGGATAGATGGGTGTAAATTATTGTACTTACTATTTAACTAATGTTCACAACCTTAGATGACCCTTTAAAGCAGACTTACCATTTCCCTTTATCATGGCACAGCCAGCTCTAGAGTCTTATCAATGAACATGATAGAAATATTGGCTTCTGTTTCATTCCCAGAAGCAAATGAAAGCACATTCAGCTTCACATTGAGAGAATGACATACAATGCACACACTCCTCTAGAAAAAGAGAAGAGCAACATAATGTGTTTTCTTAAATTTCTTTAGCTAATAGTAAGGGACATAAAAATAATTTTGGCCCAAATAATAGATTCTTTCTTTTCGAAAATCTGTAAAGCAGTTTTGTTAAATATGCCTCTGAAAAAAATCAGATGCACCCACTATTGAACAGCAGCTACTTCTACAGTTAAAAGAGCAAAGTTTGTTTCCACTGATAGAATTAACATTAGAAGGAAATTAATGAGTACAAGACTTCAGTCACATGGTTTACTGTTCTCACTTTTCGAGTTTGAAATTACATTACCCAAACAATACTGATCAGCAAATGTTTTCATCTAAGGTTCCATAAGAGTAAGACTCACCCTGTACTTAGGAATTTATCCTGGGAAATGATGAATTCAATTCCAAATATTTGTATGATTTCACTTAAGATCAAATTCAGAAATCCCAAATTTAATCTTAATCTCTGATCTTAGGCAAGGGAAAAGGCTATGCATCTACAAAGAGCCAGTCAAAGGGAATAAAATGAAATACTAGTCAAGGAAAAATGACTTAGCGAATAAGAAACTAGACTCAGGGAGTTGTCTAGGATGTGGGCTTCTTGCAGATAACTCCAACTCTCTTTGCTGTCATAGTGTCCTAACTGTCTCTAAAATGAGGCTAACACCAGTTCTCTCTGGAGATTCATGTAGTGTTCAAATAGTATTGTCGTAGAAGTACAAGCACCTTCTAAAGATGGTTTTGATTTCAGTACCATCAATTCATTTGCCAGAAGTAGTGACTTGTTTTCTTAAAATTTTCAATTGTTTTAGGTAAGTGCCTAAAAAAAGAAGGCTCCATGTAAACCTCAAACTACTCCATATTTGTTTAGTCAAAAAAGGACACACCTATACTGCTGCTTTTCAACAAAATCAGTAGGGTACTCTTCTTCTTTGTCAATATTTTGATGCTCCCAAAAAATTCAGTTTTACTGAATTCTTTCTTAAAGTTTAGGAGAGGGAAAAAAATTACATCACCTTTTGTGTGGGTTGTCTCATAGAGATTTAACAAATTCCAAAAGCATTTAAAACAATCAGTTAAGAAACAAACCAAACACTAACCTGAACTAAAATGAAGTTATTTCTTGCTATAATATAAAAACCTGAAGGCAATTTAAGTAGGCAAGAATGTAAGAGGACATATTAAGTGTCTTCATCCTGGTGAAGGATACAACTAGTAAATTAAAGTACTTAATCAGACTTCTGGTGTTTGTGTATCTGATCTGATTTTCCTGCAAAACTTCATATTTGCAGAAATCACAACTTAAAACAGTTATCTGTCATTATATCATGTCCTGAAAACTGTCTTGGTGACAAATCAGTGAAGTCATTCACGGTATGCTTTATTTAATTGTAATTAATGGCTGTCTGTGATCATAGAAGGCCAACTCTACTAAATGTCATCTTATAAATGTCTTTTAAGAAGCATGAGGATGGATATCTAAGCAGCATGTTCATATTTCAAATATTCAGACAATTACAGGTACAAAGTACAGGTCAAGTCGTTCAGGATTGATTAGTTATTTTGGATGTTTTATATTCATTGCTTAAATTGGGCCAGTTTTCAGCAACTGTCCTAAAATATGTTCCTTTCAAGATGCCTCAAATTGCATATTCAAAATTCAGCTGTTCCTGAGAAGCATTTATGAGGCCTTGATTTGGCATACAGCAATATCTCTTCCCTTGAGGCTGGTTTATGCCACAAACATCACTCCAGCTGGGATTTTTTTGCACTTCCTTTTAAAATATTTAGAACTGGTCACTGCTCATGGGTACTTTCTGGCATTAGATGTATTAGATAATCTAATATGGTCTGGAATAACCTGTGTTCTTCCTACAGAAAATGGTATACTAAATTATACACACTCTCAGGAATGGTTGTGAAAGTTATAAAAGATATGTGAAGAAAGAGAAATAGACATCCTTCAAATCCTTCCACTGAATTCACTGCCTTTTCCTTCTTATATGCCACTGTTTCTTCCTTTGCCCAACCTGATTAATATTAAAAGAAAATGGGATATAAGACACAGAACTTTATCATAACATGAAAATACCCTTAGAAAATTCTGAAACCAAATCAGAGGCTCAGAACTAAATTGTTTGAAAATAATGCTTTCCCTAGTGTCCTGGTTTCGGCTGGGATAGAGTTAATTTTCATCCTAGTAGCTAGTACAGTGCTGTGTTTTGGATTTAGGATGAGAATAATGTTGATAACACACCGATGTTTTAGTTGTCGCTAAGTAGTGCTTACACTAGTCAAGGACTTTTCAGCTTCCCATGCCCTGCCAGCAAGAAGCTGGGAGGGGGCACAGCCAGGACAGCTGACCCAAACTGGCCAAAGGGGGATTCCATACCATGTGACGTCATGCTCAGTATATACACTGGGGGGGAGTTGGCTGGGGGGCGGTGACCGCTGCTCGGGAACTGGCTGGGCATTTGTCAGTGGGTGATGAGCAATTGCATTGTGCATAATTTATTTTGTATATTCTTTTATAATTACTGTTATTATTATTTTCCCTTCCTTTTCTGTCCTATTAAACTGTCTTTATCTCAACCCACAAATTTTACTGTTTTTTTTTCCAGTTCTCTCCCCCATCCCACTGGGGGCGGGGGGAGTGAGCAACTGGCTGTGTGGTGTTTAGCTGCCTGCCGGGTTAAACCACAACACCTAGGCACTTCTTCCTTTCTTTCTGCCAGTAGCTTTCCATCCTTTTCCTCTAACCTTCTGACCAGTTGTAACTGTTCATTATATTATGATTATTAACCATTTAATTTATATTATAAACTCCTCAGAGCAAGACGTTTAAATCTGCACAATCAACAGCAGCATTTTTTGTTTTATACTGAGACCCTAAAGAAGCTTGATTTGTTTAGTTTATCAAAAAGAAGATTAAAAGGTGACATGACCACCACCTACAGGTGCCAACAGAAGGGAAAATTTTTTTATAGCCATTGTTCCTTTACTCTGTCAAAACAAAGGTCATAATAAAATCCAGTGGTTGGAAGTTCACACCAGCTACATTCAGACTAGGGGAACACAGACGTACCTAATACAGCTGTAAAAATAAGAGTAGTAAACCACAGAAACATTTTACCTAGGAAAGTGTAGGATTCTCTTGAAGGTTTTAAATCACAACTGGTCACCTGCATGCATTAAAAATATCTGCTATAACTCATATGGAAGTGATGGGCTTGATGCAGAAATTATTTGATAGTGTTTTTTGGTTCCTACTGTATAGATGATCATACTGAATTCAACTGATCTTTAAAAATAGTCACAGATTTTTATAATTACATATATACACACACACAAATAATTTACCGAGTGTTAGAGCTGGTAAGGGCTTTCTAAAAGAAAGACATTCTACTGAAAATGGATTGTTTCCTTACAATAGAAACATTTTTCAGATATATCCCACAATCTATGAAGTCTTGTGGCGAGTCATTTTGACATCCAGTGTTTTAGAGCACCCAAGATGTGAAGAGACTATCTATGGAAAAACTTCAGGTTTTCATTCCAAAAGTGTTATTTTGAAACAATGTTATCTTTTTTTGTTTATTTGTTTTATTCCAATGGAGAATAAAACCAACTTTGAGACTTCAAAAACTGTCACAAACAGAAACCCTGCTTTTCATGAGGTTTCTTAAATAAAAATAGTTAAGTACTCCCAAAAGAGGTCATGTCACAGATCTAGATGGTATAAACATTCAACAGCAGGATATTATTTGCTCTTCTTGTAAATCATTCGTGCCACCTTTGATTCCTCTGTCTTTTCTTCCAGATCTTGTTGGTTGTTACTGTTCATTTTTCTGGCAACAAAAT
The DNA here is from genome assembly GCF_000699105.1 of Pygoscelis adeliae. Taxonomy (NCBI): domain Eukaryota; kingdom Metazoa; phylum Chordata; class Aves; order Sphenisciformes; family Spheniscidae; genus Pygoscelis; species Pygoscelis adeliae. Next base: position 1,707,979 of record NW_008824672.1, on the reverse strand, counting down.
GACAACCACCTTCTGCTGGTTGCTTCAGTCATGTGGATTGTTGTCACGGCTCGAGTGCACCTACTGCCTCTGACAACTTCGTATTGCCTCCATGGGGTTTGGCTATCTGTGTTCAAGCACAACTCTGTGCCACCCTGTCAGGTTGGATCAGACTTGTGTGAAAGGAGCTGTGTAAGGAAGAGAGGTGAGAGGCCTCTGGACCCTCCCCCCTTCAGTTGGAAGCTGCATTTAAACTCAGGTCCTTTCCCCTGGTCACTGTCATACCATGGTAGGTAAGCCTAAACCTGGCCAGGTATCTTGTTGGGCCAGACCCTGTCCTGTTGTCTAGATTTCCTGGCTTGACCTAGGAACTGCTTGTTACTACGCTGTTGTCTGGCCATCACTGGACTTCTGGCTGATCCTTGTTACTGTTGGCCAGCTCAGGTTGCTTTCTCTGGACCTGCTCTGCTTTCTTGCTCTGATACCATGGGACTGTCTCTTGTTAGCGAAAATACTGCTTCTGCCAGCCTCGTTGGCAGACTTGTCTCCTGGTTCACCTTTCTTTGTGAAGCAGCCTGCTTTTGCTGTGTCAGGGAACAGCAAGAGCAGCGTTGCTCCCTAACAGATGGCAAGCTGGGAGTTGAGGGTGGCCACAATGCAGGCTGGGGGCAATGACCTCAATGATAAGGAGCAGTGCCATGGCAGTAGAGGCAGTCCCAGAGATGGCAGCCAGGCTCAATCAAGAGTCCAGATTGTCAGGCAAGTTTGTGGTAATGAGGCAGGTCTGAGGTCAAGCCAGGAAGTGAATCTGCAGGTCAAGATCAGGTCCAGCAATCATAACCTCGGTCAGACACAGTCCAGTGATCAACAGGCAGGTCCATAGTGATGAGGCAGGTCCAAGGTCAAGCCAGGAAGTCAGTTTGCAGATCAGGGTCCAGATTAACACTGTCTATGTCCAGGCACAAGCATGACTGTGGCTGAGCAAAGGACAGGCACTCCTGTGACACAGCTTAGACTTGAACTGAAGGCCCAGAGTTAAGCTGAAATGGGGCTCCTGGGCCCATCGGTGGCAGGTGGGGGTGAAAGCCCCAAATGATGCTGGTCAGGGCCATTAAGGCATATTAGTGCACTCAAGACCTCAGCAATTGTGCTGCATAAATACGCCCTCAAATTTCTGGTGACAAGGTTTACATGCTGCTGCTGACAAGCAGCAGTAGGACTTCTGGACACACTCCTAGGAGCAGTAGAGAATGATCTTGAGTGTGACTTTACCTCCTTGAGATAAAAGAATTGTCACTGCAGAATCTAAATTAATGTGCCCACCCGCTTGCTAAGATGGCAGTCCTGGGATAGCCTGATGTTTAGTGATAGTCAGAAATCACTTTAGTGATTAGTGATTTAGTATCACTTTAGTCAGAAAGACTATCACATTATCTTAAAGCAAACAAGAGAAAAACTCCTAAACAAGTTGTTCTCTGCTTACACTGTGAGCAAGATAATTGCTAATGTGATAGGCAAATCAGGTACTGTAAGTAAAGGCCATACGATGAAGTCATAGCCTTGCTGAAGACGCATTTTGTGTCTGCCCTATCCATCACTGTCTAGAGATTTCAATTTCACAGGTGAAACTTACAATCTGATAAGGACATCGCTGCTTACATTGCTCAGTTGCTCTGCATCATTGAGCATTGTAACTGGTGATTTTCTCAATGACAAGTTACATAATTGTCTTGTCTTTGGAGTTCAGCACCATCTTTTTCTTGAGCCAAATTTATCATTTGTAACTGTTTAGGAAAAGGCCTTAGCCACTGAATCAGAATCACTACACACTAAGAAAAGTCTTATTACAGCAATTAATCTAAATGCTGGTTTTCATTATTAGAAAGATGATTGTTGTCAGTACAATCAGGAACTCAATCACAACAATATTAACAGACAAGATCAGCTGTCCAAATTTCTAGTCAGACCATACAGTGGTCCATATAGAGATTGAAACATGATAAATGTTATTTCTGCAAAAAGAAAAACTCCAATGCTTCGGTTTCATCATCAAAGGTTGACAGTATGAAGCATATTATGTCAAAGATTCTAATTTGTGGGCATCAGTGCTTCCTTTGACAATCAGTAAAGAAGTGTTATCACATCCAAGGAGTATTAAGGATCTCTGAAATGCTCATTACAATGGTAATAAGCGTGCATGAGAATGAAATGGAAGTTAACTGAGATCGCCTCTGAAGAGACACATTCCATTGCCTCATTTTCATAAATTGTCAAGTCTGGTCCAACGACAGTGGTGTGGACATGAACACTGGCATAAATGTGAGGTGAACATTTTCTGTGGATTCTTCACAGAAAGATTGATTCTTATTGGTATATCAGTCATCAGAAGGAGATATTAAAATAGGCTAATAAAGTATCAGTCTCCATTTCTGAAGATAAAAAATCAAAACTGGATTGGACAAGATCCTAGGGAGTATGATGTAAACCTTGGAGATCACTCTGCTTTGAGTGGGGGCTGGACTAGATGACCTCTAGCTATCATTCCCAGTCTAAATTATCCTATTAACTCATTTATGCTGTTGGGAATCAGTTTCCTTGGCATTTGTCATCAGTGAAGAGTAACTAAGAAACACTGCCAGTGAGTTCTTTCAAGTGTTTCCTGAAAAACTGGGAGCTTATAAAAAATGATCAGTGTTATTTCACCTGGATCCAACAGTCGAACCAATTCTTGTGAAAGACAGAACTGCACCTTCAATGTACCATACCAAAGGAGAACTATACTGAGCTTGTGCATAGAATAATGAGTTCTTGAATTGGTCACATTTATAGAATTATCAGTTATGGTTGTACCAACACACAAACCAAAAGGAGTCATGAAAATCTGTCAAGATCATGGCATGCTAATATGGCATGCTAGTGGCGCACATCCAGTGACTGTTTTTAAGCAACTGTTTGCTGCTTTTGCAGGAAGTATTCTTGAAACCTGTTCTCTCAAAATATCAGCAAATTGTCAGTGAAGATGCTACAGGTGTGCAGATGAGAGTCACACATTGAGAAAAAATCCAAGTCAAGGTATCCTAACCTGTTGAAGAGTTATAACTGTGCTACCAATGTTTGTTAAGTGTTTACTGCTTTTGCAGGAAGTATTCTTGAAACCTGTTCTCTCAAAATATCAGCAAATTGTCAGTGAAGATGCTACAGGTGTGCAGATGAGAGTCACACATTGAGAAAAAATCCAAGTCAAGGTATCCTAACCCGTTGAAGATCGGATCACAAATGTGACCCGTTTGTTAAGGTCCTGATTTTGGTTATATTTGAGGATAAGCTGAAAAGTTTTGAACTGATTTGAGAGGTGAATATGAATTCAGAAGAAATACACACAGAGGGATTACCACTCTTTTGTGTGGTATCCACCTGAGATGCTGTTGTTGTTATGTGCAAGATATTGCAGAACGAACGTATGTCATATTTGTCTGTCTCTCTCGTTCTCTTTTTCCATCTCTGTCTAGGACTCATTTATGTGTCAGTATTGTTAGTGTTAGTTTCTGGGAAGAAGTCATATTCACTAGACACTTGCCACAAGTTGCTTCAGTTGCATATATTCAGCGCCACAAACATAACAATCATTATGTCCAATATTGTTCAATACAGTATGGATGTTCCTGGATCATGCTAAGTAGAGGACTGCCCGAACCTGGTGTTTCTGAAACAAATCTATTTTGCAACAATTCACCCTGTGTCAGCCAACATGCTATCTTTTTTTCTAAGACCACCTTTTATGGTTCAAGAGGAAATCATGGAGCAAATTAATTGTTCTGGGAGCCAAGCTACTTGCCACTTTTTTCCCCAAAGGTTCTACAACCCTTTTCCCATTACTTGTTTGGGAATGGCACGTTCATAATGAGATCAAAATACATGTTTCTGTCATCAGGTAGCAGGTGTATGTCTGGTCATGTTATGGAAATGCACACCTGCATTCCATGACAGCATTTCTTGCACATTCTGGCATGTAACATCAACACCTAATAGGAAATACCTACACATTTTAGCAGGTGACTGATTGGCTGTACTCTTTGGAATTTTGTTGTTCAACACATTATAAAAATGTGTTTAGCTGCAGTTAGCCAATTTCATGGCTGGGTGTTTAAATACTGGGAAAGTGTTCATATTCTAATAGAAGGAGAGGCTTCATGCATTCTTTTTGTGGAATCTACAGATACAGAATATTTTATTTGGAAAATGTTTCTAGTATTTCCATCCACAAAACATTTCCATATGCCCTTTCTTAGATAAATTTTGTGGATTTAGACATTCCTGTGCTCAAGAAACATTTGGAATACTTTCAAAGAATACAACACAGTATGGCTTGTGGTATGGACAGACACCAAATGACATCTCTGCAAAGTCCAGCTCAGCCTGATCCAACAGTAATCAGTGAAAAATCTCTAACAGACTCGAATGGATTTCTTATCAAGAACATAATGTATAGTTAATGTAGTGAAAATCTCTGTGAGACTTGACTGTACACTTGAAGATAATACTAAGGAGGAAGAGGAGAAGTTATTACTGACCTTCCTCTGATCTGGTAAATTAATAAATCAGTGTCAATTTTAGTCAAGTAGCTGGTTATAGTTACAACAGCAAAGAACGTATTTATAAGCTAGATCCATCAATGCTATTTTTGAACAGCTATTATTTTTATAACCCTGAAAAGGATGAAAGAAAAAAAAAAAGGCATCATCTTCAGTGTTTAGGAGTTCGTTTACTGTATTGATATAATTTTTTTAAATGGGCAATTAGAACCCTACTGATTTTAATCATTGGCAGTTTTCAGATTCTTTTAAAAAGCTATCTTGAGCCAATTAACAGACATATTTGCAATTGCTCCTTGTGTCGTAACAACTATAAGGACTTCTGCCATCTTTTGCTAAAGTTTTTTTCCCCACACTCTCTCTTTGGAGTCCTTACCTAAACCTGGAGTTCTCACCCCTACCCTTTCTTCTTAGCATTACCTTTCCTGTATTATTTCTTTCCTCCTCATTTGCACACCGGTGGGTCCTTGTGGTTCTATTTTAAGTGTTTAAAAGGACCTTTTTTAATAGAGGAAATCGTCTTTCTCATATAAAAAAAGGAAGGGATTTTGCCCCAGAATAGGGGGAAAAACAACAACTACTGTCAACCGACCCCCGCAGGAAAGAATGGACAGAAGTACTGCTCTACAGCTCTGCTTTTCTTTTGTGAAAAATCCCAGAAAGCAGTATTGCAAAATGGCTTATTTTCCCTGAGGGGTCCATAGGCTTCCGTTGTGTCTGCTGTCATGGTCCACATATACAGAATCACAGACATGAAGGACTATTGCAATAATTTAACATAACTTTCTGCATCACAATGACCACAGAGGTTCCTGCTTCAAGCCCCCAAACGGTACAGTATGTCCGTTACACAGTTATTCAGTAATAATTCAGTGTTCATTATATCTTGAGTTAAGATTTCTGATGGATAGTTACCCTCATTATGAAAAAAATCAAAACAAATTTGTTCTACATTTCTAATAAGTGTAAGTTGAATTTCCAATTTTAGTTACTGTATATTAGTTTATGTTTTTCTACTATAGGAAGAAAGATTAAAAAATTGTCTCATGTAATAACTGGTTTGCAGTGGCTGTATAATGGGCTGTTTGAGTAAGTGAAGATCAAACTCAGCCTGCTACATGAAATAATTTTTAAAATCATTAAAAGATAAAACCAGAAAGGTAGAATTGGCAGACATATTCTCTGTGTTTTGATCACGCATAGAAACATAGGTATAGACTAGAAAGTTACATCTTAATAGGTTGTTTACTAAGGAAAACAGCCTTTAGGCTTTCCTTATAAATGGCTTCTCCAGACTATAAGGCATTAATTCTTTTGTCTGTTTTCTCTCTTCACTTTATCCACGTTTTCTGAGTACGGATACTAGAATTTCTTGCAGAGCTTTGGTGGTAGTCTGGCTAATGGAGGAAAAGCTGAAGCAATACTGCTAAAAGTTTCATCATTTAATTCTACTTGTCTAACTCCAAACACTTCATCCTCTTACAAAATCCAAAAACCTCCATCATTTTAACAGGGCGTGAACATTTTAAAGTGTAGTGTTTAACATATTCTGAAGACACACAATGGGAAACTCAGTGTTTTCTTAAGTTACAAAGATCTTTGTTTCATTCAAAGCATGATGTTCTAGTTCTCACCATTATATTATTTTGTCAGTTTCTTCTGGTCAAATTTTCCACCATGCTATGTGAAGAATCATAGCATCACATCTATCATCCAGAAAGGGAAAATAAGGTGCAACTAAGGGATAAATTGTGCCAGAAGCCAGAGAATAGTCCATAAAAATATGAAAAACAGGAATTAGATGTTCTGATTTTATAATGCTTGCTCACAATGCTGTATAACAATAATTTCTGTGAATTATGCCCCAGTAAAATTAAATTTTGCTGTAAAATTATATTGTATTGACTCCACATTTTTCTTATATTTTTTCCTGACTGCCAGTTGTTATTACTTGTGTATGCCAGCATGTAAATTTATTAATAGCTAGTTACCCAAATGGATGCTAAAGATCTCAACTGCTGCAAAACTGGATGGCCTCCGCTAGCCATAGGGCTTGATCTTTTAATAAGGTTGTTAGCATTAGATTATTACCACTGAGGCTTTCTGTAACTGTGTAGCATTTGATATTTACAAGAGTTTTCAAGCACCTCCAGAAATGACACCAGACAGGCTTGTATTATGTGCTGTAGGTAATCCCATTTTGAGAAGGACTTTTGTTTGAGTTCAGCTTGTAGCTCAGGCAAATTTTATGAAACAGGGCTAATATGTTCTTTAGTCCAGTCTTGGCTAGCTGCTAATATGATTTTAAGGTTATTCATATATCTAGTCTAGAGCTCTTTCATACTGGTCGCACACAGTTTGCTGAAATTTTTAGCATTTCTGGTTTAAAGAAATTCAAATCTTTCCATATCCAGCTCCCCAGTACTGCTGACTGTACTAGCTATTTCCTTAAGTATTTCTGAGTTCACTCTTTTGAAATATGGAACTTTACTCACAGATTTATTCAAATTTGTCCTTACCCTTAGTTTCACTTGACTCACATTAAATAACTTCAGTTTAAACCGAATCAAGCCATAACTATCTTCTGTGACCTAGTCTTCTCCCATCTCCTTGTCTCTTGTACTAGCCTGTCTGAACTAACATCACAATTTTTCAGTTCAGCCACTATTTGATAAAAGAAAAGAAAAAAACCAAAATCCTATCACCTGTAACACCGAGGAGTATCTAGGCTCTACCATTGTCAGCAGAACTTATTCTCCAGTCTGCTTCTCGCAACTCCTGTTAGTATTTATTCCTCTACAGCTTTAGAGAAATCTCTATTAATTTCCACATTTGACACAGCAATTTGTAGTAGACTCCCAGTATTATTCTAGTAGAAATGTTTTTACTAGGCCTCCCCAAAAAAATAAGTTGATGCTTTTTATTTTAGCCAGCTGAGTTTTATTGTGCTTTCCTTCCTAACTCTTAATAGCCCATCTATAAATATACATTAACCTACTGCCTTAACTTCCATTTCTCTGTTTCCAAAGCAGCACATCCTCTTCAATGTATGCTTTATCACCACAATTGCTCTTCTGTCATGTTCCAATAATCTTTATAACGTCCTAGATCATATTCTGCTCTGGTAGTTCATGCCCTTCCTTCTTGTTGCTCAGTTTTTATCCAGAAAATCTAGCCACTGTCTAGCCCTGCAACTTTCAAAGTGTTGGACCCTCTTAATCAGCAATCAAAACAAAAAAACAGGCCACCCATCATAGAAATAATCTCCTCCATGATCTTCTAATACTGGGAAGTCTATCGACACTAGCATCTCCAAACTATAGGGAAAATATTTTGTGTTCAAGACAGTATGAAGTAAGAAAAAAATCTAGTTTGTTGTTTTGAATCAAGCATAGCCTGTGAGGAGAGGGTCTTTACCAACCTCTTTGAGGGGTCAGACAGGAAAGGAGGGCTTGTTTGGAGAACTCCTGCCAGATTAAGAAGGCCAGGATTATACAGCGCTTGTCTGAACTAAGAAGCAGAGTCAACAGGGCCTCATCCTGGCACAGGAGCTGATGAGGCAGAATCTTGTCACAATCTGGATGTTATTTCCTGCACCAAAATCTTGTAACTCTGCGTATTGGTCCCAGCGGTTCACAATTCCCTTCTTCCACAGACTACAGTGTAAGGTAAAGAGAACAGCAGCTCTGAATGCACAGACCAAAGTGGGGTCCAACCCAGAAGAAGTCAGGAAAGCAGATAGACAGTAAGTGCACTGTTGTATATGACTTTAAGCTACAAAGGCAAAGTTGTGAGCACTTATGCTACCAGGTAATAAATATATTTTTAAAATCTTGGCTAGTGTGCTCTTCACATCCTGTTGTCTCACCTGCCTGCACTTCTGCAAAACTATCTACAGTAATGAGATCTTATTTGCACTTTTATGTAAAGAACTAGTTTTGTTGAAATGTGATCTGTATGTTTTTAGTAATATTTTATTAAAAACTTCCAGAAGAACGCATATCCCACAATATGAAAGCATATTTCCCTTGCATAAATAAGCTTCAAGTTTTATTAAAAATCATAATGCACCATAATATATCATGAAATATTAATTTCATATTCATAACCATAGTCACAAGATATTTCCTGAAACACAATGCAAAACATAAAGAAAATATCACAACCGAGTTTTAATAAGGTAGAGGCTTAAGCTAATAAAATCAGTTCTTCTCTTACAAAAAGTAGCTTAAGGCAGCTCTGACCACATGTTGCTTATGACTCTTCTTTTGAAAATCTGTGTACTGCTGGTGAACCCTTGCTGAGATTCTTTTCCTTTTTCTCCTGGATAAAATTGTTCACTGCATAAAGGACTGTTCAACAGTCTGGAGTCTTGTCCTAGAACTATAATACCTTTCAGTCTTTCAATTGCACCTTTCTTTAATGTTTTGTCTCAGTTTAAGAATTCTTGAAATTGAATTAAATTATTTTCAGGCATCCAAACCAAGGTCTAATAAAGAGCCTAAGAATATCCTTTGTTATGCAGTGGTTGATATGCAAAGCTAGTGTCATCTCTCTCGTTCTGCTGGTTTTTGCTGAGATAGAGTTAATTTTCTTCACAGTAGCTAGTATGGGGCTATGTTTTGGATTTGTGCTGGAAACAGTGTTGATAATACAGGGATGTTTTCGTTACTGCTGAGCAGTGCTTACACAGAGTCAAGGCCTTTTCTGCCTCTCACCCCACCTCACCAGCGAGTAGGCTGGGGGTGCACAAGAAGTTGGGAGAGGACAGGGCTGGTACAGCTGATCCCAACTGACCAAAGGGATATTCCACACCATATGACATCATGCTCAGCACATAAAGCTGGGGGAAGAAGAAGGAAGGGGGACACGTTTGGAGTGATGGTGTTTGTCTTCCCAAGTAACCGTTACATGAGATGGAGCCCTGCTTTCCTGGAGATGGCTGAACGCCTGCCTGCCGATGGGAAGCAGTGAATGAATGCCTTGTCTTGCTTTGCTTGCGTGCACGGCTTTTGCTTTACCTATTAAACTGTCTTTATCTCAACCCGTGAGTTTTCTCACTTTTACCCTTCCGATTCTCTCCCCCACCCCAGCAGGGGGGAGTGAACAAGCGGCTGTGTGGTGCCGGCTGGGGTTAAACCACAGCACTTGTGAAGATCTTAACTACCACTTCACAAATCTCTGCATTTTTGCACTCATTGGCAAAGCAGCACAAGGTAGTATCTGGGAAACAACAATAGGCAGGCAAGAAATGACCAATCGTATCATAAATTGAAAGGAATCACTGAATCTGAGATCTTGATTCTCTCCTTGTCCCCACTAATCCATTAAATCCAGATGCTTTTGATTGTCTTCTATTGCATTTCCCATAGTACTCCAATGGAAATATCCTGTTACACATAGGGATCATCAGTCACACTGATGAGATACTTTCCCATGAAGCAGACTTTATTGCAGAGCAGGTTGTCATCATGGTGGAGAATACTCTCTGGACTGCAATACGAGAGCGCTAGCTGTGTGAATGCTACTGTTGACCACCTAATCAGCAAAACCCTAGTGCAAATAAGCTGTCCATGTACAACTATCTAATCCACACAGAATGCTGAAGCTGAATGTAGGCAGGAGAACACTTAAAATTTCTTAGTTTGTGCATGTTTTCTTCCAATACCCATGCAAAATGCTTGGAGGGATCCAAATATCTGTTGAGACTGCTGGAGTTTGGTAGGAGTAACTTTTCTTTTTTTTTAAAGTACAGTAGCAATGTATCTCTAACTGATTACTTGCTATCTTTATTCAGAAGAAAATGTACATATACATATTCATCACTCCTTCCTTTACTCTCTTCCTTCAAATATGTGTTTTATTCCCATCTATTTCAAAGGAGGAGGGGAAAAAACTCTTTTCCTGTTTTGTTCCCCAGATATCAGTACTTACAGCTTCCTAATTCCAACAGATGCTAAAAGTGTCTCTGTGTGACAGTTGGGAAATGAGGGAAATGGATGAGTTTATTTTTAGAAAAAACTCACCCTACATTAAAAAAAAAGGTAGCAGGTCTGCTTCGTGTATTGTGTTTTGAGGCCCTGTCTTCCTAATGAACAGTCTAGGAGAGTCAGCACTGGTGAGGAAATGGAGCACCAGCCCAGAAGGGCAAGAAAAACCCAACACAGTCTCAGTAACATAATTAAAAATGGCTGTGGTGTGACTGAACAAGGGATCCTCTTCAAATTAAAAATGAATTTACTGGAGGGATGGTTTTCTTAAACAGATGGGACGAGTGAGCTGTTAGCATGGGCCTTAAACATCATTCGTGTTGACAATTTTTTTTCTAATTGCTCCCCCTGCAGATTTTCAGCAATGAGAAATAGCCAGAAGAAAAGCACTTCACTAGTTGCACACCACTACTGCTGGCAGAAATGTGTGGCACTTTAAGCAGATCATCTCTTGTCAGTTTATTTTAAAGTCAAGAGACAAGAGTGTTTGTACCGAAGCACAAAGCAAGGAGCTGTCAAGGACTCTCTTAGGACTTTCTGCCTTCTAAGACCAGTTCCATTTATGACCCAAGCCCAAAGCAGATTAGAGCTGAAAACAGTCCCAAACAAGTCCAAAAGGACTTGGCCAGGGCTTGACTAGTAACAGTTCCCACGACACTATTTGCTGTCTGTGGGCAGACACAGCAGCACACACGCAGCTCAGAGACTCCTATGCAGAATGCTCCAGTGGCAGTAGTGCTAGAGCCTCTTCTGCTATCTTCCTTGCAGCTAGGGGCTTCACTGCTCCGCTACTCGTTACCCTCATGCTGGTGCAAGGATTGAGGTCAGGTCAGAGAATTTAGCTCAAACCTGTTGTGTCGTTACTTAAGACTGGTCAGCTGTTCGAAGTCAGATGTCTCCCGTTACTATATGTACCATTAATTATAACTTTGTCATCATTAGGTAGACAAAGAAAAGCAAGATTGTCCAGCAATCTATACCTCAGTCCTGCCCCAAAGAAAGACTCTCATAATTCAGAAATGCTGGAATCTGAAGTTTTACCTCTGGTTCATTTTAGAGATAACAACCAGCTGCAATGATTGTGTCTGGGTCTGTGTGATCTCCATGTTTCAGGGTGCTTGGATCTCCTTTATACCTACCCTTAATAAATGGTAAACCACCTTTTCACTGTTAGAAGCTCTCCTTTCATAAGCATCATAATGCTAGAATACCTGGGTGGGATGCAAATGATCTGTTGTGTGGGCATCCAGAAAAACCAGTAAAGAGCATGAGCATAATTTGGACAAATTACTGTGGATAAGCGCAGTATGACCACTGCAGAACATGTAGCCATAGAAGTCAAGCAATGCTCTACCAAAAGAACTGCAATGATAAGCAGCCTGTAATCAGTACGTTCTCCCTTACAATCCTATGTTCTTATATTCTATGCTCCTGTTCCACTTTCGGTGACCAAAGCTAACACTTTCCTTAACATTCTTAATAGATTACCTTCACTTACATATAAGCAGTTAACTAGAACTCCAAAAAGCAAAAGGATTCAGAGCATGGGAAAGATGCTGTCACCTAAATACGAGAGAAAGAGAGAGAATGTGAGAGGATAAGCTGCTGTACTTTACATGAAATCTCCAGTAGGAATGGGGTGAGAACAAGAAGTGCTGGTTACAAGGGTAAAGATTGCTCAAGCATTTAATGTGTACATGATAAATCCCTACAAATTCCATGCTATATACAACAAAAGTCTAAGAAATGGGTCATGAATCCACATCTGAAAGTGCTGATATGTGTAGGAAAGTACTTCCTCATGACTTACCTGCCTTTAAGAGCACTCTACCAGTGCAAATCAGCTGTTTTGAAAAAATAATTCAATCTTTAGTATTGTTAAATTAGCTAAATGGGAGTGCTCAACTTCTACTGAATGTTAATTAGTAACTGCCAGCTTTTTCACATGCAGGTAAAGCTGGCTGCATGAGCAAACTTCATTCTGGCATTTTCCAGCTCCTGACTCTTTTACTTCACAATTCAAATGACAATGTCAATATGTGACAGGGGGGTTGGACTAGATGACCTTTAAAGGTGCCTTTCAACCCAAACCATTCCATGATTCTATGATCCTGATATTTCTGCTTGTTTTGTATGTGTATACAACATCTATATGGTATATTTGAAGAAAAATTAGGGACCTCAGTATTGGTATTACTATTTCTTTAGTTTGTGAATACCATGATTGCTTTTTTAAAAATGTTGTGGGTTTTGGTTTGTTGTTTGTTGTTTGTTTTTTGTTTTTCTTAATTTGGTGCTGTCTTTAAAAAGCTAATCACTTCAGAAAGCTTTGTTGATACCAAAGCCTGGTTTGCTATCCCCAAAACCCCATACGTTGTTAAAAGTGGTATAACTCACTAAACACATAAATTATATTTACAAATGCTATCACCAAATTACCATGGCTTCTGGTACCATGCAACAGGAAGGACGACAATTTGGTCAGCTGCTAGGCCCCAATATATCATATTCACGGGCACACGGTATACAAGATCTTTCCTGCTGTTTGGAAGCATTTTCTTCCTAGAACTGAGAAGCCTATATGTGTTGTATTAAATACTACAAATGCAGACATATGAGATGTTAGCAGAAAAAAGTCTCAACTTCTAGCCTCTTATACTTGGTTGTGAAGAGAAGGTACATGAAGGTGTTCTGGTAATCACTCTATTATTCGTAGTGTTAACCAGCATCCATTTAGACTCCTTGGATTTTCACCTACCTTCTCTATTTGACTTCACTGAGAAAAAGGTGGAGCAGGAGTAAAAAAACACATTTGTATCACGCTGAGCCTGGGTGCTCTCCTTATGTGACCCATTTTCATTTTTCTCCAGATGTAAACAAAATCAGAGCCTGCAGTGAATCACAGACTCCCCTAGAAGACCATTGGGTCCCTCAATAATTTGGCAGTTGAAAAGCTACTTTTTATCTTTTTTTGTCCCACTTCAAGTCCTAAAGTTTGTAACCACTGTTTCCTTTCCTATCTTTCAAATGCTGCATTTAACTGAGTGCAAATGCAAGCAACTTGCTATAGATCCATGCAGTGGTGAATCTGTAGGTACTTTAAACAGACCTGGATGAGCTGCACAGTGTGTACTGCCTAAGATCAAGTAGAGACTTAGTATCTGTGACCTGAACTGATAGCAAAGTCACATCAACAACCCTGAGGAAATCGCACAAATCGGTGTGCAAATGTGTAACAAACCCAGTATTTGTGAACAAGGGTGGGAAAATATACATACTACAGGAATATCCAGAAACATGACAGATTCATCATGAAAATGAAGAAAAAAATTCTTTTATGAAAAATGCATTAAATCAAAAGCAGCCACCATACAGTGCAGAGGGTGTTTCCATGGAAGCAGTCTCCCACATGACAGCAAGATCAGCAACAGGTGTTACAGAAAGAAACAGGGAGGAGAAATCTCACCAGGTTAAGCCTGAATGACATGCTGGTTTATAAAACAATGTGTATAAGAATTTAAACTGACCACAAATGTTTTCCTTGGAATAGAAGGTTAGTTATTTCCTATCCAGAATATACACAGCGGGAATGCAAAAAATTCAGTGTTGGATAAATGTGAATAAAAAAGTACAAGTGCTTTTTCTTGCTCTTGTTTAGTAACTAGCTTGCAAAGTGATTTGTAATCATCCTTGTTA
>NW_008824672.1:1661479-1692929 GCF_000699105.1 Pygoscelis adeliae | reverse complement strand
GAATCTAATAAATAGAATAAAAAGTAGTATTTTATGTACAGAGGCAACTTCCTAGGAGGTATAAGATTAAAGTGGGTTCCACTATCAATCTCAAAACACATGGTCCATGAAATATCCCAGCTACTCAGATTTAGGACTAATTCAGGAAGAAAAAGAAAAGAAGAAAAGTATTAAACCTGTAAACCAGGAAATGATTCAGATAGCACACGTGCTAAGTGAAAGCGAAAAAAACATCATTTACATGACTGACACTGACTAGACCTATGAGACATAAGAATAATGCAAGAGCATTATTTATAGCTTATGATGAGCCACCTGATGAGCTAGCAATTCAATTAGCTAATGCTTACATTTTCAACAGTCTTGACCCCAGAACAGGCCATTAGCTGAGACAGTTATGTGGGGAAGGTTCTGTGCTATGCAGATTACAGGAAGATATTCACTCAGCCAAAGTATTTCAAAAGTTGTGGATTACACCTATTCCAGGTTAATACAGCCTTTGAAGGTATTGTTCTGAGGTCTAAATGCAAGGCACATCTGAATGCCAAATTCCTGTTTTCTGGGGAAAGGGAATCATATCTCAACTGAAAAGGAAGTATTTTGTTCATATTCTGTCAAACCTCACTATGCAGAAGTGTCAGCAACCACCAGAATATTGTGCTGAGCAAGAAAAATGTGTAAGGATTAAATTAAAGATTTACCTTGTCAGTTCATTCTACTCCTTGCAAAAATTTTGTCACAATTAAGAGGTCTCTGAAGACACCATTCCAAGCTTTCATGTGATGATCAACTTTATCCTGCCTTCACCAAAATGAAACAATTCATCACAGTGGGAAGGCACATTGTCACAAGGGGTAACAGTTCAGAGGATTGCATCCAAGCAAGGGTTATGATAAGAAGGGAAGCTCATAGTTTATTAATGTCAGTCTGTCACATCCACAGAAATAAATCATATGATGTGCACACCTGTTTGGATGAGAATTCCATACATGCAGGCGAGATGTTTCTGTCTACTGTGACAAGCCATCATTCTCACAGCTAACAGTGGTACCAGTGTTCCTATAATGGGTGCTGCATGCCTTTTTTGCATTTAACTTTTTTTTTTTTTTTTTTTTATTAATGCTGAAGCACAGAAGACAAGATTATCCCTTGGCATAAATGGTGTTGGCAGGGATGCAGCCAAGGATTGGGATGGGAAACTGGTGCCGTGCATAGCTGCAGGTCACAGTCATGCATACAAACAAAATGGTTATATTCTGCTATATCACTGACGCTACCAGCAAACTGACTTCAACAATGAGAGATATCATACTCTACCAGTCTAGATACAATCCAGACAAACAGTTTTGCATTAAAAAATTACTCCTTTCTTGCCATTATTTTGTTTATGGGAGGAATATGACAAGCTACAGTAGTTAAAATTGACAGCATTGGTCTTGCTCGGTAGAATCCACATGTAGAGTAGACACTTGACAGATTAGTACCAAAGAATTTTCAATGTGATTTTTTTCTTATTTCTATATAGAACATTTTGCTTTTTTTACTGAATGCAAAGATGAGACTTTCACAGTTTAAGGTGATCAGACAGAAGTGTGCCACTTGCCATTTTTTGTTTTGCTTGAGGATTCCTAAAGGATTAGCTTAGTATCTTTATTTTATATCGGAATTCATACAGTTTTCTGCCTATTACATAAATTCACTTAGGAAACAAAGTAACTTTGACATGATCTAATGGAAGCCTTCAAAATTTGTAGCAGAATAGAAAGATGATCAAAAGAAATTTCTCCTATGGTGGAGGCTTCAAAAATGAAGGGAATAATTTACAGTTAAGACATGATAAGTGATGGAAATAAGAAATGACAATTCAATTCATGGTACCTCCAGATTTGTTTGGAACGATAGACCAAAAAAGTGACAAACTTTATTTATTTTGATATATGAGCTATGAAGAACATTTATAGATCTTTGCATAACTGTTCATTTTCTGTAATTTCTATTTAACTAACATTATTTACCAACCTCAATTTTTGTTCACAGTGTGATCAACATATTATTTTGGATTTATAATCTATCCTTTAATTTGGAAGGTGGGTTCTTAAGGTACCTTTTCCTTTCTAAGCAGCCATTGTAATGTCTGTGATTAAATACAGGGTTTTTAAGTACAGTTCCTAAATTTGTACGTCTTAAAACTGAGTATTGTTGATAGAAAGCACAGTACAATATAATTCACTTCTCCCTTTGGACTGACAGAAACTGTGACTGTCGTCTGTTGAGAACTAATCTGAAGCCCATCTATTTTCTTAGGCTATTTCCTGAGTGAAGTAACTAAAAGGCTAGGTCAGGTGAACTTTCCCGGGAGGCACTAAACCATTTTTTTGCTAACATTTGTAGTATGCAATGTTTCATATTGTGTTTTTTATATGTTACGTGTAAGTGCTTGACAGGTATATATTAAATTGCAAGCTTAGTATATAGTACATAAAATTTCTGAGAAAAGAACAAACTGTTCTAATCAAAGCAGATAAACAAAATTTTCCATTTTCATATGCTGTTGTTGCAATTCTGTAATTCTGTTGCTTGCTAGCTAATGGCTTTGTTTAAATAAGAACTGTAACAAATGGTATGTGATAATAAGTATCATCCAACACCATCAGAAAGGTCATGGGACTTAATTCTACCATTTCTTCTAATTTTATAACATCAACATTGTAGGATTTCAGCTTGTTTTCCTCCCCATTTCATTTTAAGGAGCCACCTGGGATATATTAATGGAGCATACATTTGCAAAGCAATGTGAGATAAAGGTTCTCTCTGAGCCAGATCAACCACTGAATGTTAGTCCTTCATTTATATTAAATACCCAATTATTATCTTACTGGTGAATGTTTGGTCACATCAATAGCCCTGGCAATAGTGATACAACCTTAATAACTCAGTTATTTTCTGAAAGCATAAGGTAAAAACAGATCAGAATTTAGCATTCAAGACTAATACTAGCTCAAATTCTTCCAATATTAATTTGATATTATCCACTGTTTATGTTTTTACTGTGTCCAGAGGTATGTTGTGCTCTCTCTAGTGAAGGACATTGTACGTTTCCTGAACGGTTAACCACTAAAATTCCTAACCCTGAAAAGATTTGTGAACCAAAATGACCTTGTACAAAGTTGACAATGTTTCCACGGTCAGAGCTGAGAGCTCTGCAGAAAGCCATGTGTATGTGCTAGTCTGCATAAATACAGCTACCAGTCTATATGGACTAGAATCATGAATGGTTATTTTTTGCTCCTTTTTTGTGATGCTGGATTAAACTTTATATGGTTCTTTACAGATCTTTACTATTTATTATTATCAGAAGCACTTAACCCCAACTTTGGAGGATAATTCAGATGGTTGTTTGGCAAAAAGTTTATGTTAGAAGCCTATACTTATTTGTCAACTGCCAACAGGAAGACATGATATTTCTGTACCTTGTCATAAATTTATTCCTCTGGAGATGATAAAAGAACTACATAATGATCAAAGAAGCCTGGAGTCTACAACAATAATAAAATGAGTTTGTTTAAGGGGAAATGGGACAAACTGAAGTAAAGAGAGCCACTAAAGCATTCCACTATTCCCCTGCTCAGTGAAATTTCACCTTTAAAACAAAGAATAAAGGTGTTCTTATTCTCCAGTGGCAAAGAAAAGGTGATTGAAAATCACAATTATCGGCCCTTCTCTTTTTCTGGTGCCTGATTCATGCCTGGTGCCTTCCCATCACACTTGGTCCCACTGCTTCTGGAACACTGGTTACTACTCTTCTGGTTCTGTTTGATCTTATAACTACAGGCTTTGGGAGATGTAATTTATTACTTCACAGTTGCAGGTGTTTTAGTCATTCAACTTTGCCACAATTACCAGCCTGATCCAGTGCTTTGATTAAAAAAAAAAGCCAAGTAGCATTCATACCCTAAAGATGCACAGAAGTTCAGGGGTTAAATGTCAAACTATTCAGTCTTTGCCTGTCAACATTTCTGAGAAAAATGAGTAGTATTTTAATCTATATCTTATTAGAATGATAGATGATAACTGAAATCTTAACAAAGACTAAACCTGTGAACATATCCTTTAGATTAAAGCTTTTCAAGCAAAACAACTTCCATTCTGATTGACAGATAATGAATCACTAATGTCAAAGATGACTGATTTTTTCAGTGCTATTCCTTGACTGTCAGGTGCCAGCACTTTTCAAATATACTATTATTGTAATAAATTATTTGGTATGATTCATTAATTATCATTTAACTGCATTTAGCTACTCATTTAGCAGTGTTAAGTGCTCTTTTTTTCAGGTTTATTTTCATGTTATTCAAGGACCAAATACTGCTTGTAACAACCGATTTCCCAGAGATCATTTTTCAAATGACCCGGGTCTTCTTTTTTTTTTTGTCATTTTGTTGTCCTTTGCTGTCTTTGTCTGAATTTCAGTTTTACTGAGCAAGAGGATTTGAAACATATAAATTTTAAAGTCATATAACCAAACATGTTAACAGATGTATAACAAGTAAACATGTATACATGTAAACAGATATATAAACTACAAAGAAAAAGACTTGATCTTAGATGATCAAATTTCCTAATAAACTATAAAAATAACAGATTGTAGCATGTCTCTAACTACTGGCCAAATGGAATAGAACCTTATACTTACCAGAACACAAGAGCCTATCTAATAAACCATGAAAAAAACTTCCCCCTCTCCCTGCCACCCGAAGAGTACTAAAAAGGAAAGGAGGAATTATTTTGCAAAGGGAGAAATGGCATGACGAGAAGACTCTGCCCTATATCCCAAATGTGATGCCAACCTCTTTGCTCTGCCTTTTGGCTTGGTAAAATTGCTTTTCTCCTCCTTTCTGAGCAGACCCTTTTTCATGAGAGGTTCTGTTTTTTGTCTCAGTGATTAGGAATGTCTCTGTAACATTTATTCAACTATAATATCTTTAGAATTAAAATTCTGAATGATGAAAATTAAATAAGGAAGGACACTGCTTCAAAATTCAATTATTTTTGGTTTTCCTCTTTCAATCAGTACCCCAGTTTTTGTGAAGAAAAATTCTACATGGCAGGAGATACAATGCAACCCCTAACCTTTATTTAGAATCCCATGTATTCTGGGACTCCAGTCAAAGTCTGATCCTGTTAAAAATGAAGACACTGGGAATTTTGCCACTGATTTGAACAGAAACAGAACTAAGCTATCTGTATTTAATCTCAATACAGAAACTGTACTTATAGTTCAAAGTCATTGTCCGTTGACATTTGTTTGTGGCTGTTCTGCTCTTGGGAGCAGCAGCTCAACAGTGGGAAGTAGGTGAGGGGCAACCAGAGACAAGCATCAGCAACCAGAAAGCTTGAAAACAGCATTATATTAAGAGAAAGGAAAATTTACTGTGATGAAAGAAAAAAAAAAGTACAAATGAAAAGGAAATCTTTAAGAGTACAGATACACACCTCTCCAAGTACAACTGGATGTCAGTGTGCTGTAAATAATTATGAATCAGATCATGTTCATTTTCTGAAAATGTAAGGGAAGGTTGAATGAATATAGATCTCTCCTCCATTTGCTCAGTACTAACAAAAAGTAACAGAGCAAGTCAGGCTTTGAAAACAAAGTGGGAGCACGGCCTATTTCCTGCCTCAAAGTCCATCCCAGTGCATTGGAGAGGATGTCTGCACCATCCCTGTATTTGGAGAATAAAGAAATACTCCCTCCTACAAAGCATATCTACCTATGCATAAATGATTCTGTGATCTGAGTCACATCCTTTAATCCAGTGCTCCCCCATGGCTACTACCTGTGTGTACTTCTTTCTACACAGGGCTGAATTTGTCTGCTAATCACATATTGCAGCCCTTGAAGATGCAGGTCCATTTTTCTTGCTTACTTTTTGTAGATTGCAATTGCTGATCTGTAAGAATTACTCCCATATTGAAATTAAATCACTGGAACTGATCTCTTACTTTTGAAACAGAAAAGCAGAACACTAAGAACCATATACCTGAGGCTAAAGTATTTCACTGGAATACTTCTACTCTTGGATTTCAAGCACAATAGATCAAAATTATGACTTGTATAAGTCAATTCTGAGAGGGAAAATAGTAATAGCAAGATAAATTTAGCAGTGACCCCCTATTGGCACTTCCAGCTCTGATGGTGAGACTTTCCCACACATTTTCCTCTGTTCTTCCATAAAATGAAAGTCAGCAGTATTGCATAGTTTGGCCAAGGAGCCTGTGAAGATATAAAAAAATGCTGAAGTGACTTAGGAGACTACATTTCATTTTCACAGGTGCCTTTAACTCTTGTCTTCCTATATTTACCAGTTTCCCAGAGTCTGTGGGTAGTGTTTGGGGAAGTCTTGCCAGTGCAAAACTTAAGTCCAGAAATCACTAATTGCAGAGGTTTTTATTTAGTGAAAGTTTACTTTAAATTTCCACTTATGCATCATTTTACATCTGTCATCACTCCCCTGGCATTTTGTTGACAATATGGCACCCCGTATATGAATAGACATAGTTTTCTAGAACTTGAATTGCCATATCTCTTAACATGTATAGTTCTGCATAACAGCTGATCACTGACCATAAACATATTCTATATACTAATCATATATCAAAACTTTCACATAAAAATAATAGTACTAAACTGCAGAGTCAGGCACTCAAATGTTCGCAAATGCTAGATTTATTGTTGACAGTGAAATGTAATTTACATGCTAGTGAGGATCCATTATGGTACAACATTTAATTATATGATCCCATTCTCTTTTTCCACAGGACCTCTTCTTCATTTTAGGCACAGAATATAAGCCACTTAGTCAGCAGCTATTCAATATTTTGCTTTATTCCATTTGTTCTATGCATGGTCCCATATCTTATTTACTGCATACTATTCAAACTGTGCTCAGAAGACAGAATACTTAATTTCTTCCTAGACTTTTCCATAGTGCTCTTCACTATAATATGTGAATGCCTCACTAACTCTCATACACTTATTTGTACAACACCTTTTTTGTGATATAGTGAGAAATGGAGGCATGTAGAAACTGAGGTTAAAAAAAAAAATCTTTTTATGTATTATCACTATTATCTATTATCATTGCAAAGCAATTTAAAACAACTAAGTCTCTTCTTTTTTTCTAATTGCCTAGCATTACGTTGTATTTTATATGTTCAAAATATAATTTTACTTGATGCTGTGTGTGCTCAGTCTTTCTGCAAATCAGATACAGGAATCTCAAGCCAAATTCCCAGAAAAAAAAGAATGTATGCTTAATGACTTGAGAAAAGTTACTAGCTACTAGCTGCTAGTCACATTGAATTTCTCTGCTAAAGGCAGGGATAGGATCCTGTTTCTTAAGGAAGGTACTGATTCAAAGATCTTCCATTCTCTTAATAGTGCTCCTTTTACTCCATATGTTCGTAGGTCTACAACAAATGAGCATAAGTCTTATAAACAACTGTTTTTTTTTACCCAACTCTGACCAATTATGTTCAATGAATATAGCCAGTGTTCTGTGGTAAAAATAACATCTAATGGCATACTAGAATGAATGTAACATAACATGTATGTTGTAGGCCATTAATTAAGGTTGCAGGTGACAGACCACAACTTCCTCAAGGGGGGCAGCGGAGGGGGAGGTGATTTCCTCTCTCTGGACACGAGGAATTGGAATGAAGCTGCATCAGGGGAAGTTCACATTGGGCATTAGGAAAAGGTTCTTCACTGAGAGGGTGGTCAGTCATGGGAACAGGCCTCCCAGGGAAGTGGTCACAGTGCCAAGCCTGTCAGAGTTCAAGGAGCATCTGGACGATGCTCTTAGTCATATGGTTTAGTTTTAGGTAGTCCTGTGAGGAGCAGGGAGTTGGACTTGATGATCCTTATGGGTCCCTTCCAACTTAAGATGTCTTCTACCTGACATCCCAGGATTCACTTGCTGTTCAGGTGTGTCTGTACATCCAAACAGTTTGAGTGTAAAGCAAGTTTGAGCTTCAGAACTTGCTTTAGAGCAGGAATTGAAAGACCATTAAGCTATAGGAAGCTTGGGACTTCAAGTTAGGTCCTCTCTGACCTAAACTATGATTCGAAGGCCTATACACTGCCTTAAGGTAAAATCAGATCGGTGTCATGTCATTTCCAATCCACCAGTGTTAAACAAACTGTCCTACTCTCTTTGCTTAACAGCTCTCACTTTTTCCATCATCATGTCTGGCCCCTATCCCTCCATCAGCTCTGAGTCTCATTCTTCTTTCCCAGCCTTTCCTTCAGCTTCTCGTCTGGTCACAAACTCTTCTAAGGCACTCAGCTATTTGCCGCTTTCCATCATTTTCCTAGTCCAGGTAGCTGTACTCTCTGGTTCTCAGTATCTGGCACCTCTTCTCAATTACTTGTTTCACTCCATTCTTCTTACTCCCATCATCTGCATTCAGTCTAGGTGGATTCCTCTTTTAAATTGTTAAGGAGTCTGCAAGTGAGAGCGAGAAAAGATGAATTTGCTGCTCTCAGTTGTGATGCCTGCATGACTATCCTAACCAGGCCACAGCCAACAATTCTTAAAACTGCAGAGAAAATTCTTGCTGTTCCAGCCTAGGGAGTGTCCAATATTGGCAGAATCTTGAAGAATATAGCTATAGACACCCAGCTGGTTTCTACACAGCAAGTGCAAACTATTTTTTCAAAAGCTTATACCTTGAATCAGTACTGACCTATCAGCTTTCATTTCCCTTCTCTAAAACATGGAAAAACTAGAACTTAAAGAAAAGATCACCAGAATTTTGTCACATGGGTGAAGGAGGTTATGTTTCAAAGGATTTATATAGAAAATAGTATGCAAAATGAAGATAGTATTGTTCTTCAGTGATATTCTAACCAACCTGTGCCTATACTCCATCTATCCTTCCATAGTCTCACTAAGAAATTTGCAGCTCAAAGTAGTGTTTGGAAAAACAAAAGACTACAAATGCTTGAATATAATTTTAAAACATCTGCAGTAGTTCTAGTAGTAAAGCAGAAAGTAGTGACTCTGGAAGACTGTCTCACCATTAATACAAAGCAGAGGGTATAGAATGTGGCTTATTTCAATCCTGTTTAGAGATAACTCCATCAACAGTGACTTGCTGCAACTCCTCACCTAATTAACAACAATAAACAACCTTGCTCTTAATGTTTCTGTGACACTTAAACATCCAGCCCAGAGCATCAGTCTCCTGGAGCTAATGAGGCTCATTTGCATTCTTTCCAAGGATCATCTGCTAATACATATAAACTAGCTAGCAGACTCAAATGGTAGTGAGCAGCATCCAAGGGGAGGGCATGTGTCAATCCCATCTTTGAAAAGTCTAGGCTAAATTACTTTATCACTTTATAGTTATACTGCGCATTGCTACAGCTGCTGAAAAATTGTGACTCCTTAATTATTAAGAAAGCCAGCAATATATTCTCACGCTTAAAATATGAGATTTCACCCACAAATGCTAAAGAACTGGTTTGTAATTCTGTGGTTCATCCAATTAGCATCTGTGGGAGAGATTTTGGTTTTGCTACGTTGCACGGAAGAGGAAAAAAGTCCTTCCATACTAAATTTTATTTTATGATTTAAATTGATTTAAATGTATTATGAACTCATTAATTTTATGCCAGTAGACTCTCACAAAGTTATACAGAGTAATTTATAATATACGTTATTTTAATGAAAGGAAGATACAGATCTAGGTTGGCCTGTCTAGGTGACAACATCTGAAACCAGGAACTTGAAGCATTTTTTTTTTAATACTGAGCCTAAATATCAATCTCTAACTGGTGAACTGCATAGCCAGTGCTATTTCACAGACAGGTGATACTAAATGCCTCGACCATGTAGAATGAAAGAGTCACAGAAGACTAATTCTCTATGGATGTTCAAAGCTTAACTAAGTTCTTGGCTATAGATATAATGGAAAGGGAGAATAAAAGGAAGCATTTCTGTTCTGTGCTGTTATGTCACCCTGCTGGGGAGAAATCCATCACTGCAAAATCTGTACGAGACCTAATGAAGGAATTGAAACCTGAACAGATGAATACTTGTCTGACAATTTAGGAAAAAGCAAGTTACTAAGAGTGAGAGAGTTAAGTAAGCCTGAGTTTGTGAGAAAGGAAAGAGAGAGCTGACAGAGTAGCTGAGCTCTGTGCCATGATACCAACTTGTCAGCACAAAGATCAGTGCTGTGAAGCCAGCACCAAGATCAGAACAGCATTAGGGAAGTAGTGAAACTAGGTCTGATTTCCCAGATGGACTCAGTAGTGAGCAGAGAAGATCTGAGCACAGTTTTGTGTGTACAGAGATGTGTGTTGGCAAAATAAAGAGAGATAAAGAAGAAAGAAAATAAAAAATACAAAAAGTAAACATGTTAGATCTCCAAATAAGTGATTGGGAAATGTGTTATATTCTTTACATAGAGTAAGCGGATGTTTATGTTTGTTATTTTGTATTCAAGTGCAGGTGATATGACCAACAAAACGAGTAAGTTCAGGAGAGCTCCATGGAGTTCTGACAACATTAGTTTCTTTGCCAAGAATTGGCTGGATGGTGTCATGATCTTCAAGGTTTTTTTAATTTCTCTGGCACCTGGACTGACAGGCTTCAAAATATTTTTCAAAGTGGGATGTGAGGCAAGAATATTAGTGTAAAAAGACAGTATAAAATAGGTGGGTGTTCATGTTACTCGGTTTTAGAAGGAGGTTTGAGTATCTCAAAGCATTTCCATCAGAGCTTTGAGTATGTCTAGGAATATGACACAGAGAGAGCAACAACGAGAAAGAAGGAGATTGGCAGGTCCCATGAGAAACAGATTGAGAAATTGCTGTAGGATGATGATGAATCAGTGGACTACGATATTTGTACTGCTGAGCTTCGAAGACTCTTCCTCCTTGGTTGTGTATCACAAGCCAGCTGCAGGCTCAGAGAGCTCTCAAGTGAAACCTACACAGAGAGCAGGGTACAACCTCTTGCGAAGTCCAAGTCCGTAGGAGGTACAGACAGAAATCACACTGAAATTTCAAATAGAAAATACTGACTATTAAAAAATATTCACTTGCTTATTATTCAGTTGTCTTTAGGTAATTCCTCCTTCTTTTCCCGTTATATCCCCCAGCTTCTAGATTATCCATATTTCTGTAGACCTGGGAAACATACCATGCTGAGCTAAGATTTCTACCATGTGAAGTGTTTTCTTCTCCATATCTTTTATTCTCAAAGCCACTTATAATTTTCCCAGGCTTGAATAAGACTCTCCCAGGTGTTTTCTGAAAAAAGTCCAGAGCTTTTGGGACCAGTCAAAGTCACTGCTGAAGACAGAGTAAAAAATGGATAACAACAGAATAAGCATGGGAATAGCAATCTTTAAGGATGAAAAATAAGATTGAGAAGGTTTGCCTGATCTTTTTGATGGTGATTTAATCATCCTGATAATTTGACTTGAAGGTCTGGCTAAGCAGTGGAAAGTACAACTGGGGGATTATGCTGAACTTCAGTGTGAAGTGAACTCTAGTTCATCAAGTCTCCTGAAAGATTCAAGTCTTCTTTGGTGTCCACCGAATTGTATAAATAAGTAGCCTCTGCTGGTACTATTACCTCTGATAAATACCGCTTTCTTCTCAAGGGAATTACTGGCTTTCTGAAGTGTGATATGGAAGAAAGTTTTGAACGACTATCTGCTTCTTTAGTGCCTGAAAAATGTGATCTGAACATCTGCCCTCAGCGATATTCTTACCAGATTTTATTATATTTCTATTATCTCATTCTCCCGGGACTCACTCTCATGTCTCTGTCATTTTCCCCCTTTTCCAGAAATTGCCTTAATCCTCCTCACTTTCTGTCCAACTATTTCTGAGTTTGTCTCCCTGCTCTGTGTTTTTGTTCCATGTGATGAGTCTTTGCTATCTTTCTGGTAGCGCAGGATGAGAAGGGGGAATCTTGCAAGACAAACAGAGGAAGTACTCCTGTATTTTTATAGCTTGATCTTCATCTTCACATTCTTCACATCTATAGTACCCATTTTGGAACTGGCCAGCTCAGACAGAAGTTCGGTTGGAAGGGGGACAGAAGAAAGAATCAGGAGAACAGACTGTTTTAAATTTTCAGTTCCAGGCATGAAGACTTGGAAAGAAACTTTATGAAGTGAGAAGAAAACCACCAGAAAAACATCTCTCTTAAAGTTTGTGGACATGAAGAAAACAGAACCTGTTTGTTAACAGTTTACCATGGGGAGAGAAGCAACATAAACTGACAATTAATTCCTGCTAACTATCTGCCTAATAATATTTCTCTGCATTATGGCCTATGTTTTCACAGAAAATGTCTTCTTCATGCAAATGACTGGATTACAAAGTATAGAGGATGCAGAGGGATCTGTCTGTTTTAGATAAGTTATGTTCAAACTCTGTAGCTTAAGCTGTCTTGCAAACTGTTCTCTTGAACTTACACAGAATAGCTTGCAGATGAAGGTCTTTATGTATTAATGCAACGGAAAAAAAAAGAAAAAAGAAAAACCCCTAAACCAATATCTTCATTGTAACAGTCAGTCTAATAGAGTCTTGGTAGAAAAAGATGGAATTTAGTGTTTTATTTTCTCTGGAATACGAAACATGATGGCTTCTCTTTAAAAAGCTTGTCATACTAATTGCAGTGACTTATTGAGGGTTTGTTTAAAAAAATACAGATGCAATCTGGAAACATAACATTGTGCTATCAAGAACTTAAAAAAAAAAAAACAATTGGGGGAACAATGTGCACTCCAGAAGCCCAGCTGAGTGTGTTACAGCACACATCTTGAGCTGCATCTTGAATAAGGACAATTATCACTAGGAAGCATAAGGGCATACAGCAGGGGGTAGGGAGACAATGTTATTATAAATATGTATTATTCATTTTTTTTGTCTACCAAATTCACTCCTTTTGACACATATGTAGCTAGTTTGTCATCTGATATGTTAAATTATTAAATGATTAATTAATGAGATTATGGGGAAATCTCTTTTTCTCTCCCTTTTTTGCTGTTCCTTATGTTTGGTGCAACCAAGAACTGTGACAATTCTCTACTTCTTGTGACTTCTACTTTGGGTATTATATAAGGAGCAAATTTATAGGACCTATAAAGCTCTGAGAAAGTTTACTATATACAGATGTTTTGTCTTTCCCAAAGAACATTGCTGTAGATGTTCAAATGACAGGATGCGTAAAGGTAGGCATCTATTCATTGATGGGCAAAAGTACCAAGCACATTCAACTAATAGTGATTTGAGATCTCACAACTCTTTTCTTGCTCAGTGTATGAGGAATCATCTCTGTTCACATGACAGGTAGGTATTTTCCTTTGTGACAGGACCATTAGTTAGCCCATGCTGTGTGCTTTTTAATGGCTGCCCCTTCATCAAAGGTGTTGTTTGGGCTGAAATTTGCAGCTGATTCAGATTTCTGAACATCAGTTCACATTTTTATAGAGATAGCTGTAGATTTAAGCATCCAAGATAATAATTTTCTTTGCTTTTTCCCAGTAAAAGTTAAAGATTCTTTTACTTTTTAAATAAATAGGGCCATTAACATACTATGGTATAAAAAGATACATTGATTGAAGGGAAAAAATCGCCTTTCTCACCCATCAGAATGAATGGTTTCATTCTGATAAATAAATGAATAAAGATAAATAAAGAATAGCTGATGAATTAAGAACTTGTTCACATGCATCTTACCTCTGATTTTCAAAGTTTGCTGCTTGTCCTGCAGTATCCTAAAGAGAGTTACTGTACTTGCAGGAGACAAGGAGTAAAGGAAAAAAGGCATTTTCACTAGTCTGCTACTTCATGCAGGATGTTTCATATGGAAGCCTTTTTGAACTGTCATTTTGTCCACAGAACTTTAAATGCACCTAAAATTGACCCCACAGTACCCGAAAAGCTTGATATATTATTTTACACTGTTCAATCAAATCAGAGGTACATAAAAAAGGAATAACTTTTCTCTCTGGTTCTAAGAATAAGTAAATGAAAAAAATTATTACCCAGATGGGGGAAATTATTTTTGATAACTTCTTTCCACAAGTACCATATATGGCAGAAATGCTGGCAAAGTCAAATGGTTCCTTCAGTAACTAATTCTTATGTCATCAGTTTTGTATATCTTTTGTTCTGGCCTTCTGCTTTGCAGACACGTCCAGCTGTAGTCACCATATCTGAGGGTCTGGTTTTAGATTTCTCTTGTATACATTGAAAACTATGCTGTAGGCAGAATTCTTCAATGTCATGTTCTTGCCACACAGTCCCCAATCTGCCTTTCTGCATCCTTTCTCTCCTTTAATGACCTTGTGAAACTGCAGCTAGAACTTTGAGAACAATTTTAAGAGCTATTGCTGAAATTTTCGTGGTTTATGACAGTTGCCCTTTATGCTACTAAATTTGGAGTCCTTGCTTTTTTTGCCTATAAACTGACTCTGATACCTGTAACATCATAGCCATGCACAGTTATATGCTTTTTACTCCATACTAAAAATGAAAAATATTTATAGATGCAAGTCTCTCCTGTTTTTTACTGGTGCAAGCTCTATTATATTGAAAATCGTCTCCTGACTCTAGCCTACAGCAATTGCATGAAGTTGTAGAGTCCGGGTCCTGCTTCAAGGCTAAAGATTCTACTAACAATAGACGGAGCAGATGCACAGTTACAGGGTTCTGGTTAGTCCCTTTTGTTCCCTTCAGGGATGCATGCATACAGAAATATCATGTGACTTTTAAGACTTAAGTCTATAAGAAAATAAATAAATAAATATGGTACTGACTCAAAGTAATGTGACCTTTTTTTTCCCTAGAAGCTAAGAACTGAAAAATCCAGCCTGGTTTGTTTTCAATGTGTTTTCCACATTCCAGGTGGAAGCATGCCACATCAAAGCCATTTCAATGCTGATGACCTAAGCTAGATATTGCTACCCCACAGGTCTCAACTAAGGAGCGAGTGCTTATAAGAGGGAGCATGTATAAAGGCAGGGGTTTAAGAATCTGCTGCTGGAGAAGCCCAAGAACTTTATGGCTGAGAATCAAGGACCTGAGCACTACTTAAGCCCATCAACTTCAGGTAGGTGTGTCTGCTTCCCGAGGCAGAAACACCTCATGTCTAGTAGTTATAATGACAGAGGACAAGACAAAACACACAGGAAGTAGCTTTGGTGCATATGAGGCTGTGGATTTCTGAAACAGAATAAGGAGTTTCAGGCAGTGGTTAATTCAGGTTTTTTATAGCTAAGTTTCTTTTCTGTCTTTTGAACAGTTTTGGTCATCTGAAGTTTGAAGATCACTATCTGGGCAAATACAGTACCTCTGACCTTCAATTTGGTTGGTACTTAGAAGCAAACAAAAGTCTGCAGGGCAGCAAGAGCCCGTGAACATAAAGGGGGAGTAGAGGAGGCAGCCGAGTCTTTTTCCATCTCTGTGTATATAAGAAATGCCACCAGAAAGATATAAATTTTACTTCACATTAAAGGTAGAGGCATTTTGCACTCAATACATGCATATAAACAAAAAAGAAACCAAACAAATAATTGACAGTTCTATAAGTAAATTCACAGTAAGACACTGAGCCTGATTATTGGTGTCAGTGATAGCATTTCCTGTGCCTTTAATCATACAGTCCCTTGCAAAGTAAACTCAAACACATGACAGTTGAGTCACCAATTTTCTAAGTTTGTTGGAGTTTTAATAATTATCCACTTTTATTGGCTTATTTAAAAGCAAAAAGTATTGAGATGATAGATCTATTTTCACAGTATGGTGTGTAGTTTTGGTATTGAAAAATGAATTCTAATGGGAGTACTGAAAATTATTATGGGGATTAAGACAAACCTTTCAAATGTATGAAACATTTTGTATGCTTATGTTTTCCACATTCTGCTTTTAATAAACTCCTTAACATATTAAGTGTTATAATATCTGTCTAATGAAACAGGGCTGGATTCTGATCTCAAGCTGAGCTTATGGTAGTGTAATTCAGTTGACTGGAGTTACTTCTGAGTTGCACTGATGTCAAGATAGGAAATAAGCCCACCAAATGTAATGATATTGCAGTTATAAAAAGTGAAAGATCAGATCTGAAAATTGTTATGTAAAGTGGTAAAGTGATAAATTTTTCCTCCAGATTAAAGAGCACTGGAAGGAGGAAACAGCCCTGTATCTGTGTGGCAGCATCTTTTCCTTCCTGCTGTTTTACAGCATTATTATCATTAAGGAGTTTTAGTTTGGTTCTGGAACCTGTCACTATTTCACTGTAATGTTTTATAGTTTATCATGAATGAAAGTAGCTTAGAAGGTTTTGTGGGTTTTTTTTTGCTTGTGTGTGAATGAGATTTCACTGTTTTTCTTGGTTATACACTTTCTCTTTTTTTTGTGAAATTGTCCCCTCTTTATCTTTTTCTTTTCCTAGCATATTTCTCATCTCAGAAAATACATGAATTTTTTTTGATAGTGAACTCTCAATTGAGCAGAGAACAGAAAATACACTTTGATATTTCCTTTAGCAAAATATTTCCTTATCTCAATCAGTTCCCTTCTGCCTGTTCTGAGTCACTGAACTCAAGAAATGAAAAGATCATATTTTTCTCACGTGAAGTTTTCTCAAACTCACAAGTTAGTGTTTCTCTATCACTAGCAGCTTCTATGTAGTAAAGAAAGCACTTCCAGATTTGTCTCCCAGTTCCTTCACTCTCTCCTAGACATCTTGTAGGAATAGCTGTATCATCCAGAAAGATGTCTTGTCCAAGTTGATCTTTGGAAAACTGTGCTGTTATTATGAATGCAATTCAGAATGAGCTTCACAGCTCTGCTTTAGTTGTGAGTTCAGTTAGGTTCCTTAAAACAGCCCTTAATTGGCATAATAGCTTAATGTCTAGTTATTCCATTTGAGAAAAGATAAAAAGCCTTGACTTTGGTAAAGTGCTGTGTGTTTTGTAACTTAGATCATGAATCGTTTCAGGACTTGTTGAGAAAGGAAATACTAGGAAGGCTAAAACTGCATATTTATATGCCAGGTAGAAAGGTACTGCATTGCCAACAAAGCCTGATCACATCGACTCTATAACCCTTTTTGAGGCAGGCCAGCTGCAGTTTGCAGTATGAGTATGTGGCAGTCTCCTGCCCCATCTAACTGGTACTCCAGTTTTGTTTCCAAAGAAGAGATGTCTGGGCTAGACAAGTCTAATGGTTGTGATTTCATCTTACAAGACAGCTTAATGAGGAAAATTGCCTGTCTATAAAAGAACAACTTCTTGCTATGCACATTGACCCTCTAGCAAATGCAAAGAGCTTCCAGCAGGAAAACAAATATTACCCTTTTCAGTGTGAGTCTAGAGAAGAGACTTTGGTCCAAAGTCTCTTGGTTTACAATTCTTCTGAAGTTACAAACAGCCCGTCTTTCTTCAAGTTATAAAAGTATGATATTTTAGTCTTCAAGTAATTTGTGGCATAACCTGTTAGGACACAGGTTCTCCCAGGAAGAAATGGAGGGTAGATAGTTTTCTGTCATAGACTTGCCCAAATAAATTACCTGTTTACTGAAAGGCAGGAACTCTCTATGAAACTGTTCCACAGCACTAGGAGTAGGAATACACCAAAGAAAGTGGTAATTGTCAGACAATGAAGTCAATGGAATAGATACTGTTTAAGGTAGAAGTAGCAACTTTTATTCATGCTCTTCTATGCACATTTGTGACTAGAAGCCTGATCCTAAGTATGGCTTAATATCTAGGTACAATTGTCAATTTTAAATTTAATCTGGGTGAAACTAGCAATCTGAGTGTACTGTCTGTACAGAAGCAAAAATTTGGAATAAAATACTCTGTGAAAGCAGTCATAAAGGATTTGCATCTGAAGACCTGAGGGGCTAGATGTGATTTTTGCTAATCTTTAAACTTTTATGTGAGGGTAAATCAGTACTAGTTTTTGAGAAAGTATTTCCTTCTGCAAGCACAAATGATTGCATTTCCTACCAGGAACAGAAGGCAGAAAGTACCCCATAGTTGTGAGTGTATCTTAAAGACTCACAGCTGTCCCTCCCTAAGTGAAGTAGAATGGGACTGTGTCAATAAGGCCCTTCTGTGTGAATGGTGTCTACTGGTATCTAAAGGTTTGGATGGAGAAACAGTTGCCAGAAAACAGCGAGCTGAAGAGTGGGAAAAAATGAAGTGAGAAGGTAGTATGTTAAAGTTTCCCAAAGACTGACAAACTCCGGAGACTTGAAGTCCTATTGAATCTGCAAGAACTAATAAATGCAGAACATAGTTTGCTGGGGCTGTACAAGGCCATTAGCTCTCACTATCACCAACAATGTGTTGTAAGACTTGGACCACATCTAAGAGCATAGCATCTGCTGTAAGCAAGATCTACAAAGGATACTCTGAGGTACTTTCCAAACTCTTGCCTAGAAACTATTGGTGTTCCAGCACAACCATGTACTTCAGAGTATACAATTTTAGTAGGGCCTGTAGTGATAGGACGAGGGGTAATGGTTTTAAACTAAAAGAGGGTAGATTCAGACTAGATATAAGGAAGAAATTTTTTACAATGAGGGTGGTGAAACACTGGAACAGGTTGCCCAGAGAGGTGGTAGATGCCTCATCCCTGGAAACATTCAAGGTCAGGTTGGATGGGGCTCTGAGCAACCTGATCTAGTTAAAGATGTCCCTGCCCATGGCAGGAGGGTTGGACTAGATGACCTTTAGAGGTCCCTTCCAACCCAAACTATTCGATGATTCTATGGCAATTGATCTTGTCATCCTAACTCGTGGCCCAGCCAGGTACTTAGAAGTGAATGTGTGAGTAAATAAGTGGTTGGTTCAAAACAAGCTTCGTTCTACATAAAGTAACAGCTTAACAAACAAAAGGCGTTCAGGGAAAAACTGGGTGTGTATCTTCCCCCCTAAATTGATCTGCTATCAAGGAAAGAGAAATCTACAACACTTGGATGTACACTGTGGTTTTTTAGCACCGTCATAATACAAAAAAAGTATAATAATTAGAAATTAGCAGTACTGGAGCTTTCAGACTTACTGAGAGCAATATAGAATGTGTAAAGTGTATCTAACATCTCTAGGTTAATGTTTAGAATTCTACTGTCCCTATTTTTCACCATTTGTCTACAAAACAGACTACCAATCGCTCTTTTGTTCCTTCTCTTTCTTTTTAGCAGTTGAGACAAATAGAATCAGCACTTATAATTTCTTTTCCTCCAGGTATCTCTGCTGTTTGAATCACCATCGAAAATAACTGCAGTATCAACCTTAAGATTCAAAAGAAGAAGGGAAAGAACCCTTTGCCTCTGTGTTCTCCAGTTGGAGCCAACACATCAAGCCAAATTACCTTCTCATTTACACATGGGCAATTCCTCTGAAAACACTTTGGTGTTATGGGTGTAGCTGTAAGGGAATTTGGCACAATAGTTTGTGACAGTGATATTGCAAAAGGCTCTGAAATATTTTGGAGCCATGTAGCAGTGTCATAGTTTTTACAGAAAAATTGAGTTGATTCTCTCATACTGCAGACTCTACTGTAGGCTTTAGATGGTATTTTAAGTTCAGGACCAATTTTGTGTGGTCTGTATAGTCCTGTACCATATGACAGCAGGGAAAAAATCTATCAGGACTTGAGGTTTTACAATACATTTTTTACAAGATATTAGCCATCTGTAGTGCACTGTAGGGTCTCACATGATTAACAGATACATGTGGCTACTAGGTCATCATTTATTTCAGCATTCAACTAAACTAAAGTACAAGAGATTTTAGAATGCCTTTTGTCTGTGTTTGTAACAGCCCACGGTGTCAGGAATTCACAGGACCTCCTTGAACAGGGATGCATTGTAAATCTTAGAGTGCAGTCTCCACTTAAATAAAGAGAAATGAATTGCAATGTTACAAGGCTGCAGTACTTCACAAAATATAGATGAAATCAGATCAGAACAAATTAAGCATTGACATGAATTATTTAATTTTCAAAGCTTTTGTTGCACTAATACAATATGTGATCATGTGCCCTGCAATAACAGATTTACTGGCGCTTCCTAGCTCAAGAAATGTGTAGCAAGTGAGGGGGAAAGTAAGATTTCTCTAGCATGTACTGTCCAGATCCGTTCAAATATTTGAAAAGCCATCATGATTATATTCTTCTAAGATATGGTGAGAAAACACTTGCATGCTGCGTTTGTGATGTTTCCTTTTTCTGGAAGTGACTCGTGCTACTCTAAGACCTGTCATACCAAAGAAACACAGGCCAAACCCACAGACACCTTTGGGGCTTGCTTTTAGATGTATACAGTCTTTCAGCACTTTTAGAAAGTTTAGAAACCTTTTAGAAAGGTTTCACTTCCAAAGCCCCTGGATTGGGTGCAGGTCTCCAGATGTGGGCACTGGGGAGCTGCAGGGGTGGCCTCTGTGAGCATAGACCAGGGACTGCCCCATGCTGGACACAGCTGGCTGCAACAATCCCACCACAGGACACAGCTAAGCACATCAGCCACCATCAGGTGTGGGAAAACATATTTAAGAAAGGTCAGAAAATACCAGAGAGAAAAGCAAACAGGGAGAGAACAGAGAGAGGAGGGAAAAATAACATTAGGAACACCAAGGTCAGAGGAGGAAGAGAAGAAGGAGGAGGTACTCCTCAGGAGGGACTGAATGTAACTTGTGCTGATAACAAGTTGGGAGGAGAGGTGTCTGGAGTGGAGTCAAGCCAGGGGAGGGAGGAGGGGTGTGTTCTCCCTAAGTGTTTGTAATGTTTGTTTCCTGTTTTTGTTTCCCGTTTTTGTTTCCCAATACCTGAACCAGTAATTGAACACTTACGTTACTTGGCAATAAATTAAATTAAATTCCCCAAGTTGAGTCTGTTTTGCTCATGACAGTAACGGTAGGTGATCTCCCTGTCTTTATTTCAACCCACAATTCTTGCTGTCTTGTTTTTCTCTGCTGTGGAGGAGAAGAGAGAGCAAGCAGATGTATGGGTGCTTGGCTGTCAGCCACCATTTTGTGCTTTGGAGTGCCTCCCTCATTTTATAATTCTTCATCATTGTGATTACAGTACAGTTTTTCTCCCTTTAGAGGTCCCTCTCTAAACAAGTTCATTCACAATCTAAAAGTGGGGAAAATTTTTTGCCTGTTGATGGACACTAGTTTTCTAACTGAGGTCCAAGGTGATGCTCATGTTCTCTGAAGGGCTGACAAGCAATACACACCACCTAACTTACCTTTCAATTGCACCTCCCAACCAATTTATATCATGACACCCAAAACCAAGGTCAAGGTGGCACTAGTATTACATTCCAGCTGTGGACAGTTATGATTTTCAAAGCTTCCTCGCATACTGTGACTCATTCACAAAAAATCCTACAAAGTATATAATAACTACTAACTTCACCTTGTGTTTAATGGTTATATTGGTAATTCTATCCAGATTCTTTTTTTCATTTTATTAATTTTTTTCTTTTTAATGACATCTTCCAGTTGAATGAATCTGCAGTTCTTATAATCCCAGAGAACGGCAGAAGACAGGGAAATGCTAAAGACTATTCACTGGGAAACAATGGCTAGTTATTTTTTGAAGGTTTGTAGAACAGACAATCACAAGCCCTTTCTCAGATATTCATAGGTGTACAGAGGTAGGGTTTAAGGGCATCAAATAGACTTAGAAACACAAGTTCCATTAACTTCCTAAACTTGGAGTTTTAGGCCCCAAACAGCCTACAGCATACATTATTCAATGGTCTGAGGGGCAGAGACTGATGCTGGCCACATCGCTGATGTGCCTATGTGGTAATAATAATATCCTGCAATTCAGGATACATTAGCTTAGGTGTGGCAGGTCAATAATTGCTATATTGCTTTCAGACCTAAGCTGGCTACTCTGTAAAGAACATTACTACACGGACATAGCTGGGTTAGCTTTCTGTGTCAAGCCGAATTATATAGGGTGTAGCCTTCTGAAAACAGGATTCAAGGAATTGTGAGAATGTTACATTATTTTCTTCATGCTTTTTACAAGACAAAATTTTGCCTTAAATGACCATGACAAGTGCCTTCTAACTTGAAGTCATTGGTAGGCAGCCATTCCCAAGACGATTAGAGATTGGAGGTCTAGCGTTTTTTATAGAGCTTGAAAATAATATTTAGACCTGAAGTTTTGCTCTCTCCTTTTCTCTCTCCCCTTCTCTACTCTCTCTCTCTGTCTCCACCTCCACTCTCTGCAGAGTTTTACAGGATTCTAATAACTGAAGAGGTAATCCCCAAGAGAAGATAGTCTATTTCCCTTCTATTTTTCTCACTTCCTTACTCTTTTTTTCAGCTTTTATCTAGACACTGCTACCCAGCCACCAAAGACTAGAGAGTGACCAATACGGTGCAAGTTTCCTCACCAGCCCTTACTTCTTTATCTGTGCTCCACTGAACTTTCATCTGTGTTGTCCTAAACTGTCACATTAACACTTTTTTGAAGATCAATTTGCTGATGAAGACTCAGTCCTGCATTCAAACAAAACAACATGCATTTTTTCATACTTTTTCTTCCTTTACAGGAAATATTTATTTTTACCTTCTGACCACATCTGAAAACCTTTTCCAAAACTGGCCATTCCACTGGCAAAACCTGAAAATTCTGTTAGAATAGTCAGTCACCCATTTCTCATTTTCATTTTGTTTATTTCCTCTTTTCCCTGATTAGAAAAATTAGTCAGAGGATAATGGTTCCACAGTTGGTCTACACAGTACTATTTTAATTTCCAGTTTTCATTTTTCTTGAATTTATTTTGCCATTTGAATTCAAATTTTGCAGGTTTTTTTTTTTTGTTTTGTTAGAATCTTATCTAGAATAAATGTGTACAGTGCTGGTTCCGGTATAATGAAAAGAAAAACTGTTCCACTGGAAATATCACTGTATGTTGCTTCTAAGATGATGCCATATCTGAAGAATCACATCGAGAAGGGGAAGGTGATCAGATTTGTTCTAAATGAGTAATACAATATTATAGTGGCCACAGACAAGGCACCCAAATTATGAGAGAGATGAATTAATACGCACAGTAAAGTGCTGGGAACAAAAATAAATTAATTCACGGAAGGTAACCACAATAGGACAGCTAGTTTTGTGACATAGATTCTTTAAATTCTTTTGGATCCTCCATATCTCCTACTCAGAATTCTTTCCTTGCTCTACTGGTATCTCTATCTCTCTTTTAAATTTAGTTTGGAGTTTTAAATATGTTCTTCTGGAAAAAGGTTGATGTTGCTGTTTAATAGGTTATGACTTTGCCTAGAACTCTCAGGCTCTGAACACAGCCATATCAACCTCACCCAATGAATTTGTTTACACTGATAAGTAGGTATGTTGTCTAATATTAGACAGGAAGACTTCTTGTGGTAGGCTAGCTTTGGCAAACAACCAAATGCCCACCCAGCCACTCACTAAATCTTCCTCTTAAGCAGGACATGGGGAGGAAATGGGATGAAAAACCTTATGGGTTGATATAAAGACAGGGACATTGCTTACCACTTACTATCGCAGGCAAAACAGGTTTAACTTGGGGAAAATTAACTTTAATTTACTATCAATTAAAATATGAGCAGCTGTGTCCTGCAGTGGGTCCGCTAGAGCTGTCTGGAACTGGCTGTGTCCAGCATGGGGCAGTGCCAGCCTCTCCTCACAGACAGCCCTGCAGCCCCCCCTGCCAGCACTTG
Source organism: Pygoscelis adeliae (assembly GCF_000699105.1). Classification (NCBI taxonomy): domain Eukaryota; kingdom Metazoa; phylum Chordata; class Aves; order Sphenisciformes; family Spheniscidae; genus Pygoscelis; species Pygoscelis adeliae. The sequence goes on along the minus strand of NW_008824672.1, from coordinate 1,669,154 downwards.
GGCACCAGCACCTAACACACTTCTGTAGTCTGTAAGTACATAATGCTGTTACAATGCCTTTGTCCAATCCTTTGATGCAAAATTTCCTGACCAGCCTCACTGCTTTCAGCATAAAATGCACTCAGGAGTGCCCTGAGAACAAAGCCCTGTGGAAAAGCTAGGGGAAAACTTTGCTGGACAAGCCTGATCCAGACAGCGTGAGCTGACCCTTCTACAGCATTTTTTGTGTCCCAGACACAGTGCCTGGTCTTCTTATTTACTGGTCTGACTACCTTAGTACCTCAGCAGCAAGATATATGCCTAAAAGAGCCTCCTGGCACCCTACAGGCATCTCATGGCAGATTCACACTATGAAAGGATAATGCATAAAGCTGTAATGAAAGCATGATGCCACCTCATCCCCTCAATGACTAGCAGAGAACAGCATGGGTGGACTAGAACAGCTGCAGCATTCAGAAGCCTCCCCTATCCCCAGTTTCTTCACTTTCAAAGAAAACACCTTCCTTTGGATCCTGCCAACAATTCTAGCTAGCCATGTCAAAGGCTGGGATGGTAGGGCATGTCTTGCTACCCCGAATTCTTCACTTACAGGTACACAGAACTGTTTAGTTGTTTGCCATGTGATGCAATGGGGGGCCAGAACCCTTCCTGTCATCCTGTCCTTATGACAGCAACTATTGAAAAATGATATAGAAGTGCATGCTTAGTTCCTGCAGACTTGCATGCACACACCTGACACGAATGAGATAAATATTATTCCAGACAAGAAGCTGAGAAAGAACGAACATGCAATCTTAATTATGTTGTTTGGACCAGGCACAAGGGTGCCTTGCTTATTGATTATGCTTCTGTATTGATTTCCCACATGAGCTGTGACAATTCAGTTTACAAAAAAATGTTTTATATTTTCTTCATTATAAAGTATTATGTATTCAATGTACAAAGCGTGTCTTTAAGAGAAAAACTGGTATAACTTACTATTCACTTCCTCTGTAAGAGGTCAGCTAGGTATCTAAGACACTGCAGTTCGATCAGTAGAAAGGAACTGGATACCCCATGTGTAACTTCAGACATGGGCACTTTAGTTACCTTCCTTCAAATTATGTAAAGTCTTATTTATAAAGAAATAGAACCTACAGCTGGGCATATGCACTCTTTTATTACAGTCTGTGTGTCCTATCATCAAATTAAAGCCCTACAGTTAAATGTTAATGTTTTGTCCCCTGCTGGATTTCACAATGTAACTGTATACTCACAAACCTTACATATTGAGCTCATAGCAAATACATTCCTGACTGGCTGGTCTTTCCAGCCTTTCTGCCTTTCCTACCACAGTAAGTGTGACATTAACATCTCCTAAAAAATTTTAAAAAATCAATGGGGTATAGTTCCATTATCCGACTCCAAGAAACAATATAAGAAGAATATGATTTCATTTCCACTATGTTTTGGTAAAGGCTGCTATCTGTGTTGATTCTTTCTATCAAAGGTTCTGTTCACATAAATCTAAAAAGGGACATGAATCCTTTATTTCATAGGTTCTTTCCCTCCCCTAAAGCCTCATTTTGGATTTTACAATTCTAGATGTGCTTCAATTATTCTGTTCCCCTTATCCTACATGCAGGGGATGGTTATGGATGCTGTGGCTAATTAACAATCTAAACGCACAAATGTCTCCTTGAAAACAAGATCTGGCACTAGATTAAATGAACATTCTGATTGCTCATTAAATGCAGTAGTTTCTCTGCAAGTTGGGTAATACTAACAAGACACTCATTTTTTTTTACCTCCTGTTTCCTCCTTCCTCACCATTTTTGTAGGCAAATTTTTCCCCTTTTCCTCAAGAAGGACTTAAAGATAGCTTTATTTTTCTCAGTATGTTTTCCTGATACACCCTTTCTACTTCTGTACCTTCACTGCACTGCAGTGCTCACGTAGAGCCAAGGACTGTGGAAGCACACACTTTCCGAGGCCACCTTAGTGACACTGTCTTGGTTCACAGATGGAGCATGTTTAATTAGCATTTCAGGTGACAGGCTGTCCCAGGACAAACAGGTAATAGGTTCAGTCTCACAGTGTCTTATAAGGTAGATACAAGTTTGCTTACTCTTAGTTCGCTACTCTTTACAAATCTAATGAAGCCTTGTCTCAGGGGGCCACCTTTAGGATGGAGCTTACTGCTTTTTCTTTAGGTAAAGTTACTTTAAAAGACTTCTTTAGATTGTATACGCTAAATTAGCATTGTCCGAGGTATTGAGCACTTGATGGAAACCATCATACTTCCATGAGGGGTAATTTCCTTATCCCTGTATAAAGCTTTGTTACTATTTCTTGTAAGAGTTGCTTGCCTGGAAACCCCTGAAAAGTCTGGAGAAGTAAGAAGATAAATTTGTCAGCTCAGCTACATCTCAACCTGTGTCTAGCTTAGGGAATATGTCATACCTTTGAGTGCTGATGTTCCTCATTGAAAGTCTGATTTTAATTTTGCACCCATAGACACTTTAACAACATGTAGTGCTATCTAACTCGTATTTTTGATTGTAGCTACATAAAACATGTCTGTAATATAAAAGTGATCTTACTTATATAAATATGAACTCATGATGCACAAAAATGAAAATTTTGAAAACAAAAATATTGTATGCTAGTTTTATGTTATGCTCATGACACAAAGAAATCTGCCCCTTTTAAGTTTGTTTGTTTTGGCCTTCATGCAACAAAGCACTTAAGACAAGGCTTAACTGTCTTTGAAAGATGATTTACAATGTTAAGTGAAAAATGAACTTTATAAACCCTGGATCAAAATTTATTTCTGTATAATCCAATTGTCTGTAAAGGTTATCAGAAATTAATGTAGCATTATTATTTTTTGATATAATGAAAATTTTAGTAGAAATATTTGAAATAGCACCATTATAATTTATAATTGAATATTTTTGCAGGAAGTTCATATGCCAACAGTGGTATTGAGAAGATACTAATTTAATAAGTATTTCTTGAAAAACACAAATTATATTATCACAAAGTAAAATTACATGTATATATGATTATTAACTAGTCATAATTTATATATAATACTGATGTTGGTATTTAAAAACATGCTCTAACTTGTCCTTTCCTGTTCCAAGAGATTATGTTGCTTTTGTCTACTGTGATTAAATGCCACTGTTTTCTCTGAACTATACTGTCTATCACATATTTTATGAAGACAAAATCCAATCAAGTACTGAATAAATTAGAAAATTCTGTCTATTCAACTTCTTTGAGTTAGTTGTAAAAAACTGACTTAATATCAAACTTTCAGTAATTAAAATCTGGTTAGTAGAAAAAGTCACTCTTGTGCTTCTCAGTTTTACACAACATTTCTGATTTTTCAAGTCACTGGGGGATGGGCTGAGGTAAATGCCCAGATCAATTCCTTTTCAGAATATGACCAAGTGAGCGTGGGAAATCTCTCAAGAGCAGTGAAGTCATTAAAATACATTAACATTAACATAATACTAAAAATTGGAAGATTTCCAGTTATTACACTTTTCCTTTTTCACTTAGCAGAGGATAATTAAAAGCATGAGCAAAAGTGGAAAGGTCTCTCATGTATGTGTATCACTTGTTTAACAGCAGGATCTGATCAAAATATGGTTTGAGTCTGATCAGAACATGGCTAAACTTATTTTCAGTCTCTTTTGTTAGAATTTTTGCCCATCTGGAGGGACATATGCTACAGAAATCTTTGTCTAGCCATTCAACCTTCACTTTGACCAGGGTTTAAAATAAACTCACTGACAAGTATTTAAATTCTTAAAGCACAGAAGCCAGCAGTTTAGTTGTCACAAAAATGATTTGCTAGTCTTTACTTATAAAAAATATCTCATTCATTTACTTTTTACTGTCTACGCTGCCTCCATTGTAAGCCAGATTATTCGGTGGGTATTTAATACTCTCTGCAGGGAAAAAGAGAATAACTAATTATACTTGTAGTAGACCACATAAGAAAAGGTTATATTGGGCAAACACCACCAAACACATTTCCCTTGAACAATACAGAGTGGATGCAATATTCTGATCTCCCTTCACTTCTAATTAAAACTAATCCCACTCTGGAAGCAAATACATACTTGCGTCTATGCATACAGTAATATATATATGCGCGCATATATATATACACACACACTGCAAGAGAAAAGTGTGGAATAATAGGAATAATAAAGAGAATTTTTTACGTCTGAAATTCCAGTTAAAGTGATAATATTTCTAAGTAGAAGATTGAACACTATTTGCAGTCTGATTAAACAACAGACCAACAGTTTCTGTTTATATGAACTATAGAGGAGGTAATGTATATTGCTATAAATCTTTTTTATTTACATCAAAGTATATATGGAGGCAGAAAATATGTCAGAGTGCATCCATAAGGGCAGTGTATTTGCCCACAGCCTGGCCAGCTCTATCTAGAGAAGCACAAACGTAGCTTTTGGGGCCAAATTCTCTTCAGGTGTAACACAGTGATATCAGGAAGGTTACTTCTTTGCAGCAGACAGCTTAACAGGTCTATCTAATATTACTTTCTCTCTTCCAGGTATTAGGGTTTTTTTACCTATTTAAGAATAAATATGAAAGATTATTTGATGTGACAGAATAGCCATAGCATAGATTAATTTATTTGGATTTATATGGAAAACTAACCATCATTTAAAAATTAATTTCACTGAATTATGTAAAAGCAATTTTATTTTGTTAAAAGTACATTTTAAAGTGAAGATCTATACCATATAATTTGAAATACACAACCTGAGACCCGATACTCATAATAAAACCGTAATGATTCAATTCTTAACTGAACCTGTTGGGTGTCTAAAGTCTGACAGGCAATCTTACACCTTTCTCTAATATATTATGATTCTGTGAATAACATTGTTTGCTTTTTAGGCACCTCCTTTAAAATCAAAACAGTTTTTCCTTTCATACATTTTCATCAAGACACAGTACAAATGTTCTTTTTCTTCTTAGTTCTGATAAAAAAAAGGACTGTCAACAGACTTGCTCAATAAATAATCATTTCATACTCAGGAAATATATTAGCTGGCCACTTTCCCTGTTTCAGATGTGTTTTCCGATCTGTACCCATTATATGACTGATCCTAATTTCCTCTCTGATGCATAAACTTGAGCATTTACATTGAGTGTAAATAGTTTGATTTCTTTTTTTAAGTGTTACCAGTGTAACACATATCTTCCACTCTATGCAGGTGTACAGACAACATAACAGTAGTTCTGCAGATACAAATTGTACATCGTTTCAGTGTTTGACAAGAGAGGCAGTAAGACAGGTTTTTTCTCATTGAAAACACCTTAATTTTCCTGACAATTCTTGTGGTAATGGTCACAGTTCTCATAAAATATTTATTAATTAGTTGCTAGATGGTTTGAGACAGTTAAATATAAGTAGTACTACAACTTGGAATAAGATTTTTCATTCTTAAGAATAAAACTGGTATCTACTAGATTCAGCAGGTGTTTACCACAAGAAACCAAAATGAAGCATAATATGAAGTATTCACAGAAGATGTACGTGTAGACTTCGGGAAATTTTAGTCTCTATCTTACCATAAGAAGCTACTATGAAAATGAATTAGTAATTGCAGAGGTTGTGGAGTTAATGGCTAACTTAAGGAGTTTGTAGGTAGAAAACAATCCTTAATTTTCTTAACTTGGAAAAAATTAAACTTAAGCTTAGTCTTAGATGCTACTTTCCTTCTCTGAAAACCAAGTTTAAGGTCCAAAACAAGTTTTCAGATGAGCAGATAATAAACATTTTACATTCCAGAATCTGAAATTATTCATTACAAATTGGGCACACGATTAATCCAACAGTTACTTGGGTCTTACTGAATCCTCTTTTCTGAAAATGTGTGTTTCATCCCTAATACTTACGTTTCACTTAGACAATCACCTGAGTCATTTTGTGTTATTTTTGCTCCTTGACTAGAGGAAATAGTCGTCTAAAAATTGTGTTAGTGACTATAAAATGGCAGATGACAAATGATAAATGATAAAAAGTTTTGTTGGCACACAAAGGTCATAATTTACACATGAATTATTATTTATACATAGAACAAACATTCCACAGACATTTGGGCGTATAAAAGACTCACAGATTTTAAATCTGGAAAGGACCTGTATTCAGGTGGGCTGACTCTTTGAACAGTATAGGCCAATATCCCTGCACTGATATTTTTATTCAACTAGTATATATCTTAAAGGGAAAGGAAAAGTCTGGTTTGTCCAGTAACAGAGAACCCATAAAAATGGCAGTGAGTTGTTCCGTTAATTAGCTACCTTCTCTAAAAAAAAAGTACCTTGATTCTAATTTGAATTTGTCTAGCATCCCTTCCAGCCCTTGGACTTACAACTTTTCTTGCCAGGCTCAAATGCTATCACATTTCTATTCCCAGGAAGAAACTAGTAGGTTGTGGTCACATCCTTTAACTTTTTCTGTTAAGCTAAACATATTTAGTCCACAGATGCTCATGATAAATCATCGTTTTAGTCCTTTCATTCTCAGTGATAGATATTCTTATAATAAATATTATCATATTTATTATAAGAATAATATAAATTTCTAAATCCTATATGAATTGGACATAGAAAACAAAGGAGCATCTTCCATAACACTGTTGTGCTAAGGACAAATATTCAGCTATTCATATATTGTGACTCCCAAATCTCACTACTTTCTAAAGTTGTAGAATGATGGAAAGTGTGTGTGTGAGAGTGTGTGTGTGTGTGTGTCATGGGGGTGGGGGTGTGTGTGTACACACACTGGTGGAATTACTTGGCTGTAGTGTTGATTGGCTGAGTTGATTATTCGCATGCTAGTCACCGCTTGTAATCAGAGTATGTTTTCTGAACATGTTCATTCTACTGCTGATCTAACTAGTCCATCTGCAGCAGTGTTAGAATAGCAAAAATGGATTCTGTAAGTCAATCAGTCTGATTGTTCATGTCTACAATCACCAGGTAAAGCTTATATTTCGCTCCTCTCCTGGAATACATTTGAGAGGGATTTGATTAGTTATTAATAAAAGCTTTTGTCCATAGGAAATTGTGACATTCTTGCACTTCCAAATAGCAGGCACAATCTAAAACTGATGGCTAAATATGAGTAAGGAGGAAATATACACACGGTTTTACACCAGTGACTGACTGAAGATCTCAAGTTAGGAATAGTTTTCTTATTTAGTCAGCTGGGAGAAATACTTTTCATCAAGGATTGATTCAGCTTATTTAAGATATGAATTGCATCATGGAGTTCCTTATTTCCCTGTATTCCCCAATTTCCACTTCAAAATTATTCTTAGCTGATGTTAACAAGTATAGCTGTACAGACAATGTAATGCTTTTCAGCTATTCAGTATATGTTATAAATTCTTTTATTTCAAGGAATATGTGGAAGCACCAATTTTTTTTTAGTAGTATTTAGGAATAAGTTGCCACATTTATGTCTGAAATACAAGAGAATGGTTTCCATGTCCAACAATAATTCTCGGGGGCTTTAATTACCAACATTTGAACAGATTCACACACAGAAACAGACAGACTTCACTTTGGGACAAACTTCTTTTTTTTTTTTTTAATCTTGATGTTTTTATTAAAAAAAAATATTTTACCAATGTCC
>NW_008824672.1:1656632-1661045 GCF_000699105.1 Pygoscelis adeliae | reverse complement strand
CCCGCATCCCACCATGGGGGAGTGAGCGAGCGGCTGCATGGTGCTCAGTTGCCGGATGAGGTTAAACCACGACAACCACATAGAAGTCTAAATTTTAAAATGATCTGAAAATGAAAATTGGGACCTTTTCCCAATCACAGAAGAATATTCATATTTAATTTTTGGATGGAAACACCTGATGTGTTGAAAATTACTTTTTTCTCAGAAATTGAGGTTTTTCATGAATTGGTATTTTCTTATGAAAAAGTCATAAGAAATTACTGACTGCTGTAATCTGGATTGTTGTCATATTAGTAAGAAAAAGATTCCCAGATCATGGTGCTCAATGGAATATTTTTAAGTTGTCACTGAACTGAAAACATTATTTTTATTAAAAATCCCATTTGACTCTTACAATTTTATCCTATACTATTTTTTAAAAGGCCAGGTTACCAGGGAAAAGTGGTAGCACTAGTGATAGGAATTGACATATTTGAATGAAACAGGCAAGATTCTGAGTATGCAAGCTCTTCTTCAGGCCTGAAGCAGAAACAGAAAGTCTTGGTTTTTTCACTAGCTGGGAGCACTCATGTTCCAAAAAATCCACACCTATTCCAGGTTCATGAGTTTTAGTTTCCAGAAGAGCTAAACTTTTTAAATTTTATCTTGTTTTGCAAGGGTTTTTTGTAGGTCTCCTTTGAGACTCTGAACTAACAGGTTAAAGAAGGAGGATTGCTTTGAAAACCATAGTGTCTCCTACTGACTAGTCCTATCACAGTTCCCTGAATGAGTATGTTCTGGTTCAGCCATTGTTTTAGTTTCATCCACCCAAGCTGCAGAAGCCTGTGGAGCATGGGACAGAACGTACCACATTGCCGGGTGTGCATGTGGAGAAACTGTGATTAAGCAATGGGTTTGAATTTGCAGGTTGCATTTTTCACACTGGCATGGTCAGTTGGTGTTTGTAGGTCTGCTTAAATTTGAATGCAACTATGTGTTCGGTTTTCAGAGAACTTTTTTTTACAATATGATCATCTTCTAGCATATTTTGTGATTATTTGTGGAAGATTCTACTTTCTTCTATTCTTAAATACTCATCACTATATTACTATTACTAATATAATTACTGCAGTCTTTATAATAGAAGGATTCTAGTAACATTTTCCACTTTTATCAGCATGTATTATGGACCAGAATCCTTGCTAAATCTAAGAATCTTTGTCTCATAACAAATTCTGACTTTTAATTTGTTTAATTAAGGTAGATGCTAGCAGTCCTGAATAAGAATGAAAATCTTAAATCTCTTAGAGAAGAGACATTTTTAGAAGAAGAAAATCCCTAGAGGCCTTATCAAAATTCTGCACTTCAATAAAAAAAAAATATTTAGAGTTTATTTCCTAAATTAAGTGCTTTCAAAACTTTAATTCCATTTTTTACAAAACTCATATATTCTCAAGGAACATTCTAATCCTGTTGATCCAGCATTAAAAATTCTTGTCTCCAATAACAGTCATCCTGATCTATATATGCATATAGCATCATACTGGTAGTCAGAATTCAAACTACTAGTGGCTGCATAAGAGCTAGTATCAAATCTTTAACATCCGGTATTCTCTGATAGCAATACAAATCCAAATAAATGTTTATTACAGTGGTGTAAACTCTGTTTTTTCCATATATTGCTACCTATCAGGCCCATTCAAAGGCTCTGATCCTCATTTAATGCACCAATCCCTTGACATCTGTGATTTTTTAAAATATTCCATTCTATTGGTTTATTTCATTCCACATAACCCATAAACACGCATCAGCAAGAGAACTCTGTTTACCACAGTGAAAACATCTCCATAAATAGCAGTGGTATCTGTGCAACTGGAAGAAGAACAAGGTGAGTGGATTTCAGCTCTGAACATTAATATACCATTTTGCCTGCTTCCTTGTGCTACCATCCGTTCCTTACTATGCTACTAATGATAATGGCAATGACAATAAAGACTTACTGTCAGCCATTCGTATGGTCTTCATCTGTAACACAATTCATTTTAAAAATTACTTTAGAACATTTGGGAACACTAGCTTTTAGGTTCTGATCTTGAAAATAGTTTTGTTCGTGCTTGGATTGATTCACTTGTAATCCTATTGCAGTCACTGACACTACTCATGCAAATACAAATACTTGAGTGCTGCATTGCCTCCAGGAAAAGTATAGGTCTCTAGGAGTGATTCTCTCTTTACACCAGCTTTCTACCTTTGTGAAATCATTTTTCTCAACAGTTTTTCATCATTTATAATGGGGTAAAATGAGAAGAATCTAACTCCTTGGCCAGATCTTCAGAGACATAGTTCCATTGACTTCAAAACCAATTTACTGTACCTGAGGATGTGGTTCTATATATTTTTTCTCTCTAAGCTGAAGAGTCAGCTTTTTAGTAGTGAAAACTACTAATTTTAGTGAAATTAGAAAACTACTAATTAGTAGTGAAAACTACTAATTTTTCACTACTAAAATTAGTAGTGAAAACTACTAATTTTCACCTCTTACTTGTGAACATGAAGTGTTTCATATTGCTTGTCTTAGATGACCAGGCCAACCTTTTTTGCTCCTATTTATTCTATAACATCATGAAACACATACATCAGTTTCAACTTGTTAAAAGTATTGAGAACTTCCTCCCTCTTTGCCTGCTGAGCAGAAGTATTCTGTATTTTATGAAAATACATCGAAAGAGTTTGGGATCCCAAAATTATATCTGCAATCGTTCCTACTTCTAGTTCCAACTCAAGCTGCAATTCTCCCATCTTTTTTCTACCTTCAAAAAACATTTTCCTTTCCCAAAATAAGATTTATAATATTGCTCTGGTTTTTCACTCTTACTAATTGGTTAACACCATACTTTATAGTTCTAATAAAAACACAGCTGCTTCCATATTACATGTTTGGACACTTTTTATAGGGGGAAGAAACTTAAATAAAGATGAATTGAAAGAAAGTGGAAATTAAGTTTAATTACCACCACCAGAACAAACCACTTAAAGAATTACAGCACTTCAGTATAGATTTTGTGAGCACTGCAAACAATAGGAATTTTTCCACTGACTTTAACAGCATTTGGATTTGGTCCCTGAAACTCAATTACTTGTATTGCAGAAGGACAACCAAGGCAAGGGCAAGCATACTCCCCTGATCAATGGTGCCTGTGGGCATTACAACACATACTAGAATATTTTTATGTTACGTATGTGCTCACAGTTAGGGACACACATAAGCTTACTTCCCTTATTTGGGGCCGTAAGTACCTTTAGTCAATGTTCAGAGGCAGGTGAAGCCATGATAAAATATCTGGGAAAATATGCCTCCAGCAGCATTTTCAGCACAGCCCATCCAAACACTACCCTGAGGGATGTAAATGGGTAACAGCTGCTTACTTTAAATAAATAGGCTTTAAACCACCTAGCTTGGCGACTGGATAGTGATACAACTTTGGCAAATTGACAGCTAGCAGAATCTGCAAAACGTATTGAGAAAACTGGTTAAATACCTGGGTGGCTCTTCTACCCTGGGTTTTGTGTTCTGTTAGTGCCTACCTAAAGTGAACATACTTCCTGTTTTGCTGAACTGGGGAATGGGTCCCACAGACTGCATAGGAACTGAAAGACCATCATAAGGCTTAAATTTTGGAGTTATTTTGTCCCGTTCATACTCTTTCCCCTCCAAAACTTCCCTCTGTTTAATAAATATCATTGGTGAAAAGTAAGTATTTGTCCTCAGTTTTTAAAATTCAGGTGCTGCCAACAAGCAGATGGCAAGCAGCTTCTACTGCTTTTTTTTCACTTCCTCCCTAGGGCAGAGGGAGCATTGTTGAAATACATTTGAGCATTTCTGCTTGAAATTATGTAGGAAAACATTCTTTCTTGGGAAGACATATTTGCCTACAGTCGAGATTATAATAGCAGTTTCAGGAAAGGATGAAGGAGAGAGGAAATACTTTTCAGTTGTTGAAATGTTGCCAAGACTATTCTTTCTAAATTCATAACTTTGTATGAGATGTCAGTCATGATGTTCTATGGAAGAACATTAAAACGCACTTTTGATTAATTGATGCACAAATTACTTCCTATTTGATCTGTAGGCATTAAATTTAATTCTAATGCACTTTTGGTGACTCTGGGACTGTTATATGAATTTGGAATGAATTTAGCCTTTATGTTTTAATTTGCTCAGCCACCTTATCTAAATAGAATATTCTAAGGTTTGGAACAGCTGAAATACTGCTAGTAATTCTTAACTCCTATTTAAATACTTCTGAAATTGCTTCAGGGTAGAAAGGCTCTACAGAGGGATCTGGACAGGCTGGATCAATGGGCTGAGGCCAACTGCATGAGGTACAAGGCCAATTGCTGGGTCCTGCACTTCGGCCACAACAACCCCATGCA
>NW_008824672.1:1644874-1656242 GCF_000699105.1 Pygoscelis adeliae | reverse complement strand
GGTCTCTTCTCCCAAGTAACTAGCGATAGGATGAGAGGAAATGGCCTCAAGCTGCACCAGGGGAGGCTTAGATTGGATATTAGGAAAAATTTCTTCACCGAAAGGGTTGTCAAGTGTTGGAACAGGCTGCCCAGGGAAGTGGTTGAGTCACCATCCCTGGAGGTATTTAAAAACAGTGTAGATGTGGTGCCTAGGGACATGGTTTAGTGGTGGACTTGGCAGTACTAGGTTAATGGTTGGACTCAATGATCTTAAAGGTCTTTTCCAACCTAAATGATTCTATGATTCTATAATTGTATGAAATCAATGTAAAGAGAAAGTAAGCTTCCTCTTTGGTTGAACAAATGTGTTTTCCTGCTTCTGATCTCTGGACAGTAAGTTAATGTTGTTGCCTCATCAATTTTTTGTAACATACAGTATGTTGTTCAGTAATACGCTCCTGAGAATGTAGCTGAAATGTAATTGATATTCTTTTCTGCATTTTGAGAACAGTTTCCCAAGAATGTTTTGATTTAAAAATAAATGGAAGTTTGTGCGGCAATGTAAAGATGATTTACATACTACTTTCTGCTGTAAATAGCTCATTTGGAAGTATACAAAATGGCCTATTTTAGAAGCAGAATGTTCTTGTCTTGCAATATTGCATATATACAATCCTACATTCAGGGCGGGGAAAACCTGTCTAGATATTCATATCACTTTCAGCACCATAAGAGCTGAACACTTTATTTTCTGTCAACATGCCAGATCCTGATATCTCGATCAGATTTTACTCACTTCATAGTGGGCCACTCCATTACCACTTGAGGAATTAGAATGTTGGATAAAATAAGTCACTATCTATATTTTTGTGGTTAATAATAACAATAATTTAAATTTTGAAACCCTGATTATTTTTACTCACTTTCTATTTAAGCAAGATCCCTGCTGAAAACAAAGATTTCTTTGACTAAAGCTTTCAAAATTTTTCCATTTTAAACATCCTTTTCTGTACTTTTTCCTTCCCTAATTTTGTATATTTTCTGACTTCATAACCTTCTTTTATAAGGACAAGCTTAACATATCTTTCTAACTCCTAGTTTGCTTAATTTATATTAAGGGGAAATTCTGACTGAACACTGTAGAAAATACATTTATTCATAATATATTATAGTTTGGGACAACTGTTAGAACCAGTATCTTATCCAATGGGTTAGTTTCATTCATCCTTGTAACTTGCAAAAAATTAGAGAAGTCTGTTAATGACATTATACAAAAACACATTCCCATGACATCTGGGCTTACTGTTGTCTTAGTGGGTACATTTTTCATATACTTTATTACCTTATTTGCCTGAGATCTGGCAGCCATTTGCATCTTAGAGGCCTTGCATAAATCTATAGCTACCATCCATATTATCAGAAACTATTTTTCTAGAGACTGATCCACAATGTTGAGGTTAATGAGTAGTTCAGTGCAAAGTATAGATTACATATTTGATTATGTTTGATGATGTCAATACATTACCTCTAGGACACCCTATGCATTGCCATAAGTTCCAGAAATAATATCTGTAATATTTGCTTTGGTTAATTACAGTAGCTTAGAATTCTCATTACATATGCAAAGTATACATTGCCATGAAAATTCACCAAAAACATCATCTGTGCTCACCTGCTATGCTTATGCTTTTTACCAAGAGTCAGACTAAATGTTTATCATGGTCCTCATATGCTTAAATCATCTCCTTCTATGCAAAGTACATGCATATGTCAATTGATAACTGTAAAAATTATTGTTAATAGTCGTAAGCATTTCAGAGAAATAAAACCTCTGCCAGGTTTTTAGCCTTACTCTACTAGACACAATTCCATACGAAGAAGTAATTCCTATGGAAAAATGTTTAGATGTAGGTAATATATAAGTAAATGCTTGTAGAGATTTTAACTGGTAGCAAAATACAAATAATATCAAGTAGAAACCAAGTAATTACTTATGAAGCAATCTCACATAATCCTCAAATCCCTCACAGGTTTGCACTCTACTTCTTTCAAGTCTGTATGGGGGAAATTGTACTTTTTTCAAGTCAAATTAACTTATTTGGTTAGATATTATTCAAAACATATTCCATACATCTGAAGTGTTACAGACTGTATTTAACTTAAACTAAAACAAAACACTGTTTTTGCCATATATACAGGACGTTACTGAGAGGCAAAACTTTTTAGCCAAATTGTTTCTCCACCATCAGAATTCAGTTAATGACAGATGACTATAGATCACAGTGTTATTTCCATGGTCAGCACTACATCTGTACTATGTAGGCTACCTCTATATCTCTACTGAAAAGATTTGGGATCAGCCCAGTGTTTTTATATGATGTTTTATATTTCTGTCATTCAAATCCTGAGTAAAATAAGACTTAACTTCTTCTTTTGGCCTCTAGCTTCTGAGTCATGCTCTTAGTCATATTATGCACCATGACACTGAGCACAATATTGTTATTCTTTCATCAGTTCACACATACACACAGAAATAGTATATAGCACATCTTACTCATATTGACAGGATAGCACCAGCAAGGACTAAACTTGTGACATCTGGCAAAATCATCCACTGAAGTTAGAGTCTTAGTTCTTTCACCCAAGACTTGAGTATACGGTATAAATGATATGGTTAACATTAGTGCTGGAGAAATACCACACTGGGAATGGTCTTTGTGTAGATATATTTCTATAGGAGTTTGGTGTACAAGCTAACTCATGAAAAACACAAAGACCGTATCCTACTGTCACAGAAAACAGATTTACTATTTGCAAAGAGCTATAGCTAACCAAGGAATGCCAAAGTCACCTTTAAATCAACAGCTTTAGAGACGTGTAAATTACAATTTTAATGTAAAAATTATTCTAATTAATCACCATGTAATAAATAAACTATCAACCCCAAATAGTGTGCTCTAGCTTTTCTCTAATGAACCATCTCTCATTGCTTACACATAGTGTTTGACTAGGAATAAAATACTGTGCTTTAAAGAAAAAAACAACCATCTTTCTGATAATGACCTAGCTTCTCAGGAAAATAAGAAGATTCATATTTTTTCAGAACATAAATACAGACTTCCTTCATCACAGAAGTACAGAGTTCTTGCCTAGTACAAACTCCAGCTTTTCCCTGTCTGGGCCCTTTTTCATGCACTGTTTGTTCACAAGGCTTTGGAACTTCATAAACTCCAAGCTCAGAGACTCCTGAAGCTACTTCAGCCCTCTTGGACTTGTTTTAAAAATCTTCAGAAGTTTTGGGGAAAGAGGATTTGCCCATGCCTGTATCAGGTATCCTAGCACAAAGGCTAACGGCTTCCTCGAAGTGCAAGGTACCGTGTTATAATAGCCACTCTACTCTGTAATTTATGTACCTATTTGGGAAGGTGGTAAAGGGAAGAACAGGAAAATCCTAGGAATAGAGGGACTGATTGTAACGATTCCAAATCTGAGGTCCGTGCCCTAAAGCACATAGTGCAACACAATGTAGAGTTTCTGACTAATGCAGGTCACTGGGAGATCCTCTCTGTAATTAGAATCATGGAGGAACAGCTAAAAACTCTCAGGGACTGTATGCTGTGTGTTTGGCACTGCAAATATAAATTGCTACGGTCTGGTGGATGTAACACTCCTCTGACAAAAAACTGAGAAAACTGAGTTTCCCTGCTGCACTAAGATCCCTCTTAATATTAGACAACCTTCGAGAGAAAGCAGAAGTGAAAATTAATCTAGAATACACAAATGACAGCCTTAAGAAATTAGTTACAATATTTGGAGTGATATATTGCAAAACAAAAACCATAGTATGCTTTGTAGTTACTTTTCGGTGTGATTGAACAGGATGCTCCTCTTGGTAGTACCCCTCTCAGCTCATTCTTGTTCTTGCATGTAGTACTTCATTTGCTTAGCATTGTCTATACATTTGTATTTAAGCTGTAAGTTGGATAGTTAGATGATCCATGTAAAAATAACTTTTGTAGATTTTTTTTTCCTTTAATCATAATAATTTTCCTGATCTCATTTACAGTGGAGTCCCACAGACACTGCATTGGACCAGTGAGGTGCAGTGTACAGTTGTGGGAGCGTGAGAATGAGTGGCTGGCACATGGAAAGCCAGAACTTCTTAAACTGGCTTTGCCACCTTATAGAACATTCCTGATACTGCAGGCTTCACTCTGATTTTGCTTCAAGGCATTTTCTGTGTTTGTTCACCCAACAGATTCTGAAGCCAAGTTAACTAAGAATAGTTTATATATTTTTGGAGCAGAGGTCCAACATCTTGACAAGTATCATTGTTAATCACTGCTTTCCCTGAAGCAGAAATCTGAGCTGGAGTACAGATTTCCTTTATAAACTCTTTTGTTACTGAAGTTGCTACTGATATTAAAGACAGCTTTAAAGATTTTCTAAAACCACAACTCTGCTAATTGATCTAACCAGGTAACAGGTCTCCGTTGCTGATGGACATTCGTCTGTCAAAGTTTCCACCCATAAGGATGCCTTTATGATACATCTTCTCACTGGGTGGACCTAGGACAATTCATCACCTGGTCTGACTGTGAACAAGTATGTTGACACAGTGCCCATCTACCTTTCCCTGGCAGATCAGTAACTGAAGGAGAACTTCATCATTTTTTAGTTTCCATTAGCTTTAAATACATAAAGTTTCCATGGCACATAATTCTAGATCTGTTCATTGTACAAACTCATTAGCAAAGACAAAGAATGCAGCTCATTACCAGCTCTTGATAGAGACAGCACTTTAAAGCACTAAATAAACCAGGTGACACTTAAACACAGCTGTCCAGAATTTGAGGACACTCAGATACTGATAAACCACGTCACATCATGAACAAGGCTTTCAAAAACCTTTTTTGGTTTTGCTTTTGGAATTGTTTTCAAGCATGTTATTTCTGAAGACTGGTCCTTAGGTTTCTTAGCTGTCACATTGGTAATTGTAAGATGCTGTCGAGGTCGTGTTTTTACAGATTTTTAACATGGCAGCTAATGGTACATCACTTCCCACTGTATAACTAATACACATTTAAGTTCTTTTATGTAAGTTAATGCCTTTCAATTACAGTAATGGCACTGAGGACTGGAGATATGGACAGAATGAAAGAAAGATGCAACAGATGTGTGGGTATATTTATCGGCTGCCAAGTTCTGAGACACTGCAATAGACATCAGCCTTCGCATGAGTACCAATCTAATCTTTTTAGTCAATTAAATGTTACCAAGTTGGTTAGGTAGCAGATTTGTGCTTCAGTTTTTGTGTATATTGCTATCTGCACAAATAATTGTTTTGACTTCATGCAAGTTGAACATTGCGTGGTAGAATGATCTTGGCAGAACATAAATGACCATATGTCCTTTGAATAAATTTATGGAAGTAGGCATTTAAAACAGTTAAACGAGAGATATGAACTAATATTTGATATCCACTAATAGAATATTATGGCTATACTTTTCTTGAATTTACATGGTCTAAAATGTGCCACAAAGAAGAGATGGTTAATCTTCAACCAGGTTTGGAGAAATTTAACACCACAGTTAAATGTCTTATGAAGTGTTAAAACTGGGTTGGCACTTCCGTTCATTTTCCACAGAACATGAGGCCAACTCATTTTTATGTTGTTCACAGAAACATTAAAAATGATTAATGAGTGCTAGTAAATGTGAAAATGAAGGAATGACTATCAGGAATAAAAACAAGTGTCTCCTTTTATCTTATCACAGCTAGATAATTCTGTTAGCTTCCTCATGATCAGCCCCCAGTTCTTGTAAGCTGGCTAAATACCATTTAAATATTGAAATCAAACAAGTTCTCATTCATGTGGAGAGTTACACAACAACTATAGTAACTGTTACACTGAGCAACATATATATTTAAGCAAACTCCTCATACTTTAACATATGGACTATTTCTGTGATGCAGAAACCAAATTCAGCCCATTCATTAAGTATATAGAATGGAGACCAAATTTCTCAGCAAGGATTCAGTACAAGAACATTTACATATACATTTACCATTCCCTTACATAGACAAAATTAATTTAAACTGAATGGATTCAGTTCAAACTCAGTTTCATGTTAAAGAACAAAAAATCTTGTAATACATATACAGAATATAAACCTAAATACTACTGTAAAATGAAACTGTAAGGTCTGGTCTAGTAATGAAAAGCAAAAAAGTTTGAAGTTTTTTTTTAAAACAAAGCAAAAAAAAGTCAGAAATATGGACATTTGGATTTGCGTTGATGATTTTTTATTTCATTATTATTTATATGAGCATCAATAAATAACCAAATATGAAAATGTCTTTGTAAAAATTTTGGATATGACAAGTTATGAAAACCACAGAAAAACGGGGAAAAAATTCTACTCCAGCTCCACATTATTCCATACTATACAGTTATATATTTATAAAAAAAATATTTTGAATTAAACGTTGCCTCCAGTTATGTAGGTCACAGATCTGTAGCAAATTGTTAGTCACAGTTCCTCACATGTTCTTTCCAAAGTTAAATCACATCTAGAATGTAAAAGACACTAGCTTTTCTGTATAAAGCTTCTGTAAAAATTCATCATAATTATTTAAAAGAGACTACAGTTTTCTCCTAGTTTTCTTTTTTTCCATACTATCTTCACTGTTATTAGTACTTTAACTGCAAACTGTTTCAACTTTCTGTGAAAAACCCATTAAAAATTAACAAGCAGCTGAAGCAAATTCATGGACCTTAAAGGGAATACAGGTTTGAGTGATAAACTTCAGTATTAGTCTATTAACTATTAAAGATGAGTATTTAAATTTATAGCTCAAAAATAAACATATTATGTTCCTTCAAATAAACTGCCTTATAATATAGTTAAATCACCAATTATAATTTTCCCTTGCCTGACAAATCGATGGGGAGGAATGAAAAAATGGTCAATATGCCCAATGTTATGTATTAGAACTGCAATTATTATTTTTAGATACCTTTTAGGCCTTTTTTCCTTTTTAATAATAAAGTGGGTGCTACCAGAATGGCTTGGTCAGGCTTGCATTGCAAAATAAATTCAGAAAGCAATCACTGATAATCCTAAAGACCAAGTTATTGCTCAGTCGGTTGACAGGAATCAGCCTTTTGTTCAGCACTTTTGTTTGCAAAACAGTCTTTGTTCTTGAAAACACATGTATGTTGCATGACAGAAACAGAATAACATAAACATATAATGGCATAGGTTGCTTGTGTGGTGTATTGAACAAAATCCACAATAAAGAACATATATATGAACAGTTGCAGTCCTGGACTGGACAGTGGCAGAAGGGGCAGTGGCAGAAGGAACAGAACAATCCCAAAGGAAGGAGTCTTTGCATGCCTGAATAAAGCTTTTACTTCTCCTTCTTCTATTCCTATCTGTGTGTTGGACTGATTTCTGAGTTATGCAACTGACTTTTGTTAGGATCAGTCATGATTTCCAGATGTGATCTTTCCATTCTTTGCTTTGTAATGCCAATTCATGTCAGCCACTTTTTGAACTGGCCTAAGAGCAATCTGAGAATGAGTACATGTGCTTTGGGGGCAGAAAGATATCAGGCTCATCCAGAGATGATAAATGACTGTTGTATTTGCCAAAATACTAAATTCCACTCAACTTCAAAGAGTTTACTTGGAATGACATTATCGTATGCAACTGGAAGTAATTTCAGAGGAAAACTACACCATCAGTTATGAAGGGAAAGACATTTCCTCACCTTTAAGAGTGCACATACTTTTAGTGAGAGGAAGGAATAAGGAATCAAGAAAAAAATGTGATTATAAGGAAAAAGAATCTAGTGTGAGTTGTAGCCAAATCCTGGAATAAAGCAGAATATAGAGGAGATGGCTAGGCCTATTACCTTTTGCCACAGAACATGAACATCAGGAAAATTATTTGTAAACCACAGAGTAAAGCGCTTCAGATAACTAATGAAATGAAGGACATAAGAATTTGCTGAGAGAAATTTAAATATTCTGAACCTTCCCTCATTTTCAGTTTTGATCTTAGAGAAGAATATAATTACCTGTCTTTCCTTCCTGTTATCTTCACTTCTATATATATTTTTTTTTAATTTGATAATATGTTTACCAAAAAAACCAGCCCAACACAGAAAAGGTTGCATTTACCATGCATAGGGTCTGGATGCAATCTGAAGACACCGGAAATCTCACGTGAATCTTGTCTTCACAAGATTTCCAGAGTTGTCTCTAGAACAAAGAGGACAACATAGACTCAGCTGAAGAATTCAGGAGGAATCTCTGATGCTATTGGGATAAATAGCAAAATTCCCACAAGACAGTCAGGATTTCATCACTATTTTAAATGAATATTCAAAAAGAACTTACAACTCACAAAAGCTGTGATCCTTATTCCTTGAAAGCTGGTAAGTTTTTTAAATGCTTTGTGCAGCTTTTTTTTCCTTTAAAAAGTTTTACTTATAATAATATGTGTATTACCCTCTTCAGTTTTGATCAGATCTACATGGATACTGTATGCATAATTCTACTCTAAAAGACGAGATTGCCAGTAGTATAAACATATCATTATGCAAAGTAATTAGATGCAGAAAAATAAATAGAATAAATGCTGAGAGCTTATAGAAGTACAGATAAACAAGTACTCATAATGTTTTTAGTAGACGTTTAGAAAAATCAGCCATATCCTTCAGGTTAATGACTTAGTTCCGTCTAGATTTACTCTTCTGGGTTCAGAATATACAATTATAATGCTTATAATTCAAATGAGAAAACCTTGATGGCTAAGTTTGTAGAATCCAGCAGGCTTCAGCAGATCAGCAATCATCCTTTAAAATCATCTTTGTAAATATATAAAGGTATTTTATATAAATTCATAGGCAGTTCTAAAAATCCTTTTTTCCCTGTAATTGTAAATTGTTTGTTTGCTAAAAATTTAACAAGTAGTGGAAATTATTTTTTCTTTTGTGAGTGAGATACTATTGTTGTTTCTGCTTGGGCTTTGATCTGCCATTCAGAACTAAAATGGGTGGCAATCACCCCTCCAACTACAATTGGGCATTCCTTATTCTCTGGTCTTCACTCACTACTATAGTTTGAAAAAAGTCCCCTGTCCTTTCGTGAGTAGTTTAAAGCAATCAGTCAGGATAGTAACAGCCAGTACTCTTCTTCTATTGTTGGTTTGATTGAATCTCACCTTGGCTAAGAGTCCAAAGATTCAAGCATATCTATATTTATAAAACTTTTTTCAGGTATATTTTACCCCTATAAATGTCCTGACTAGTCCTTTTTTCTTTTTAGAAATGCATTCAAGGGTTTTGATGACCTGTAAAAATGGAAATGAGCAAAGCCACCTTTGTTTTTGATGCAAGTAGCCACAGGTCATGGGGTGAAGCTTACCCAAAAGTACCATTCAGTTAAGTGAGACCTTCACATCTGCCCAGCTCTAACTCATTATATGATTCTGGTATGCACTGGGAAAACAAGATAAAAGATAATTATCACAGAATTATTTGTGTGCCTAAAAGCCCTGGACTACATCTGCCCTGTTCTGATGGTCCAGGTTATGTGCAGTAAGGGCACAAACATGCACAATTGAACTGTTTCCAGTTTTTCATCCTTGTAAAACATTTGGGATGGGAGATCAGATGGTGGTAGCGACCCAAGTAGCAACCACTAACTGCCAAAGAGATTAGCATGGGATGGCACAACCAGCAAGGTGGCTTCTGCTGACCATCTAAGTCAGAAAGCAATAAATAATGAAAAAACCAGTCCCTTGGGGGGGAGTGGAGTAGTAGGGAGCGGGGTGATATAACTGTGGATATCCTAGATTGTGTAGAAACCTAATCCTGAGAAGGATCTGCTATGTAAAAGTTAGGCTGACAGACACTTCAACCAGCCCCAGTAAGCGTCTTGTTCCACTGCGCTGGTCACAAGTACACCGGAGGCCTTCACGCCTGTGAGTGCGTTCTGTACAAAAAAGGGCACATGTGTAAGAAATTTCAAAGTAATTATTAAATTACACGTACAATAGAAATGCATGTTTAAATGGTAATACCTGTACAACCTATTTCACATACAAAAGTGTTAAACTTTTTAATTAAAAGTGGGGTTTCTTTGCAAAGCAAAATATAGGGTATGTATGCTAATTTATGGTGGTGTCCTTACTGGTGATTCATATAGGCATATTCCAACCACCCTGTTATCAGGAAGTGTGTCTTAATTGTAGGAGTCCTTGGCAATATGTTTATTTCCTATTCTGTCCATGGGACTTCAGCTTCATTCAGTGGACAGAATGGATATACAGGGAAGCAGAATTAAGGTTCCATAGGGAACAATAAAACTAGTCTGTTCTATTTTTCAAGTACAACTTGAATTATCTTCTATTTACAGAGAGTACAGGGAGGAGACACTGTCAGTTAATTCATTCTTATGTCATTAAATCTGTTGTGCCGAAAAATAACTGAAAATAGTGTGTAAGCAGCCTTACCTTCATTGTGACTTCAGACTATACAGACCAGATTCAAACATTAAAACAAACAACATTTCTATGACCTCTGATGCCTCTGCTTAGGTCAGTGTAGGATAGAGTCATGCAGACAGGTTCTGTTCTTCCACCTGCAATGTAAAGCCAGGTTTAAGCTGCTACATATGCTCTCTTGAGAAAAAGCAAACTCTAGCTATTTTAGCATGCTTAGTATGTCTTCATCTGCTTCATATATATTTTAGTGTTTATGTAAAATAATTGTGCTACAATTTCAGAAGTGTGCTGGGTTTGCCAATGGTATAATGAAATGCATTGCATTTTCTACAGCATTTGTCTTTCTTACTTAGAATCATAGAATCATAGAATCATTAAGTTTTGAAAAGACCACTAAGATCATCGAGTCCAACCATTGATCCAAAACCACCATGTCCACTAAACCATGTCCCCAAGTGCCTCATCTACATGTCTTTTAAATACTTCCAGGGATGGTGACTCAACCACTTCCCTGGGCAGCCTCTTCCAATGTTTAACCACTCTTTCAGTAAAGAAATTTTTCCTCACGTCCAATCTAAACCTCCCCTGGTGCAACTTGAGGCCATTTCCTCTCGTCCTATCGCTAGTTACTTGGGAGAAGAGACCCACACCCACCTCGCTACAACTTCCTTTCAGGTAGTTGTAGAGAGTGATGAGGTCTCCCCTCAGCCTCCTTTTCTCCAGGCTAAACAACCCCAGCTCCCTCAGCCGCTCCTCATAAGACTTGTTCTCCAGACCCCTCACCAGCTTCATTGCCCTTCTCTGGACATGCTCCAGCACCTCAACGTCCTTCTTGTAGTGAGGGGCCCAAAACTGAACACAGTATT
>NW_008824672.1:1637129-1644415 GCF_000699105.1 Pygoscelis adeliae | reverse complement strand
ACTGAGCCCTGGGGAACACCGCTCGTGACCGGCCGCCAACTGGATTGAACTCCATTCACCACAACTCTCTGGGCTCGGCCGTCCAGCCAGTTTTTGACCCAACAAAGAGTACACCTGTCTAAGCCGTCAGCCGCCAGCTTCTCTAGGAGAATGCTGTGGGAGACGGTGTCAAAGGCCTTACTGAAGTCCAGGTAGACCACATCCACAGCCTTTCCCTCGTCCATTAGGCGGGTCACCTGGTCATAGAAGGAGATCAGGTTGGTCAAGCAGGACCTGCCCCTCTTGAACCCGTGCTGGCTGGGCCCGATCCCCCGGTTGTCCCACACATGCCTTGTGAGTGCCCTCAAGATGAACCACTCCATAATCTTCCCCGGCACCGAGGTCAGGCTGACACGCCTGTAGTTCCCCAGATCCTCCTTCCGGCCCTTCTTGTAGATGGATGTCACACTGGCAAGCCTCCAGTCATCTGGGACCTCTCCCTTTAACCAGGACTACTGATCAATGATGGAAAGTGTCTTGGTGAGCTCCTCCGCCAGCTCCCTCAGCACTCTTGGGTGGATCCCATCCGGTCCCATAGACTTGTGAGCATCCAGGTGGCGTAGCAGGTCGTTAACTTCTTCCTCTCATACTTATGCTGGTATCAATCATCACTGAGTAACAAGTTATTCCTGTAGATAACTGATTTTATTATAGGTTAAGCAACTATCAGATAAAAAGATATGAGATATTCGAACTGCTCTGGAACTTTCCCACTATTCCAGATTTAAAATAATATAACTTTCATGAAGAAACAAAAATTTTTATGTGGTGGCCAAGAAAGTCTAAAGAAACATGAGGCTTTGTGTCCCTTAATGGTCCTGGGGACTGAATACAAAGAAAGACAATAAACAGGTTCCCATTGACACAGAAGATGGCTGACCATCCTCTCCATGTGGCTGTCTGGTAAGGAAGATATCCTCCAAACTAATTTCCTTAAAAATCTCTTGAATTTTCACTAAGGTAAACCTCTTCAGTGAGAAAGCTCAGGTGCTTACCTGTTAGCATGGCAAAAGTGTCTTTTTACATATGAGGCTTCTCGAATAAAGCCTCTGTAAAATCTGATGAGTGTTTTGAACATTTAGGTGTTGAAAATGACTCTAATTTCCCAACAATCAATAATTGTACAGTCCGTTTTTCCTGAAAATTTGAACCAATAATGTATTTTCAACCAATATATATATGTTTGTGTGTGTGTGTATATACTCCCAACGCAACTTTTTGAAACTTTTCTGATCAAAATAATACTGTACTGGGTGCAGGTGCTGGTGGGGAGCTGCAGAGGCCTCTGTGAGGAGAGGCCAGGCCGGGGCTGCCCCGTGCTGGACTCAGCCGGCTCCAGTGGCCCTACCGCAGGGCACAGCTGAGCCCCTCGGCCACGGGCGGGCGCCTCGGGGAAAGCACAGCTAAGAAAGGGCAGAACGCTGCCTGGCAACGAGGGGTGAGGGAAAAAGAGTGAGAAACAGCCCTGTGAGCCCTGAGGGGAGAGCGGGAGGAGGGCAGGAGGGGGTCCAGTTGTCCCCCAAGAGATTCCCCTGGAGAGCCCCCGCCGGAGCAGGTGGATATCTCCTGAGGGAGCTGCAGCCTGCGGAGAGCCCACGCTGGGGCAGGGGAACAGCGTGAGAGGGCAGGAGAAGCAGAAAGGAGCTGGTATGGACTGACCAGAGCACCCCATTCCTCTGCACCCCTTGGGGTGGAGGAGGGACAGGTAGAGGAGTCGGGAATGAAGGAGTGAAGGTGAGCTTGGGAGGAAGGGGCGAAGGTGTCATTTTAATTTTGTCTTTGTTTCTCACTACCTATAATCTATTTTAATTGGCAATAAATTACATTAATTTTCCCAAAGATGCGTCTTTTTTTCCCCTGAGGTAATTGGTACGTGATGTCCCTGTTTTTATCTCAGCCCATGAGCTTTTTCATCTTATTTTCTCCCCCTGCCCTGTTAAGGAGGGGGGAGCGAGAGACTGACTGGGTGGGGCTGTCTGGCAGCTGGCCAAGGTCAACCCACCACAAACACTCTAAAAAAAGAAATATGAAATCAATATACTCATTTCAAATTTCATTAAGTTGAAAAAATACATTTTCAGGACCTCAGCAGCTTGGAAGGCAGGCAGATCTTGATGCATTTGCACAATAGAGTTTTTACTGGTGGCTTATAAGTTTATGTCTAATCAAATTATTCTATTAAAGAAGAAAATAATATTAATTGATTCATTGTGTATGAGCATATTTTAGTTTTAACTACATATGGTTTGTCCAACCTTTTATTTTCTTCAGTGTATTTTTCATAAGTGATGGTCACTGCTTTCCTCTCCACTCTTCAGAAAGTTTTGCTCACTTTTCAGGCTTACCAGACAGCACCAGTTCCAACATTTGTCCTGTGGTGCGATCCCTCACCTTTCTTTAAAGGATTCAGTTTGGAAATGCTCCATGAGATTAAATGGCATACTAGGATACCACCCCCAAATTAAATGAAAGAGTTTCAGATCATGGCTGAAACATAAGGTATTCATCCCACAGTGGCCATGCAAATATGTCATTCACCATGCTTAATAAAATTTTATAGGACAGCAAGTGACACAGTATTCTAAGCACCAGTGCATACACCATTATTCGTGAGTAACCCCACGAATTTTTCTAGGTCAAAAGTAATATTGTGCTGCTCTGGGACTTCTGGAAAAGGGGAAAAAAAAAAAAAGGCTGATCTGCAGGCTCATTTAAGATCAGGTATTTGTTCTGAAAAATGAAAATCAGAAAATTCAGATGGGGAAAAAAAAGAAATAGGTGATGTAACAAGGTCAAACTATACTAGGCAGTTTCGGTGAAATATTTTTGAATTGGGGCTCAGTATTCCATACTGTCAGGCTTTCTGTTGAACAACAGTGACCTACTGAAACTGGGACCTTCACACACTGCAAAAAAGTAAAAAAAAGTGAGAAAATAACAGCCACTCTGCAAAGCTATTGCTTTATCTTCTCTCTCCTATAAAACTTAGGAAAAATCTGACTCTTCAAATCATTATTGATATATACTTTGTTATTCTATAGATATTATTTTACTTTGGACTCATGACAAATTATATTACACATAAAATGATTGCACGTGGCTGTTTCCTTATGTTCTACTTTATGTCCATCAGTGGAACAGAAAAAAAAAATTCTAAGAGATAGGAAAAACATATATTTGAGGTGTTCTTTGAAACATAAGACAACATTTTTGTATTGTGATTTTGGTGAAAATTTGGGAAACTTTTATGTAAGTATCTTCAATGAGTGAAGATGTGGCCTCCACAGCTACCTCTTCTTTTCTGGAAGTTGTTCTATGCAAAACTGGAATCACTTGAGGACTTCTAGTCCAGTTCATTTGAAAGTCAGATATGTTAAGTTACTTCTGTGGTTCAGTTGAGGGACAGTAGTGTCTTACGCTGCTGTTGTTCTGCCCAAAGAAATTGTCTGTTTGTCAAACAGCTCATTTGAAAACACTATGAAGAAAACATAGAATTTGCATATATCAAACTGCAGTATAAAACGTTATTTTACGATTCATATTTTCTCTTAAGGAAAATTGTTGGCAAGAAAGTAATCTTTAAGATCCTTAACTCTATAAATGGTGGAGACTTTTGGAAGATTGGAAGCATTTTTTCTTTGCAAAAATCTTAGAAATCTGCTCCCCAGAAAGAATTTTGACATAATGATTTTTGTGAAAAAGTGTCATCCTGTGATATCTTTATTAAATGTATTGTAAAAATTAACCAAGTAATATTAAAGTGATAATTGGGAGCGTTATGCTATCTTTTTCAATAATCACTGATTTTATAAGTAAAACTTAAAAATTGTAATACTTCCACGAAAAATCCGAACTATGTGTCCTCAAAATATAAAAATTACAATATTAGCTTGTGGTTTTTTGAGTTTATAGCCCTTATTCTATAATTCAAAATTGAGCAGACTCCAGGTGTATTGTCTAACTTTGATATGCTTTAGCAATTCAGAAAGGTGTTGGAATGTCTACCTTGGAGTGAGGATTTCCATTATTCATATTCTTCCTTCTTTATAGTTTTCTTGTTTGAAGACTAATAATTATAATTTAAGGAAGGAAATATTTTCTAGAAAGCTAAATAGTTCATCAATGGTTGTTAAATAACAGAAGAGGAATACTTTTTTCTTAACTTGAGTCTATTCCTAGAAATAGACTGATAAATACTGTTTGTCTGAGGAGCTTTTTCAAGGTGGGAGGGGAAATGCAGAGGCTTCAGCTTCAAGGAGATTTTAAGACATTGTTCAGCTTCAAATTATTGCTTGTGTTGGGACATGTGTGGCAGGGGTCAGACAAAATAATCAGAATAAACTGGTCCAACTTTGTAATGCTAATCCAGGAATTACAGCACTTTGTTCCTTCCTGTGTCCATTCTATAGATGGAGTAATTTAGTTCAACTTCCAAAACTAAGAATGCCGAACAATATTGGAGTATTCAGCTGTCCTAAATGGCAGTCACTCAGGTCCATAAACTTTTAGATTTAATTTCAAGCATTAGTTTTCAGGTCTTAGTTGTAGGTTCAGTTAATTTTAATTATTATATAATCAACCATTAGAGTTGAAAATGTTGTGGGCTTTTAAATGAGTAGGGCTTGAAATTCAACCTTTGAAATCATAATTTTGGACAAGAATTGATGAAAATAATAGAAAGGAGAAGTTCTTTTGTCCATCCATGTTCAGGATCTCACTTTTATAGAGGTAAGAGATTCATTACTCTTCTAACTCCTGTTGGCTGTGCTCATTGAATAATACTCTGAACATTTGAGCTGGATTCTAATCTAGCAGACAAATCATTAGTGCAAGAGTAACCATGTTTTAATTGCAGACCTCAAATGTGCACATTTATGCAATATTTTAGTCTAGAATGACTTTCTTGTAGGAACTTACGGAAAAGCCAGAAGTAGCATATCCAGACTCCTATCAGACAAAGACATAAAGAAAAGCAACTGGAAGAAAATGAGGGCACTAATTTAAAAAAAAAAAATAATTCTCCTCTCCCTCATGAGCCCACATGCGTTTTAAGCAAAGGTACATTATTTTCTGGACACTTTAACTCTCGATGTTAATTTTAGAACTCAATGAGGACCAATTAGGACTTTCACAGTGCCATTTCTATAATAAAAGAGAACCTGAAAGTGATCACTAAGCCACAAACAGTTATTAAAAGGGCATTGATGATTATGGAATGTAAGCAGTGAATTCTGAAAGGAGTTCTAAATACCCTTCGAAGTAGATTATTTAAATTGAACTGTTCCACTAAGTGGACAGTTTATTCAAGGTAGCCTTAATTTGATTTAGTTTATTTTAATTTCCAAAAAGAAAATTGATGAATACACTTTCAATCCAAATCTCCCATATTTTTTTCTAACCTTCCTGTGTTTAAAACAATAAATAGGTAGCAATATCAGCCATGCTAACTGGGTAAATACTGTGTTCCCATGCTTTGATGCTCTAAAACACTAAATAATGCTAACTTTTTTTTTTAATAAAACATTGCTTCATTGTCTGGTTTGCATTTGAAAGTAGCAAATGACAAAATCTTATTTCTTTGCAAATAACTACATGTACTTTATGCTGAGAGTGTTACTCCTTAGCACAGCATAGACAAAATACTTATAAAATATTTCTGCAGTTGAGTTGCTGAGGTCTGGTGTGTCAGGTTTGGATTTGTCTTACACATTCCCTCTGAAGGAAAGTTATGTCTTTCTTACACTAGAAATGGCAGTGCTACATACTGAGGAGGCTGAGCATCCCTTCAGCTTCATGAACACTGAAATCATAAAATGGGTGATAGAGCTGAAAAGACTGGTGTCAAAGACAGCTCTGTATTCTTGCAAAACTGCTGGCAAGAGATTATGACTTGAGATGCACAGAAAGGCTGTAGCATACAACTTTTGTCCATGGCTATACAAATCCAGATGCTGCTGATCTAAGCACCTGTGTCAGAAAAGAGCTATTGGCTAAAATCCAGTCAACAAAAGAAACATCACAACCGCTTTCAGAGGTCAATCTTTAAACTCCTAGTGATCCAAGTTGTCTGTTATTAATATTGAAGATGAGGAAATCAAAAGATATTATTGCTGCTTTGAGAGTAATAAAACAGCATCAGGCATTGATGTCAAATGTTTGACATCAAGATGTCAAACACTGTATACTGGGTAATGCAAAAAAGGAAATGTTGATTCTTGGAAGTATGTGAGATTTGCTTAAGAGTACAAGATGTATTAATATTTCTATACAAGTAATGAGTAAAATCTAATTTGTGTACATACTGTATATAATTCTGGCCAACTTTGCTGTGCTTACTAGCTATGGGCCATTTTGATTTGAGTGTTCATTATCCATTAAATTAAACCTCCTATTTTTGACATATGTCATACATATGCCACTGGAGTAAACTGAACTACATGAAATCAGACTGCATCATAGTTTATATTAATATTTGTACAGAACAAATACCCCTTACTCTAAAGTACCAGCAGGTACTATATTAAAGTAATTACCAAAAATTACAAAGAATGCAATTCCAGGAGGACTTTACTAAGATGTATTAATTCTGGAATAGAGAAATGGCCTCAAGATGAGCAATGTAGTTTGACCTTTTAGCTAACAAAATTTATGCCAGTTGCTGCAGATGGCAATAGTGGTTTATTCTAAATTGTGATGCAGCTATATGTGAGTAGGGACTACTTTGTAACAACAAGCTGAATTGAGTTGAGGTATTTATCCTAACAAATCAATCAAACCATAGCATAGCTATGACTTAGTTGCCATCACAGAAACATGGTGGGGTGACTCCCACAATTGGAGTGCTGCAATGGATGGCTATAGACTCTTCAGAAGGGACAGGTGAGGAAGGAGAGGCGGTGGGGTGGCCCTGTATGTTAGGCAGTGTTTCGATTGTATAGAGCTCAACGATTGTGATGATGATTAGGTTGAGGGTTTATGGGTAAGGATGAGGGGGAAGGCCAAAGAGGCAGATATCATGCTGGGAGTCTGTTATAGACCACACAACCAGGATGAATGGGCGGATGAAGCGTTCTACAAGCGACTGGCAGAAGTCTCTCAATTGCTAGCCCTTGTTCTCGTGGGGGACTTCAACTTCCCGGATGTCTGCTGGAAATACAACGCGGCAGAGAGGAAGCAGTCTAGGAGGTTCCTGGAGTGTGTGGAAGACAACTTCCTGACACAGCTGGTAAGTGAGCCTACCAGGGGAG
>NW_008824672.1:1636752-1637092 GCF_000699105.1 Pygoscelis adeliae | reverse complement strand
TGGGAGATGTGGTGGTCGGAGGCCATCTTGGGCTTAGCGACCATGAAATGGTAGAGTTCTCGATTCTTGGTGAAGTAAGGAGGGGGGCCAGCAAAACCGCAACCGTGGACTTCCGGAGGGCGGACTTTGGCCTGTTCAGGACGCTGGTTGAGAGAGTCCCTTGGGAGGCAGTCCTGAAGGGCAAAGGTGTCCAGGAAGGCTGGACAATCTTCAAGAAGGAAGTCTTAAAGGCGCAGGAGCAGGCTCTCCCCATACGCTATAAGAAGAACAGGCGGGGAAGACGACCGTCCTGGCTGAACGGGGGGCTCTTGCTGGGACTCAGGAAAAAAAGGAGAGTTTA
>NW_008824672.1:1628484-1634165 GCF_000699105.1 Pygoscelis adeliae | reverse complement strand
TTCCTGAAAGAGTAGTTAAACATTGGAAGAGGCTGCCCAGGGAAGTGGTGGAGTCACCATCCCTGGAAGTATTTAAAGGACGTGTAGGTGAGGCGCTTAGGGACATGGTTTAGTGGGCATGGTGGTGTTGGGTTGACAGTTGGACTTGATGATCTTAGTGGTCTTTTCCAACCTTAATGATTCTATGATTCTATAGCAAAGACTCATAGTTCAGTACTGAGATGATCTGGATAGGAGACTTCGTCCTTTACACATAAGATATGCTTTTAAATCTATTAAAAAAAAAGTATCGCTTCATAAAATAAAATAAATTCTTGAGAGAATGTCATTACAGTACATCAGGTTGATAAGGTTCAATGTTGTGAGAGATCTTTTGTAGACAGTATGAGCAAAATCTGTGAAGTGTTCATCTGGTGATAAGTGTCTTGAAAGAAACTGTACTTCTGGAGAAAGCTTTGTTAAGGAAGATAGGTAGATAAATGTGCACATTCATTGTCACTTCAATTTCTTTTTCTCCCATTTAATTTACTCTCTTAGCTGTAAACAGGTAAAAGGTGCAATATCCTTACTCTCACAAATATGGTGCAGCTCTGGTAGCTGTATACATCTGTCTATATGTGTATCAATGTTGGCTTAAGAAAAGAAGAGTGAAAAGGGTAAAGAGTAGATTAAATTTACCAGGGGAGATTAGATTAAATTTACCATTTAGTGTACCACTATCAGTAGGATGGGGAAAAAAAATACTATTCTACCATAAATCTTTCCAAAGTTCTGTAGGGTGTATCCTAAATCACAGTAAGTACAGACTGCAACATCACTCCACCATTACAGTGTTGCTGTTGTAGTATCCTGCTGCTTTCAAGTTATTCTATCCTTTGATTTCTGCGGTTTTAAAAAAGAGGTAACGGGATAGAGAATCAGGTGCAGTATCTCTTACCATTTCTTTTATGTGTTTTATACCAACAAACAGAATTCCACAACAGAGATGAAAGTATTATTCCCTACTAGGCTTGGTGGATAACTTTTGACATTTTATAGAAAGGATGAAATTTTCTGAGCACCTTTTGTAACTAATAAATTCAGGAGGTATATCCCATAACGGTAGCACTGGGCAAATAATTTTGTCAATATTTATTTAAATGCTAACTGATCTCACTGCTTTTCTTAGATCTGACTATTTCAAGAATTCTCATAAGAAATCCACATCATCAAGTAAAATTTTCAGTTTATTAAAGCCAATGGCAGAACTCCCGAGGAGCAGCGGGGGCAAACAGCGGAGGGAGGCAAACACTCCTCACGCCAGAGGGGTGGAGTGTGGTTACATTTAAACACAGGTGTGGTTTAGCTAAGGTGGGAAGGGAGATGCATCTCACACCTCATGGGAGCCACAGCCAAGTTTGGCCAGTATGTACCCTTAGGGCAATCGTCTGTATAGTGCTTACCCAGGGTTGCCAAATGGTCTCATGGTGTGTGTTCTCCCTTGTCCTGTCTGCATACATCCCTGTCTGAGCTTTAAATAACGGGCAAGGAAAGTACTGCTTGTTCTTCAGCCTCCAGAAAACCAAAATTTAATTTCTTTAACAATAAATCTGTCATAAAATATTATGGGAGAGAGAGGTGAATGTGGAAGGAGAGCTTAAAGCAGGGAGCCATAGCAACTGAACCTAAACCTGATCCAGATCTGAATACAGATTACTGTAAATCAGTCCCTGGCAGACAGGCTACACAAGTTAAAAGAGATCATGTTTATTTTAAAAATTTTCTATTAATTTGCTTGATTCTTGGAGGCCGGGTTACTATTTTTTAACTTAGGCTTAATAGTATTGCATACCCCTTTAGTTTTGCAGTTAACATACCCACCATACTTTGCAGACAGACTCAAGGAACAATTGCTTTTGGCTATTTTATTTTTTAAACATTTACAATAATAACTAAAAAAAAATCCAACCCTAAACCTTTTTCATGAAGCTTTTTGTCTGGTATATCACAGACACAGAGCCAGAACTGATGTATTATAGACACAGAGGAACTGTTAAACTTAAGAGTTCTAGTAGCAGTTTCAACTGAATTATATTTACATTATTTTTTATTCAGTTGTTGCCTTTCTGACCCTTGTGGCTACCAGACTTCTGAAGTGTCTTAGTCCCAGACAGGTGAGAATCGACATGTCAGGACATGTGATGGCAGTACATGTCTGACACATCAGAAGATGTGATAAGAAAGGGCTGCATAATGTTAACCTGGGGTGTTGGATATGTACTGCAGGCAGGAATCTGTGAACTTTAACTTCTCCACGGTAGCCCAGCTGTAGCACTGTGACCCCGCACTGATGCCATGGTGGAAGCTGATCAGATACCGTGAGCTCATCCATAACAGAAGAGGGTAACCAGTAGTGACTAGCTTGAAGACACACAGAGAAGGAGGCTGTCATAACATGCCACATTTGAGTCTAGTGCAGAATGCAGTGTACTTGACAGGTTTGTGTTAAATAATTTTTGCAGCCTTGTCAGGTTGGATCTTGCTAGGTATATTGTGGTTTTTTGGGGGCAGTCCTGTCTGATCATATCCACCAATACAGGTCAGAGCAAATGTAGGCAACTGGTTTCCAAGCCTGCCTCCCCAGGTTATTACTTCCTTTGTAAGGAAGTAATTCCTTCGTTCCTTTCCTATTACTCACTTCCTGTTGGCTTTCCATCTGCTCAAGGGTAGGAAGGCTCTGCAGAGGGACCTGGACAGGCTGGATCAATGGGCTGAGGCCAACTGTCTGAGATTCAACAAGGCCAAGTGCCGGGTCCTGCACTTCGGCCACAACAACCCCATGCAGCGCTACAGGCTTGGGGAAGAGTGGCTGGAAAGCTGCCCAGTGGAAAAGGACCTGGGGGTGTTGGTTGACAGCTGGCTGAACATGAGCCAGCAGTGTGCCCAGGCAGGGCCAAGAAGGCCAATAGCATCCTGGCCTGTATCAGAAATAGTGTGGCCAGCAGGAGGAGGGAAGTGATCGTGCCCCTGTACTCGGCCCTGGTGAGGCCGCACCTTGAATCCTGTGTTCAGTTTTGGGCCCCTCACTACAAGAAGGATGTCGAGGTGCTGGAGCATGTCCAGAGAAGGGCAACGAAGCTGGTGAGGGGTCTGGAGAACAAGTCTTATGAGGAGCGGCTGAGGGAGCTGGGACTGTTTAGCCTGGAGAAAAGGAGGCTGAGGGGAGACCTCATCGCTCTCTACAACTACCTGAAAGGAGGTTGTAGCGAGGTGGGTGTGGGTCTCTTCTCCCAAGTAACTGGCGAAAGGACGAGAGGAAATGGCCTCAAGTTGTGCCAGGGGAGGTTTAGATTGGACATGAGGAAGAATTTCTTTACTGAAAGAGTGGTTAACCATTGGAACAGGCTGCCCAGGGAAGTGGTTGAGTCACCATCCCTGGAGGTATTTAAAGGACGTGTAGATGAGGCGCTTAGGGACGTGGTTTAGTGGACATGGTAGCGTTGGGTTGATGGTTGGACTTGATGATCTTAGAGGTCTTTTCCAACCTTAATGATTCTATGATTCTATGATTCTCTCTGATTCTCAATATATGTGTAGTCCCTCACACACATGCAAATGTACGTACACACAACTGCTATCACTCATTGTTTCAGCCCATTGCCTTTGAAATCCATTTCCGGGAAACCCCTCAAACCATTGCATGATTTAATTTGGTAGATTCTTTTGTTACTAGTTACTTGTTTTCATCTGGAAGCACATTCGTCACCCCTAAGCAGGTTTGTGAAGGACTATGGAAATTAGTACTTTGCAAAAGATCACACAGTAATATGTACCATATAATAACTTTTTTGCGTTAGAAGTCTATTACTGATGGTAAAATAACATCTTTGAAGAGACATGAAATAAAATTACATGGAATGCAGCATAAGTTTAGAATAAGTTCTCATCCCTCTTTCTTGCATAAATAATGGGCTAAATTAAAGATAATCACTTCAAGCAAAACAGAACTTTTAGCCTGTGCCACTGGACCACTTTTCATTCAAATCAGTGGAAAGCTTATATTTTTGGGGTATGCAATGCCTGTGCAAAATTGTGCAATGAGATTAGTTACGTCAGTAATGCAGGTGTTTGAATATATGTAGGAGTATTCCCTAAACCAAAACCCAACTCCCAAGGTCATAGATCCATCAAGGACTTAGTTTAAGAAGTGATTACATAGGATTAAAGAAAAAATCCCCCAAACAAATGAAACCCCTTTGATCAAGCAATCTCTTGAAATTCTTGGGAAGGAGTGCTCAAATTTTAATTGTTATTGTTGTAGTAAAAAGCATAACTGAGTTTGTACAACTGTAAAGTTTCTTGCTGCTGTTTAAATAATTAAGTACCAGTCTCCAACTTCACATTTTGTAAGGGCAAGGCACACTATTCAGTGGAAGAAAATCTTGCCAAAATACTTGAACTATACAATAAAATGTCAGAGAAGTATTACTGCATATGGTACTGGGATACTAAATATGAAATTATACTTGATACACAATTTAAAAGGTTTTTAAGTGATTTTTCCATTGTTTTATTTCCATTCATTCCTGATTCATACTTTTTTCCATTCCTTCATACTGTTACTAAAATTGTGGGAGTTCTCTCCCACAATAAATAGCTTAATTGTTAATAGCAGTTTTTTTGATTCCTACAGCAACTCCTGACTGAGGATCTCGGAAGATTTTTGTTTTAAACAGATGTGGTGGGTTGACGCTGGCTCGATGCCAGGTGTCCACTAAGTCACTCTATCACTCCCCCTCCTCAACTGGACAGGGGAAAGAAAATACAATGAAAGGCTCGTGGGTCGAGATAAGGACAGGGAGAGATCACTCACCAATTACTGTCATGGGCAAAACAGACTTGACTTGGAGAAATTAGTTTAATTTATTGCCAATCAAATCAGAGTAGGGTAATGAGAAATAAACACTAAATCTTGAAACACTTTCCTCCCACCCCTCCCTTCTTCCTGAGCTCATCTTCACTCCTGATTTTCTCTACATCTTCCCCCACAGCAGCACAGGGGGATAGGGAATGGGGGTTGCGGTCAGTTCATCACATGTGGTCTCTGCCACTCCTTCCTCCTCAGCAGGACCTCATACTCTTCCCCTGCTCCAACGTGGGGTCCTCCATGAACTTCTCCAACATGAGTCCTTCCCAGAGACTGCAGTTCTTCATGAACTGCTCCAGCGTGGGTCCCTGCTACAGGGTGCAGTGGGAACAGTCTGCTCCAGCGTGGGTGCCCCACAGGGT
This sequence comes from Pygoscelis adeliae, assembly GCF_000699105.1. Classification (NCBI taxonomy): domain Eukaryota; kingdom Metazoa; phylum Chordata; class Aves; order Sphenisciformes; family Spheniscidae; genus Pygoscelis; species Pygoscelis adeliae. The sequence continues at coordinate 1,628,897 of NW_008824672.1, read as the reverse complement.
CACAAGTCCTGTCAGCAAACCTGCTCCAGTGTGGGCTCCTCTCTCTCCATGGATCCACAGGTCCTGCCAGGAACCTACTCCTGTATGTTAGGGAGTGTTTTGATTGTACAGAGCTCAACGATTCTGATGATGATATGGTCGAATGTTTATGGGTAAGGATGAGGGGGAAGGCCAAAGAGGCAGATATCATGCTGGAAGTCTGTTATAGACCACACAACCAGGATGAATGGGCGGATGAAGCGTTCTACAAGCGTCTGGCAGAAGTCTCTCAATTGCTAGCCCTTGTTCTCGTGGGGGACTTCAACTTCCCGGATGTCTGCTGGAAATACAACGCGGCAGAGAGGAAGCAGTCTAGGAGGTTCCTGGAGTGTGTGGAAGACAACTTCCTGACACAGCTGGTAAGTGAGCCTACC
>NW_008824672.1:1568552-1625797 GCF_000699105.1 Pygoscelis adeliae | reverse complement strand
AGGTGCAACCCCCTGGGCCAGTAGTGGGTGCCTCTTGGAGCCGGCTGGCATTGGCTTGATCGGATATAGGGGAAGCGTCTAGCAGCTTCTCACAGAAGCCACCCCTGTAGCCCCCCTGCTACCAAAACCTTGCCATGCAAACCCAATACAACAGAAGATCAAAGACCATGAATAAAGACCAAGAACCAAGTTCCGGAGTCATTGGTCAAATGACTGCCGAGATTGGACTATGAGGTGGATGTACTCATCACTGCACCATAAGAAAAACCTGGAATACTTGCTATAGAAATCCTACTCAAAATTCAAACTGATTAGGTCAATTTCCATTTGCTGAGCTAAAACCAGGAGTATAGCAATTATTTTTTGATTGTGTGGATTGATTAGGACAATCACCCAAATATGAAAATGAAGGAAATCTTGATTAGCACAAGAGCTTTATTTTTCTAACTGTTGTATATCAAAGTACTTGTAAGAGATGTTATCTGGGTGGGTTAAGAAATTGATGAGCTTTGCATCTGTAGTAAATGTTTTTAAACTGTAATGTAGGTGATAGGTGTTTTATGTATGCTTGTTGCAAACATGAACGCTACTAATTAGAAGCTTTGGCAGAGCTGTTTGTATCCATAGCTCAAAAAAGGACAGCAGACAACTGTGCAAACCTGTGATATACCAGTATTTCTTGCTAGATGTCCTAGCAGGTAGAAAGATTGATGACTTACTGTTTAACACAGTATTAAGCAGTTGGACAATTTAACTGTTTGTACTTATTGACCATAATCATATTTTCAACCAACCTGTATACTCACCTGTTCCACAGACTTGTTTGAGATTCCAGACACATACCTTAGTCTATAACAATAAGCAGATGGGCAGTCTTGTCTTTGTACTAGTCTGAACAAAGGTTGAGTGCCCAATTAATTTTTCATGAACTTTGTTTTTGTCCAGTTCTATTCAGGGCATCAGCATTTGTTGCACTTCGCATCCAGAAGTACAGATGACGATTGTAAAGAATGTAGTAGCACTTCGGGGAGTCAGTGCCTGTCAGGGTAGGTTACTGTATTACTGCTAATCACATGAGGAAGTGCTATTTACTTCTGCAAGTATTTGGGTATCCACAACCTGTGCACACATGTAGAAAGAGAGGAACAAGTAGGATTCAGGGTTATTGCCTGTTTTCACTATGGACTTTTGTTAATATCACACTAATGCTCAAGTGGCTATTTGAGGAATGAGTGAGATGGGATTTTTCTTTGGTTTGTTGTTGTTTGTTCGTTGTTTGTTTGGTTTTGTTTTTTTTAAATAGTGAAGATGGTGACCTTTTTTTACAACAGTTATGAGGCAACAGTTTTTTCTAGTCCGTTGCCAGCTATTAGCTACAATATCGAATGAGCTATTTAAGGAAACATTCAAAGGACAGTGTTACAAGACTGCAGTGCTCTGCCAAAGTTTATGCAGCTCTTAAGCAGGGCCAGTCCGCTTCTGCATCCAAATTGAACCACAAAGAAAAGTGATTACAGGTTTCCACAGCTGTGAAATTTTTTCTCTGGATATCTGTTCCCTTCCATTATCACTCTTGTTCCTTGTACAGCAATGGATTCTTCCCTTGATCTAAGTACATATGTGTTTATTCAATGTGTTGTCTTTCTTGGTTCTTTCAATACAAGCCTATCACGTGGGTCCAGGAGAGGGGGAAACTAGAAATGATCATTTGATGCCTGCCGAAGGGGAGACCATCATGATTCACAATATGACACAGTCTTCTCCTGAGAGCTGAGTTCTTATACTGCACTGACAGTGGAGGTGGTGGTCACAGTTTACAGTAGGATATATTACAAATCAGATATGATTCCTCCTTGAAACAGTTAACACATCCACTCTTGTCAGTTCAATACAATTCTTTCCTCTGAACCTCCTTGTGCCCCATGGGATTGTTCGCCCAGAGTGTGTTAATAAGGTTTTTCATCTTTGTGTGGTGTTGACCATCCTGAAGTCCTTCCAAAATGACTGGAAACTGAAGGCACTCAGCAACAGTTCAGTAGCTCCTGTGGACAGACCCTTTTTTGATATTAATGGAAGCTGAATTTGCTCTACAACTGGACAACAATTATTTACTTAGGACTTCTCTCTTTCACCTTTCACTTTTTATGAAACTATCTGTCCCTGAACTGTGAGTGTCTAGATATCTAAAAACTAACATAGTAGTGCACACATTAGGGTTATGAGCTACGTAGTCTTTTAAGCACCCTGGTCCCTCCTTCTCTTCATGTAAACAGCAGGGTGCACATGTGACCAAAGTTTAAGCTCTAACCTCCTTTCCTCTCATCCAGGGCATGCATAAGGCTGTCAAATGATTGAGCTGTGAAAGTCTTACAAGTGGGTGTGTTGGCATGTTCTTGTCTCCTGGCTGGAGGTCCTAACTCTCATTTTGGTCATGTGATGGATGAGATATGAGGGATGATGGACATTAAAAAAAAATAAAAAGGACGTGTAGGATCCTCATGAGAGAGCATGGCAGATGGTGTTTGCCAGAAGAGTTCATATTCAAAGAGTCTTGAAGCATCTCTGAAAAAGAGGATGGCAAGCTTGTGGTATGTATCAGATGAATGAATTTTTCTTGTAGGTTAACCACAATCTGTATCTTGCAAATGCCTGAATTAATTCAGTCTCCATTTATGGCAAATGTTTGTTGTCCTTCAGAGGAATTTATAATTGCCACAGCTAGTTCATGCAGTTGACAAGTGGGTGTACATACCTTGCATTTCAAACATAATAACAGTCTTTCAGGAGAACTATTTTGGGAGCAGGTGAATTTGCATACCAATAACAAGAAAGAAAATTGCATGCACCATTGAGACACAAGAAAGTAGAAAGAAACAGAATTGATAAAGGGAGCAAAATAAGTCTTGCTGTATGGTTTGTTCCTGGCTGTAATGACATAGAAGGTTTGACAATGAGGCCTACACCCATGTCAGACAGACAGAGTTTGCTCAGTACCTACATCCTCTTAGTACTTATGATGACTTGAAATGGACTTTTGTGTGCTTTTGAAAGGGACTCAGGCTATGCTGTTTTACTGTGCACCAGTACCAGTTACAAAAGAAAGATTGTACCCCGAGTATGTATTATTTTCTCTGCTATTATTTCCATACAGCTTTAGACAAGGTGATAGTTTCTACAATCCTAAGAAGTAGCAAGGACTCACACACTATAGCTTTGTAAAATCTACAGGCAAAGTTTTGGTGTTAACGTTTACTGAAGTGGACAGTTTTAACTCATGCTGAAATAGGTATCTTTACTTCCTTGTTCTTATCCTTTTGTCTGTGTAATGTTGGGTTTCAAATATATTGTAGAGAATTTGAACTTCTTGGAAGTAAAGAGATTATATGGTGATCAGGTAGTTCACAGCATAACTGACTTTACTAGAGCAGTCGTCTTTTTAGTTTCTTCTTGTATGATACTCTTCTGATATTTGGCTCTTTTCCCATGTCCTTTCAGTATTTTGGGGACACTCATTTTGAGTATCCATTCTATGCCAAATTTTCTAAAATGTAGGTCACCAATTACATTCACTTTTACTTGTCTTCAGTTTGCTCTCCTACCTTCCAACTGTGTTCACAGTCCAGTTACCTCGTATGCGAGCCCTTGTAGGCTTTGTTTGTTAGGAGGAGGAATTGATAAAATCAATGAGATACAAAGTTTGGTGCAGTCCTGATTATTGGTCAAGTACATGCACAAAATCTTGTCTGTACGGCATTCAGAGGAACAAACAGGTGACAGTAGTTATTCTCAGAAATACCCATCCAGACTCTGTAATGTTAACTGCGCCCAAAAAAGCTGTCTTTGTACCTCTGGTAAAGAACCTAGCTCCTGGGGTAACGTTTATGACTCTGGCTCAGCTCTGGGGGCTATGACAGTGGCCAGCAGCTTCTACTGTGCCCACCTGTTCCTCTGAATAAAGGGGCTTTTAAGTAGGAGCATTAGCCTGAAAAAGTTGTGCTCAACTGTCTCATCCATTCGACACTTCAGTGATCATCAGCAAGAGACCTGCTTCATTCTAGCCATTAATGCTTTTCCAGTATACTACCACCACATTCAAATAAGTCTCTTGCTAGACAGCTGTTAATGAACTATGACTTCAGTGTCGGTATGGTCAGCTGATGAAAGTTACAGATTTCTCTCTCTGTCTGGTTTCTCTCTTTGTTGGAGTGTCATATAATAGGTTTTTTTAGGGATTCAATCTAGTATATTTACTGGCAAATGTGCTATTTATACTTCAGAAGTAGTTAAAAACCGGCAAACGAAATTCACCTGGATCCATTTCAAGAAAGAATACTTTTGTCTGTAGTCTGGCAAGTAAAGTTTTATTACAAAACTGAAGATATTCTAAAACTTCCTATAAATGATACACTGCTAAATGTGGGTAGATTAGAGAAGAAAGATGATTAGTCAGTAAGCTTCTGTTTGAGGAGTTTGAGGTAAAAGAAAAAAAAATCCCTTTTTCTAAAAAGATAACAAAAAAGAATATAAAATTGCAGGCATGTAAATACAGTGTGTGTATATATGTGTCTGCATGTATTAAAGTGTTTCTCCATTTGACAGAATGAAAATAAATATTGTGGTACTTTCATCTGTAATCAGACAATCTGATTAGAATAGCATAATCAAAAGGTGATAAAAGTCTAGCAACACACCTAGACCACTGCCTGTCAAGGAGTTTCCTCTTTGGTTTACACACCTATCTTTTCTCTTGTTTAATTTTCACTGTGTCAGGCCAGCAGGTCAGGGAATGTCTTCTTTAAGTTTCAGTGTTTGTAATCCTACTGAGTACCCAGCCTAAATTTTCTGTTTCTGTATTTCGTGTTGCTACCACTGTGGTTTTTGTCCCCTTTTCTGTTAAGCATTGGCTGATGTCATGAGATCAGAACCTCTACTATTGTTTGAGAGTGAAAAGTTAATCAGTCTTACAGTTGCCGAGAAAAGCTTGTCATTGTGATCAACATGTAATTATTGCTAGCCTGCCAGTGTCTAAGTAAATGCAAACTGCCCCTTTCACCTGAACTCTGACTGCTGATTCCTGATCACACCCCCACTGTTATGTTATGGGCTGATCTGTGGTGCTGTAGGCAGACATGTTAATAAAGTCAAGACTGATATTAGTGGGAATCCGCAGTACAAAATACTCCACAATTTCATAAAAAGCATGGTATTTCCTGGGTAGAGCAGAGTAACAGCAAGTTTTCCGTCAGGCCAGCAGGTAGGACTGTTACTGGCTTTTTGGAAGCCCGGGCCATTACATAAAAGTGATGAGCTGCTGTGCAACATCTGTATAAAGCAAGAACCTCCAAACTGACTGAGACCAAATGTTCCTCTAGCCCAGGATCCTTCCCTTGACAGTGGGCAAAAAAGAAGTGTGTGGAAAAAGTGTAAGGAAAGGGCCAATAAAATCTGATACTTTGAGAAGACTCTTTCAGCCATCAACAAGCTGGGGCAGTTCAGGGATTCCTGCTCCGGGGCGATTTAGTAACTTTCAGTCTTCTGGGAGCATTGACTGCAGTAAGAACTTGGAACTGTTCAAACGTCCTGCTTTCAGCATCTCAGTGAACATATCAATTAAGGTTTTAATTTATAGAAGTTGACAGAAAACAATGATTTCTCCTTGACTTTCCATAGTAGCACCCAAGGCTTCAGCACTTTGGGGCTAGATAAAAGTCATTTTGACAAGGGAATATATGAAGATTTAACATACAAGTAAAAGGGAATAAAGTGGCAACTGACTATTTTGTTGATTGTATCTTTGCTTTTGTTTTATTTTTTTACTAGGAAAGAACGAGTAAGGCCTGGAAAGCTAATTAGGAGAAAAACCCCATACTTAAAGAAAGGAATACAGACAAAAAGGGTTAAGTCATATCTGATTATTTTCTTGGAGATGGTTAGGTTGGGGGAGTATATTTCACATTACAGAAAATTGAGTCATAGATCCAATCCAGTACAAGATTAGTTTTAACAAAGCCTGTTATATTTAATGGGACTGTTTATGCCTACAGAACTGAGTTTACAAAAAAATCTTTGCTGATTTGAGTGCTTTCGATAAGCATTTGAAGACACAAAAGATGCAAATTCTGCAGATTTATTAAAAAAAAAAAGTTTACTAATATTACCATGGATAGATAGGAATTAGTGAGGCAATTGTAAAGGTTGTAAGAAAATATTCCTAGGGTAGATAAAGTATAATAGATTCCAGTTCTTTAGAAGAATTTAATGGAATTTGTCATGAGAATCCATTGTTAAAATTAATGGATTATGTTGCTTACAATGATATCTTATTTAGCAGTCAAATTTGGTTTTGACTTGGAACAGATTCCAGCTAATTCTAATGTAATTTCCTAAATTATGTTTTCATGAAGCATACCATAGCTTCAGGATTAGAACTATTTTTTTTTTCTTAATTGTGGTGAAATTTTATTGAGTTTGCTAGCTTATCTTTGTCCTTCTCTCAAAATAAAAGAAAAAAAGAAAACAGAAGTATTTTCACCCTTTTCAATTGTGTCTCCTAAAGGTAACTTACAAATAATTATTAAAAAAAAAAAAATCTGATTCACTCATAAGATGTTACACTTTTTCCTTTGAAATGATTGTACAAAAAGGAAACACAATTTTTCCAGATATTTATTTCTGTAATATTACTAATTTTTCTGTCAAAGACTTTTTGTTTGTTTGTTTGGGTTTTTTTTCTTCCAAAATAAATTGAAGCTTATAGAAACAAAATTTGTTTGCCAGATGCAGTATCCTTCCAATACATGTAAGGAAAATCCTGAGTTAGGAAGCTTGAGCATAACTTCATGAGTTGCTTAAGGGAAAGGTTTGTTTCACACAAAACCATCCTCCCACACCAATTATGTATTTACAAATGGAGCTGGATGCTTGGCTACTAGGTCCATGTTTGGACACAGTGTAGTTTCTGAGGTCGTAGTTTTACTCTTATGAGCTACTTTTTCAAAAATGCCAGAACAGTATTGACAAACAGTGCAGAACCACTGGTGATTTAGAAATCCTCTGTCACATTTCTTCTTTTCTATTACTAATATTAGTTTTAGTTGAATATATTAATCAAATTGTCTGCTCCCGAGAAAAATAGAGCCCTGTTTTTCTGATCTGCCTTTTCATTTATAAGATCTGCAGAGTAATTTTTATTGTATCAACCTTTAAATCACAATCTTTAATTACATTTCATCTTCTTTTTTAAAAATCCAATTATTTATGAAGATGTTACTGTAGCTGTTGTGAAAAGAAATTTGATTTTGCATTATTTCCATTTTCAGTCAAAAATTGGTAGGAATTGCAGCTTGTGATATCACAGGAAACTGTATAGTTCTGCCTTTGATATCAGTGTTATACAAATGAATTCTCCCCTTGCAAAAATGTGTAATGCAACAATTCAAAACAAGAAGAAAAAAGCTGTGATTCCTTCTTTCCTAGAGGCTTTCCATCATTTACATTCACCAGCGAAAGGTTGGCATGTACCTCAAGGACTAATGATAATGAAAAATGTTGTATTAAAGAAGAGAAATCTTTCATAACTTGCATACTAACACACTGAACTCATTACAGCTTGTCTTACTACAGCATGCTCTTTTATGTCTGCCGTAATGCACTTCATTTTCAAGAGACTGTGACGTGCACTGATTCTGTAAGCATTTTTTCTCTTCCTTATTTTCAAAAGCTGCCTTTGGTTGTCATAAACTACTCACTTATGGGATACAAATTAGGCACTAGGGTTTTCTGCAGTTTCTGACTAATATCAAGATCTGAAAAATTACATTTAAAATGTATCTGGGGCAAGTAATTGCTTTCCATTTTCCGAGAGCAGAGTACTTGTGACGTTGTAGCTCAGGAGCTGCCAGCAACCTCAGCATTTTTATTAAAATAGTGAGCTGTTTGTGGCAGAGGCTGTCTTTTTTGCTGTGATTCAATTTTTTTATAAGACGTGCAGGGAAACTGTGTTCATGGTTTGATGTTCTAGGCATTATCATGTTATGACTAGTCAGTAATAAACATACATTTTTGAAGGGTTTATAGACAAATTGTAATACTTCAAGTTGAAATTTGTAATTTCTTGGAAGTGAAATATTGCTTTGTTTTTGCTACGTACTATTTACATAGGTGTGGCCACAGCTCTGGGGTACACCTCCAACATTTGCCATGACACCTTAATTTGCCATTCAGTAAGCTGTTCAGTCCTCTAGTTTTCTCCTGAAAAAAACCCACCAGTATTAATATTCCTAGCTGCATATGGTGGAAGTAGCACAATGGATAACTCTTTGCTCTCAATCTGCCTTCTATTTCACACGCAACTCCCACTAAACTCTTGACTCAATAAAATACATAAACATATTTGACTTTAAACCAGTCTAAAAGATAAAAGAATAATGGAAAGGTTGGAAATAAGCATATGAACATCTGCAACATATCTCTAAAAAATTATTTCTGCACTTGATTTTAAGTGACCTGTGTCAAAATCTTGATGAAAATGGAAAAATGTCATGCAGACAGACAAAAAATAATTGAATAGTAGTTGCAGTTTTCCAAAGAGCTCTGCTCCAGTAACTATGAAAGCAAATTGCTCTGATTAAGTCATAGTAAAAGTATATTTAAGATATAAAATCATCCCAATTTGGTTGTCGTAAAGGATTTGTGTGTTAGACATACGCTTTGTATTTGAAGATGTATTTCTACATTTTGCATTGAGCCAACTTGATTCTTTATAGTTCTATAAACTCTGTGTTCTGTACCTCTTTCAATAACAGTCTTCCTAAAAGAAACTCAGCTACTTGATATTATGCTTTAATATAGTATTATGAGATTGACCTAGACTGCTGTTCGGAACAGAAAAGTGACTATAAAAATGATATGAAGAGTTTTCTGAAAAGCAAAAAGAAAATTCAGATTCAAGTTAAATAAAGGCTTAAACTATCCAAAAGCTATCTTTAGAACACTGAAAACCCAGGTTCATTTAGTGGCATCTCAAACTCTGTAACTAAGGTAAACAGGATTTTATTTTATTCCTATAATTGAACAAGAAGAAATCTAACATAAACTAACAGTACATTTCAATACACTGCATCAAGAGATACTCATTACCTGCCCCTCTTTTAGACGGCATGTCCCTAAGCAATAAGACAAATTTTCAAAAACAATTGAACAAGTCAACATAAGCTGAATGAACAGTGCAATGGCAATAAATATCATGTTACTTCAGTTCACCATTAAAAAGAAAAGAAGAAAATCTCCTACAACTCAGTGACATCTGTAAGAACCTGTTTGCCTTTAAGCAGCCTGAAAGAGAAAAGATGTAAATGCTGAGAAATTACACATTGCTCTACTAAGTGGTTCTTTTTGATAAAAAGAAAGGCAAAGGAAAGAGTATGATGGAAGGAATAGGATGGGAGAAAAGAGAAAGGTCAGGTAGGGGGAAATACCTTGGAGAAGAATTTGGAAAGAAGTGAAAGAAAACCTCTAATAGTCCACAATTACACAATGATGTTGACTTCAGTGTTCATGGTGGTATCAGAGGTCTACATGTATGGGTTACCAAACAGCTGAAAAATATTAGGTGCTGGTACTATTGCACTACTTGTGACAGTACTTTTCTGTTACTCAGCCTTGCCTCATTTTTAGAACATGCAACAGATTGTTAAGGTGTAGTAAATCCATTGTGAATCTGAAACCTGCCTCTTTTCTGTGCCCTACACCAAACCAAACTATGCCAGATGGGGCTAAACAAAAACCTGAGATAAAGAAGAAGTAGGACAAATAGTTATGGCAGCAGAGATCGCTGAGTTTAGACACTGCAGTCTCTCAATGTCAGGTGGGGATTGCTGGGTCTGGTATGGCTGCCTTCTCCAGTCTGGCTGCACATAGTTTGAACTGACTTGGAAAAAAATCACTGTCCTTTGCAGGCCTGCATTTAAAGTAAACTACAATTTATGTTTGTTTGGCTTAAAGTGCTCTGATGCATACTCTGGCAGCTCAGAAGCTGAACAATTAGCAAAAAAGCCATCTTTGTAGCATGCCTGGGAGGGAAGACTGCAAGTGGTAAATTGGTCAGCCACCTCAAGACTTACCTTGCCTTTGTGAAGGCAGGTTAAATTGCACGTAGTCAGTTATTGATGTTCAGCTGACCTTTGGGTAACCCAAAGCTACAGCAACTTAGTCAGTATATGTAACCTTAGCTTTCATTTAAAAAATGCCAAATTAAGCCAGTGACAGAACTTTGGATCCTGCCATTCTCAAATATCTCCCTGTTAATTATATACCTTATATGCTTCAGTGAATATGAATGCACTGAGCGCATTTTTTAAATTCTGAAAGTTTCCATTAAAATTTGAGCTCAAACAGCCCACCAAGATAGGGATTTAATCCTTCAAACTCTGATGATATTTGCAGGTCTAGGTCCTTAACTGACTTCTTTTTTACTTTATGGAAGTCTAATGCAAAGCTTATTTCAATTCAACGGCTACATGCCAGTGACACATCAGAAATAGTTATGATTTTTCTTTTCATTAAGAAATAGAAAAATTAGAATCTGAATTTAAATGAAAATGTTAAATAAACATACTGAACCAATTCTAAGTATTTCTTAATGGGAAATTAGAACATGAAATTATATCTTCATGTAAATGTAAATTTCAGATTTATGTTAATGAAAAATAATGTTTTGACTGTGTAAAAGCTTCTCTGAGCTTAGTATGAATCCAGTAAGGATATTCTAAATAAATATAAAGCTCTGGTGAAATGCTTTTTCACTCTAAAAAGTCATAGTAGAAGAACCACTCTGAAATGCACTAGACTATGGTTTACTGTTTCCTCCGCTTTTTATTATAAACAAGTGTTTACATCCAAACCAACCTAGATAGGTGGAAGTACTATTGTTAAAAAGCAAAAGGAACAGTCAAGATACACTCAATACCTTGGGAAAAAAAAATAACCACAGAAATGTCTTAAATTTGCTGTTATTAATGTGTGAGGTGACTAAATCAAGCTAAGATACAGAAATTTTCCATCATTTTTTGTCCCATAAATGCAAATGAAGATATTTTCTCCAAACAGCTTTGCTGACTAGAAGAACACTCAAAAAAATAGGAGCATTGTGGAAGACTGAAAGTAGTTTGAATTCAGTAGGATAAAGCTGAATCATTTGGGATTATCAGAAACAACAGCAGGACTGAAAACAAAACAGAAAAATGGTCTAAAGTACATGCTGCAGTAAGCCAAAACGGAAGTTGTGTCTTCAGAATAGCCATAGTTTCTTAACTGGAAATACTGAGTCACTCAGAAGCTCAAAAGACCCCCATCCAAAAAAATAGTAATTTAAAAATACTAGTGTCAAAGATAATATTTTTGTTACCTTTTTTCGATTCTGGTTTATAGAATAACTGTAGAATTATATTTTCAATTTTTTTCTCTCCCTGAACCTAAGGGTTAGAAACTTGCTTTACTTTGTAATGAAAGTTATATTTTCATGTAATACCAGGACTGGTACGTAAGAAAAAAAAGAAGCATGGAGGCAGAGATAGGGACCAGGGAAAAGAAACAGCTAATTGCATCAATTAATGTTGCAAACTTGCAACAGAACAGACATAACTGTGGTCCCGCTGGCCTTGTTCCGGTTATTCTCTCATTTTGAATTAATTTTCAACATTTAGAGACACTTTAAAATTGCGAACTCAGTAGAGCATAATAGGCACCTAATCTGAAACAAAAAAGAAAAATCTAGGTTATATGTTGGTAACCCAGCATAAAGTGTCTATATTACGAGAAAAAAAAAATATCCTCTGATTCAAATTTACACAAAATCTGGCATAGAAGCATTACATCAGCAAATAATGATTCACAGATTTGCACAGATCATAGAATCATAGAATATCTCAAGTTGGAAGGGACCCATAAAGATCATTGAGTCCAACTCCCTGCTCCTCACAGGAATACGTAAAACTAAACCATATGACTAAGAGCATTGTCCAGATGCTCCTTGAATTCTGACAGGCTTGGTTCTGTGACCACTTCCCTGGGAGGCCTGTTCCCGTGACTGACCACCCTCTCAGTGAAGAACCTTTTCCTAATGCCCAATGTGAACTTCCCCTGATGCAGCTTCATTCCATTTCCTCGTGTCCTGTCGCTGGTCACCAGAGAGAGGAGATCAACACCTCCCCTTCTGCTGCCCCCCTTGATGAAGTTGTAGACTGCGATGAGGTCACCCCTCAGCCTTCTCTTCTCCAAGCTGAACAAACCAAGTGACCTCAGCCACTCCTCATAAGTTTTGCCCTCGAGACCTTTCACCATCTTGCTCGCCCTCCTCCAGACACACTCTAATAGTTTGATGTCCTTATATTGAGGCACCCAAAACTGCAACCAGTACTTGAGGTGAGGCCGCACCAGTGCAGTGCAGAGTGGACAATCACCTCCCTCAGCCGACTAGCTATGCTGTGCTTGATGCACCCCAGGACATGGTTAGCTCTTTTGGCTGCCAGGGCACACTGTTGACTCATATTCAACTTGCCATCAACTCAAATCTCCAGATCTCTTTCCGCAGGGCTACTCTCCAGCCTCTCATCCCCCAATTTGTACATATAACCAGGATTACATTGTCCCAGGTATAGAATCTGGCACTTGCTCTTGTTAAATTTTGTACAGTTGGTGACTGCCCAGCTCTCTAGCCTATCCAGATCTCTTTGTAAGGCCTCTCTACCCTTGAGGGAGTCCACAGCTCCTCTTAGTTTAGTATCATCAGCAAACTTACTTAATGTACATTTGATTCCTATGTCCAGATCATTTATAAAAACATTAAAGAGCACTGGCCCTAAAACTGAGCCCTGGGGAACCCCATTGGTGACTGGCCGCCAGCCTGATGTAACCCCTTTTACTGTACGTCTTTGAGCCCGACCCATCAGCCAATTGCTCAGCCAATATATTATGGACTTGTCTAACTGTGTGCTGGGCATTTTGTCCAGAAGGATACTGTGAGAGATGGTATCAAAAGCTTTGCTAAAATCCAAAACCATCACATCAATTGGCTTCCCTTAATCAACTAGATGGGTGACCTTGTCATAAAAGGAAATTAAGTTGGTTAAGCAGGACTTTCTCGTCCTGCTGACTATGGCCAAGGACTGCATTGTCTTTCAAGTGTTTTTCAATAACTCCCAGCATAATCTTCTCCATAATTTTACCTGGCACTGAAGTGACACTGACAGGCCTGTAATTACCAGGGTCTTTCTTCTTACCCTCCTTGAAAATTGGGACAACATTTGCCAGCTTCCAGTCAACTGGGACCTCTCCAGATTCCCAAGACTGTCAAAAAATAATGGAGAGAGGTCCCTCAATAACATCGGCCAGCTCTTTCAGCACCCTGGGATGATGAGATGAGAGTAAGCACACAGGATGAATTTCCAAGAAAATAGTATCTATCTAAATATTACAGCATTCCTCCAAGTAAACGATCTGGAGTACCTCTGCCATGATAAACAATCCTGTAGTTGTCCTCATGTAACAAAAATTCATCTGTTAAATAGTAAAAAAGCTTTAGATGTTACCAGTGATATACACCCTGATAGGCAACAGCATTTAGCTGGCTTAATGACAAGGGGAAGTGTCAGATAAATACAGAAACAGAAAAATAAGCTGCATTGTTAATCTTGCAACCTCTCTATGAATAGAAAAATGACCTCTCTTTGGTAGGAACAAAAAAAAGAGCTCAGTGTTATGGACACCAAACCATACTGCAAGTTCAACCAAATGCTGCATTTGTGAGTTGTATTTTCTTTATAGAGCAGACAATTTTTTTTTGTTGCTGGATATATTTATCTATCAGGAAAAAGTATTTGTTAAGATGACATCAGTGCTGGTACAGAGCTCTAACAAAGTTAGAGTGACCAACAATGAAATAAGCCATGCTTGTTTTAAGACATACGGAAATATTTTAACCAAGTTCTGGAAAGCAATTAGTGGTTGAATTACGTCAACTCTGTGTACAATAAACTTTTCAGTGTTTTGTTTTGTACATTTTTAAGGAGACAATACCAGTTTGAGGGGGGAGGCACATGTTCTGGAGTGGTTGAATCAGTTTGGGGTGTGGTTTTTTTTTTTCTTAAACCAGTATGTGTTTATTTTTTCTTAAGTCAATACAAGCTCTAATAAGGACATGATTATACTCACTAAAAAAAAAAAAAAAAGAATCTTTATAGTGGCATTGCTCAGACATGGATTTAGTGAAGGAGACTCTCAGGATTGTAGTCTTCCTGTTGCTGTCACCTGGTGCAGTATGCATGTTCTTCTGATACATCAGTTGTTAACAAAACGCATGGTCACTCATATTCATACTAGGACTGCATCTTCCCGTTTGTGTTCTTCTCTTTCCCATTGGAAAATACCTATGATAATATGTGTGTATATCAATGTAATTATCCCTAATCTAAAGAGTCCTATCACTTGAATTATTTAAGAAAGGCTTTAAGGGATGCACTGAAAGAGAGAAAATGTGGTAAATTTGAGGGCAGTTTTGTTTCTCAGGCCATTTCCTGTCTCAGAAGTGCCGCTACAGATCAGTGGAACTACTCAGTGTGTAAAATAAAGCATGCATATAACAGTGTGGTCAGAAGTTAATTTCAGCTGCAGATAAAACAAATGTATTTGCTTTGTACTGACGGGAACCAGGAGCATGTACATTGACACTTACAGTTTATCGGGGGATAGTAATGATCAGCTAAAGTATAACTGCTTCCACTGACTGTGCCTAAGGTTCAGATACAGAAAGACTAGTTCTTATTTGGCTCCAGCTTTTCATTTCACTGGGACGGAAACCTAGATGGGAACTAGGAAGTTAAATATCTTATTGAATTTAGGTTTTTATCTTCTCAGAATCAGAGCGTGATGCAAGAAGTAAGGACTAGTCATTTCATTTTTGTCACTCAGGAGCCACAAATCTGATTTAAATGTGTGCCTAAGTGAATTCAGAGTCTGAGTACCAGTGTTAACTGGGTTGAAAATTATACTCCCCTTGGTTTACTATTATTTGGTTTATCTTAAGTTTCTTCTGCTATGTTACATAGCAGAAGGTTTACAAGTAAAGAATAATTACTGTACCATTTGTTCTGTAGATAATATCAAAATCGGGGATATGTCGGCACAACTGCTACTGAAAACAGAAAAAACATTAGCAACAGCAACAGTTGCTTTCTGTGTTTACATATATGTAGTGAAAATAAAGATATTCTGATTTCACACTATAGCTGGTATGGGCTGTCTAATAATGAACATCAGCAGACAGAGTAAATCACAATGTCAGTGTTATATTAAGAAACATGCCTACTCTTTGACACTGTTGCACTCAACATACTGCTCTTGGCAGCCTAAGTCTGCCATCAGAAATACAGATGACTGAAAGAGCATATTCTACTAATTACTGTCTTTTTCTCACACACACACACACACAAAGCAGTATTTGGCATTGTCTGGCAACCTTCGTGCTGATTACAAGCTTTCATTGTAACCACTAGCCTTTTCATTTCTGATAGGCACAACAAAACAAATCTAATAATAGGAATTAAATGACAGCACAGAACAGAAAGCTCAGCGTCACTGAAGAAAACAACAGTTACCTGTGGAGGGGCTCAATAAATGCCTGCTGAATCCCTGTGGGCAGCATGACAATATATAAGCATCCTGAAATGGTCATAGTAGTGGATTTGGAAACCAAAAATTGGCAGTTGTGGCTTTGCCTTGTTTGCTGATTGTTTTTGGGCAAGTTCTATCACCAAAGGATGTGAGTTGCTTTACAAGTCCATTAGCAATGCAATCTGTGGTTGCCATATGTACTGCATGGTTTTTCTCTTACACTCATTCTGTGGTAAGTGTGAGTTTAGTATTTTGAAAGATATTTTGATTAGGGCCTTTTGTTTTCTCCCCAAATGGAAACACTGTTAAAGCGTGTTCAAGGCTAATGAAGAAGGTTCCTTACAGTTATGGAAGACAGTGGAGTTTATGATGGCCCTTATTTCTTAGGAGAAACTATTTCATGGTCTTGAACCATCTCCCCAGTAAGTGTCTTGTCTTGTACAGGTGAGCTTTATCTTTATGGTGGAAGGTTCTACTGCAGTGGAGGAGAAAGTTTATGACTGCAATCTTTATCTTGGAACTTCAGGTCATCTATTAGCTATGCTGGGCTTATGCCACAGAGCATGTTAAGCATAAAAAATAGAGGTTGAGACCAGGTCATTTAGTCTATTTGATCACATTTTTCCTATGTAGAAAATAAAAAGAACAATTTTTACCCAGGCTTTTCAGTTTGATTTGACATCCTCAGTCAGAAAGCAGTATATAAATGCAGCAGCATTGTATGTTAACTTATATTTGGCAGGGATTAAAAGTAGCAACTTGCACACTATGAAATCTTAATGTTTGTAATATACTTGGGACCTATGTATAGTCAAGGATGTGCATGCAAATGGAGTGCATCATATATCTGCTGTAACACATACACACTTATAAAGATATTAGTATATAAAGCATATTAAAATTACTGCCTTTTCTAGCAAACACCAGTTTCTGTTATGCTTTGCCAAAACTGCAGATAAAAGAAGTATTTTACAGGTTTTTAATGCCTGGATTGACTGTTGAAGAAGTATATAGGGGACTTTTGTTCCGGAAGAAGTATTCAGGATGAATCAATAAATTCTAATGTCATCTATGCTGCTTTCTGCAGTCTCCATTTCCTTCTCAGGCTCTCATTGCAAGGTTGTTAGACTTCTACATTCCAGCCAAGTAAATTAGCATGGGCAGATTTTTTTCTCTGGGAAGGCTGGGAGTCATGTTTGGGAACTCTAAGAAGATGACATCCTCATACTGATGCTGTGATTTTATTGGCTCTTAATATACTCACTTCCTTGACAATATTAATTATTGTGTATTAGATAAAGAATAAAAATTGCATTCCAGTGGATTTATTGCAAGTTCCTCTGATAAATAATTAAAAATATATACATTACCATCCTGCAGAGGAAAGAAGGAATCACTTCCTCCTTTTCTTACTGCATTTGAGACTGAGATTGTGTTTCCATGATGAAGTCAATCTAGTTTTAGATTCCTGCTCCAGATCATACAAGCTGAAGTCATGGGATGCTAAAGGCTGATCCAGTGTAAACTAACTATTGGTTCAACAGTGCAAAAAAACCAACTAAACAAAACCAGTGATGATGGATTTACTTCAACTTATACACTTTATGCAGAATCAGGTATTGTCCGGCAGCTTCGTTCTAACTTGATGCTGGAAAATACGTCACCTATTCTCTCACAGCTGGCATGAAGCCAGCATAAAATATAATGCCAGAATGAGTTCTTTGTCAGTGGTTTATGTACAGTTAATTTGACAGAAATACAGTTGCATCCACATGTCTGAACTAGAGTGAATGTGCACTTTTAAGTTGTCAATGGCGCATAGATCAGATATTAGTGAGTGTGGGGCCATAGCCAGGAAGGGACTGTCCTTTGGCAAGAACAAAAATATGGCCTTAGCTGCAGGTAAAACTTCCATGATCTCAGTAGAATTATATGACTGTTTTTCAAAGCCACTCTCAAAGAGTGCTGTAAAAATGTAGTGCTATTTTTTAACCACTCTATCCATACTCCAACCTAACATTTATTTGAGAATCCTAACCTTGAAGTTTAAAGAAGAGGGGAAAAAAACATCATGTTTACAGCCATTTCCTTCCCATCCCTTAAGAAAAGTAAGCTTACTATGACAGAGAGCAGAGGGTAAGGTCTGCAATATTACCTGTGCACACACCTATCAATTTCAGAATCTGAATTGCCATTCTCTTGCAAAGGCAATAAACACGGTAATATGTCTTGGATGAAAAGCAAAAAATATAATAGGTTTGCTAGGTAACAGACAACAAATCTGCCTAGAAAACAAGCAATAGGGTAATCTCATTACAAGAGAACATTCAGGAAATTAAAACTAAAAATGCAAAGTGAATACATTTAAGCTAAAGACTGTTAAACCCCCAAACATATTTGTATCAAGAATAAAATGACAAATGACTGTTACAGCATAAACCTCCTCTTTCAAAGAAGTGGTGGTTTCTGGTGTTCTGTTGATTCATTTTCAGTCTCTTGATTAGATAAATCTTCAGCATGAGATATCTCACACATTCTGTAGTAACGGCAAATATATTCTGGCAATGAAAATGTAGGGAGGAGGAGAAAGGAATCCAAATAAAAGAATGTGTCTTCTAACGTAGCTCAACTGCCACACTATAAGGGCATACATAGAAGATCTTTGTGTTTTGTGAAGTATATTGTCTTTGTTCTTTATTGAACCGTAGAAACAGTAAAATAAATAAAATGTTTCTGACAAGAATACCAAGCACGCAATATTTGTCTATGTAAGGAAGTATTAAAAATTACTGTTTTTAAAGATTTTTTCATTTTTTTCTTATACTCCTGTAGTGTAAAGGAAATTTATAGTTTGACTAACAAATCTCTCTCTTCTTGAGCTCATGTTAGTTGTACTCAAAATAAATAAGAAATATTGAAGGATTTAGAAGTAATTGCTTCTAATTCTCTCAGTTTTTCCTCTCTCAATTCTTCTGTCTTAAAGAATTGAATGGTGTGACAATGATCATCAGTTTAATGAAACTTAAATGCACCAATTGCTTGATGTTTATTATGGATTTAAAATATTTGCACCAAGAGCAGCTGGATTTCATCAGTGAGAAGGTTTGCCTGCTTGGACAGTTTACCACATGAGTCTGGCTATAACAGTGATGACTGGATGTCACCCTATAGTTAAATGCTAGCATGCAGCCAGGTTGTGTTTGTTTTCACTGTTTGTGAGTCAATTCATCTCTCAGCCATGATGACTATTTCGCACTGTGCTTCTGTCTGGAACTGCACCGTTCTTGGAGCAATAGTTTGTCGGTAGTACCTTATGTCTCAGCTCCTTTCAGCTGTGCAGCAAAGTCCTCAGCAGATGGAAATTAGGCTCCTTTGACCCCATCGTGTCCAAATGCAGTGTTGGTGCTGCACTTCTCCAGCCCTTGAAGTTCCCACTCAGTTTCTAAGGAGAAAAAAAAAATATATATATATATATATATCTAACCACAGCAACTATAAGTCTTCTTAGTCCAAACTTTGAAAACAGATTTTTTTTTTTTTTAGCTCTGGAATGAGCCCTGCTCTAATCTCCAGGAAAATACCTTTTCTCACTTGTAATTCTGCAGTCACCATGGGTGGTTCTAGGACGACAGTGCATTCCTTTCCAGCTAGCTATCGTTTGTTTCTTGAGCTCAGTAGTGGTGCTGCATATCATGAAACTTTTCCAAGTGAAGGATTCTTCTTTTCAGTCCTAGGCAGTACCTGCTTCTCTTCTGCCTTTCTAATGTTATTTAGAGTCAGTTGCTGGTAATGAAAGGCTAGTTTTGGCTGAAGCTACTACTTCAAAAAAACTGCTGCCAAAACTACAAAATCTGCCTGGTAGAAACATGTCAGATATATATGGCTAAGGGACCATGCACAATTTACAGAAGTGTAATATGGGACAGAGCAATGGCTGGCCAGCTTCTGCCTGATATCTCACTATGTACCATGACAACAAAGCTGTTATGTATAATGTCTAGAAGGAACATACTTACCTTGGACAAATACCTGCTGTCTATGCTGTGAGCATCATGAACTCAGAACCGGCGGTATGAATATAGCTTCAACATGCGGATTTACTTAGAGTAATTATACCAACAAATATAACTGCAAAATTAATCTTTGTTTGCATGTCACATCACTGGATCTTTCAATTGTCCAAGGCTTTGTTACAGGAAAGCAGACCATTGCTCAAGTTAGCCCATGCAAGTTGTTAAAGACACACTTACAAATCTTCAGGCAGCCTGAGAAACAAATATTGGGGAATTGTCACTTCAAACACCAGTGACTGGCTATTCAAAGGAATAGATGACCTTAGGATTCAGCCACTTATCCCAAATATTTCTTAATGCAAACTAAATTAAGCTGAAAGCAAATAGAAGTAAATAGTTACAAAATCCAGAAGAGGCCACAAGAATGCAAGAAACGGGTGAATAGGGAGGGGGAAAAAAAAAATAAAAATTCCTGCTTATGTCTGTCTAGCACATAAGTTATCTCTAAATTTTTATGTTCTGCTGATTCTGCTAACAAGCTTCTATATGATCAGGCCAACAAGCTGGCAAGAACTTCATAGTATTCCTAGCTGAGGATCATGGCTCTTATCCAGCCCTTACCTTTTCACGTTGTATCATGGGAAGAGATCCTAAACCCAGCATATCCTACGCTGTCTTTACAGTCCAGATAAGTCTTTGGATCATGGTATCATCTAAACTCAACCCTTTCCTCCTTATATATAACTTTTCATTAACCTAGTCATTAATTGTTTATTCCTTCTTTGTAGGTGCTAATACCTGAGTCATGACCAAAGGACAGTTTTCACCTTGTCAGGCAGACAAGGTGAGATTCATCTTGCCTGGTTTAGACATTTAGAACGGTAGAAACAGGTAGAAACCTGTCTCTTAGATACCTTTGGGTCCCTTTGTGATCAAAGAATAAAATAGACATTTTTAGGGAATGATTCATTTGCTTTATTTTAGACATCTACATTCAGATGAATCACTCTGTAGGAGTACTTCTTTCTTTCTAGTGAGTATAAAGGAAGCCCAGGGTGACCAGCTTAGAGGTAGACATCTGCATTATTGGTCAATAAATCCTTATCTTAACAACCTTTCCCATGGCTAACCAAGCCTTCAGCAACCTATTATAGCTGTATAGAGCATAACATTCTTTCCTACAGCTCTTGGAAAAGTTTAATCCCAAAGCAAAGCTTCCTTATATTTGAGCTTCATAGTTCATGTGTGTACATGTTAATCCTAATTGGTCAAATTAAATGATCAACAGTTGTGCATCAAATTAATGACAGGGCTTTGTTTATAAACAGACACAATAGTGACCTGTGCTATTGTCAGATCCCATGCTGATAAACAGGGTGCATTTCAACAGCTTCCTTGCTTCAGTCATTCGGTGCCTTTTTCTAGCAAAGGTTCCTTCTGCCCTTTCTTGAAATAAAGGTAGCACATGCTTTCTGCTTTTGGTCATTATATTTGCTCTCCAGATTGTTTCACAAAAAGAGCCTGTGCCTTTTGTGTGGAAACTTCAGCTGTCTTGTTATTATTGTGTAAATTGCAGCTGCAGCTGTTACCTATGTTATGTCTTTAACTGTCATGTAAAGTTTTATTTAGAAACAGAGAGATGTGAAGAGAAAATGTCAGTATATGAGGAAGAAGCACACTGAAAGCATAACAGTGAACAATTTTTTCATGTTGGAAATAACATCCACATCTTATCTTGAGGAAAAGTACTGAGAACTTCAAAAAAATGATGTCTTCCCCCCTCCCCCCCTTCTCTTTCTTGTTGGAAATAACTTTTTAGAAGTTGGTATAACTGAAACAACTTCTTTCTCAGATCATGTCTTTCATCCTATCTTGGGCATTTCAAGACTATCATCACCTTCCTATTCCTCTGAGAATAGCTAAACCTTGGTTGTAACTTACCTACCAGGTGGAAGAATTTTAAATGAAAGAAAGGTTTCTATACTGGTTTAAAGGGACTAAGAAAAATGTAAAGACAGTTCAGAAAAGAGAACAAAAATCATTCTAGATATTTTTTAAAAAGCCTTTGCAGATACATTAAAATTAGAGGTGAAGTATCAACATTTATCAGGGAGGGTATCCAGTTGTGGGAACTGGTTTCCAAATATAGACTTATAAACATTCTCATCTCTGAAGCCTGTAATTCAAGACCAAATTCTCATCTAGAAGATATATGATTGTCAGACATGGGATCTCAGTCTTAAATTACCAGGTAACTGAATTAAGTTCTATGGCTTTTGTTATATGGAAAATCAGACTAGGTGGTCACAAGCCCTTACGACTTGAAAAATCTATGAAATCTGTAACTCTTGCACACCTGGCAAAGTATAATGCACATCCTAACCATACCATCATTTCAACATCATGACTCTGAAACTTGCAGTCCAGGAGAGTACCACTAATAAGCTTGCTCTTACTTGTTCTCACCTACCTCCACTCTTGAAGTGGAGGAACATAGAGGGTTCTGTATCTCTGCCACACTTTTCTAAATGAGGTCCATTGCTCGCATGGAACAGAGCGTTGTTGCCTTCACAGTGCTGTCAGCAAATACTTGTGAGCATTAGGAGCCAGGGTTTCAAGCAATAGCAAGATGCTGCTGAACAGCTATTTGTTTGTATCTTTTATCTTAATCTCACAGCTCATAGATGAAAGCTCCGACTGAGTCCTCAGCTCAGCAGAAAATGGAAGACACTTGGAGACAGCAAGGCTAGATTCTGCTTCCTGGGCTTTAGCCTGCTCTGAGCCATGCTGCAGCCCCTACTGAGATCCAGACTCAGCACTGGTTGCCTAAATCCAGTTTTCACCCTGCTTGCAAAAGACAAGATATAGGATTCTCTCTATCACACGTTCCTTTCTCAGTGCCAGCAATACCCGGATAGAAGTAGCCCCAGCTGAACTCAGACTTCATTAGTGGCTGTTGCAATCCAACAGCTGCTGCCTTATACAGCTGATGGACATGTTCTTTCCTCTACCACAAGTGAGGATGTCCTGCTGCTTTCTGAGCTTTCCTCAGGCAGTGTTTGGTGCCTGTGGGAAATGTTTCCTCCTGGCTTGCAGTAATTCCACCTTACTGGGAGTACAGGATAAAGGCATTCTGGACCCCTGCTTTTGGTTTCTGTCTACTGCTGATTTCAAAGTGAAGCACATTTCAAGTCATCTAGAACTCCCCTTTTTCCCCAAATCAACTAATCCCTACTCTTCAAAACAAACACATGGGGAACTGTAGGAACTTGAAGAAAAAAAATGATGGGAAAACAATGGGAGGAGAAGCTGTAGGCTCAAATAGCTGTGTATAGTCCCTTTAAAACAGGATATTTTACATGGACAAAAGGCAGTATCTTTTCACAATTAATTGGTAGTACGTATAACAGAGAGAGAAATTGTGTAGTATGTTTCTGAAGATAAGACTTGTTCAAAAGGGAACTTGAATGGACGTAAGGACTCATGGCCCCTAAAGATCAGTCAAACCTTATTTGGGTACTAGAAGCTTGTAGGGTTTGAGCGTCTCCTCTGGGTGCTTATGTTTGGAAGTGTTGTTTCTACAACATTGTTGATATTCTGCAAATTGGAAAGCAAAACCAGTTATTAAGAACAGTAGAATATTATAACAGAAATTAAGTTACTTGCCTATTGAAATATCAAGAAATGTTTATTCCCATGTAATTCAACACAATTCCCATCTATTCCCATATGATTCACGAACCATATGTATATATTTTACTGCAAGTCTGACCAATAGAGTTACTAAACGTAAGAAAGCTCCTAGTCTTACTATTTCAGATTTATAGCTATAAGCTAGTTTTTCTCACCAACCAAAACATGTAATTGCATGTAGGATAGTATGCCATTAACTAGGTATTTCCTTAATACAGCCAATGCATTTTTATATTATATATTTCACTGGAAGTGCTGATGTCCTGAAAACTCAAAACATCAGTTAGTTTTCATAAATCTGTTTTATGTATGAAGTTACACTGAAGTCTTATACAAAGAAGCCTGAAACTTGGTATGACTTAAGTAACACTGCTCGTAAAACCATAAATGACTTTAAATTCTGAAAACACATATTATCAAATATTTTACTATAATGCATAAAAATAATCATTTAGAGGTTAATTGGAGAGATACTTGTGGTTAATCTCTGTTAATTTGGAAAATTACAACAAATAATTTACAGTTATTTTAAGTCTAATACTTTAATACATCAGGAAATTTTCTGATGAGATTGACCATTACGTTTATTATCTGAAAAAATTAATTTTAGATAAAACTAGTGTTTAAATGATGAAAGGAAGTATATTTGTTAGCATTTGAATTAACTTTGATTCTACTGTTTTACTGAAGGTCATAGAGTTTAATTGACATTGATGAAGTCTTATATTCAAGTGACCTATGGTTGACACTAATAATGACAAAATCTTCTTTCTGGAAGAAGAGGATTACCGTGGTAGACCTTAAATAACTCGGCATTTTCAGTGAGATGACCTTGTTATTTGCATTATTCATGGTATTTCCAATGGTAAATATAAAGGGATATCAAGAAATACTGCTGACACCGAGATGCCCATATCTCTCATAGAATTGACAAATGTTTAAAGGAGCAAGCAGTCTACATAAGTGTACTGTAGTATGCTGTGACTGCCCATTCTAGTCTGAGTAAATTTTTAGGAAATTTTCTGAAGCTTTTAATATCTTAGGTTGTTTTTTTGTTGTTGTTCTTTGCAGCTTTTTTGCTATGTTCAAAAGGTGCAGGAAATACAAATTTGGTAAAATGCAATGAAGAGATTAATCAAGCCAGTGGAAAGAAAAGATATATGTGTATGCTTGTGTGAACACACTTTCGTAAATAAAGGGCAGGAGTACTCAAAATATGATAATTTTAGCTGCAGTACCAGAACTTAATATCATGACATCATGGACACTGTCACAGAGATGTAAAGGGAGGTGCTGAAGTTTTGCAGCATGAGACAGGAAGGAGTAAGGAAACTGGCAAAGATTCTAAGAGGGAATGACAGTGGACAGGCTTGGGGACTCATCATATACTTGTTCAGTATGTATTGAAGAGATTCAAGCATTTGCAAATCTTTGGGCAGCGTATAACATTTTCTTTTATCCTTGTTGAATCTGCAGACCAAATGTCTGCAGACCAAATGTCTGCAAATTCAACAATGTCTGCTTACCTCACCAGGTACATGTAACAGTAGTGCTCGACAGATAAAACACCCATGTAGTTCCTTGGGTGTACGTATCAGTAGCATATCAATTTACTGGGCTTTGTTTTAAAAACAGCGTGGGGGCTGAGGGATGGTGACCCAAGCAGTATATTTTGTAAAACTGGCCTGCTTATTTGCTAGAATATTTAGAGTGTGCTGGAATACTTAGACATTCCAGCACTTTCAGGGTTTTCTTTGTAGCCAAAATACCTAGAAACATTACAAAAAACCCAAATTAACAAATTCAGACAGTAACGAGATGCTGGTACTGTTTACTTAAGAAACTATCAGCTATAAAAATCACAGAAGTTAGGAATATGAGCATCCATATGCTTAGATGCAAATTACTGCTCCTATGGCAAATGTCTCTTATGTTCTTATTCATGCAAATGAAGTCAAAGCCAGTTTTGTTGTTGACTTCAGAGGGGGCTAAGAACTTACCCTCCAGAATAAAGCTATCAACGTCTCTACGTTTTAAACCTATATGCTCATCTCCCAGAGGTAAGCAAACTGATGCATGTTGTCTACCTGGAGCATAGAAGTTAGGGTAAAATTCTGGGCATGAGGTCAACCCCAATTCCTTGCACAGCCCTCTTGTTTGAAGTGTGCTTTTATTGTGTAATCTTCAGCATAACATGTCTGCCACCATTACTCCAGACTCTCAGTTTGTTTTCTGTTTGTCTGTACCCCCTTTCCTTTTTGTTATCCATAGGTATAGGCAAACATGGAAGAACAGACTGGCTTTTTGGGAAGGGCTGTGTTTTGAAGTGTGCAAGGAATCTGCACACTGCAGTGTGTCACGCTGGGGAAATAAGAGAGTATCATATGAAAGATATAGGTATAGGCTCTGAAGTACAGTACAGATGGGGGGAAAAGCAAAGGATGCTAGTTGAGGATGACCTCCAAGTTTACCTTAAGAAGCAATATAGATATAACCTTAATCTGCACACTGCAAAAGTAACTGAGCTCATATTTTAAGGCACTTTCACTAGCAAAGAAATCAGCATCTTCTGTTTAGTGAATGCAATTTACTATACTAATATCTAATTAGTATAGTAAAATTGCCATACGTAGCTCATTTCTTGGTTTGGTTTTTGCTTGTTTTCTTTTTCACGGTATGTTAGTATCTGACAAGTGAAACAACTGAGATTTTTCTGGACATCTTTAACAAACATTAATGAATCCTGGTTGTGTAAGAGAATGTTGCATTGTTATTGCTGAAAGGAAACCCCAACAATTTAAATATTGGCAAATAGTAATATTTGTCTGTACAATGGCATAACCTGTAATTAAAACTGAAGTATTGTATTGCAGAGAAAATTATGAGTATGAAGGAAGCATTCTTCAAAATTGTAGCAATTTGATATCTAATCTGCCAGACGGAGGCTGGCAAAGACTTTCTTCTTTACAGAAGAAAATGATGCATTCAAATGGGTGTATAGATAGATGTAACATTTCGAGGTTACATTCATCCTATACTATTTTCTTGTCATGCTTAGTTTACCAGCAAACCCACAAATTATTTTTCATTTGTTTTCTGCTGTTCTTAGCCCCGGAGGGTCAGGCTAGTTTATGAAAATCACACTCTACTGTCTTTTTGGTTCTATCTATTGTCATCTTGAAATTGCCAACACGAAGAAGTCCATGATCATACTGTTTTTCATTATCAGGCTGTTGTTGCTTATAATTTATGAAGCAGAAGGGTACTGGTTTTTTTTTGTTTTTTTTTTTTTGTTCGTTTGTTTGTTTTCCTCTCCATAAGCTTCATAGATCTTGTAGGTCTGAGAACAATATTAGTTTTGACTGGTAAGCTGAATAAACACAATTTTGCAGTCATAGGTGGAGAATACTTATCAACATCAGGGCGTCACTTTAAAGAAGTAACTTTTCTAACCTAATACTTTAAAGTTACCTTTCTTTTCCAATAGTAAATACAATACATTGTAAATCTCAGAGTGGATTCAGCCATTAGTGTTTACAGGTTATGACAGGAACATGCTTCAATTTTGGGGCCTGTAATTCTGCTTTGGTGAATGTCTTTTCAGCTTGTAAACTTACTGTTTGGCTTACTAGCAGCTTCCTGAGCTGAAAATAATTGTCACTTGAGGTGTTCATTGTCAAACATTCTACTGACTTGGCAGACAGAACAGCAGTGTGTTTTCACAGGAGATGCAAGTTTGGGGAAGACAGAATCCCCTGGTCTCTAAGCTGGCAGATGTTAAAGCATAGCTTTCAAGGAGAGGAATCTTATAGTGTTTTGCAAGAAGTTGTGAAATGCTCGTTCATTCTGGAGCAGTAATAATTTTTGACTTGGGAGTAGGTTGCAGGTTTTTAGCCTAAAGTCTGAAGCTCTCTGGGTCTCTTAAAAGATCTCACAAATCTCTTACTAATAACCTACAGACTCCATTGCCTCTTTATGGTACTCAGATGGCTATGTTCACCAAACCTTGCATCTGAGGCAAGCCTGATCTGCAGTATTTTGGTAGGAACTAACAGAGCACTTTGAAGACAGGGAGGTTAGTGGTAGACAGAGTGAGGAAGTTTACCTTCATATAAGTAACTAACACACTATTAATTACTTATTTAAACTCCACCTCACCAAGTACGTGGACTGGAGTGAAGGGCTGGCATAGTTCTCTTACCCTTGAGAAAAATGATGAAAATGAGACTATGGAGTGTGACAGAGGGAGAACCCAGGAAAAGCTGGGGTGCTGCCACTGTGACAACTCACCCTGCCCGTGTGCCTCTGTTGCCTCAGGAAGTTTTGGGCCTATTGGATATTGTACAGTAGACTTGATGTGCTCCTGTGTTTGAGTGAAGCATTAGACTAAAAGACCTTGCAGGTGTCAGTCAACTCTTCTGTGCATTTGCAGACAATTAATTCATGTGATGGGGAGAAGGGATGACATCTCACTCACCTTTGCTAGTAGAAGAATGTATTTGGCTCATTCATCAGTGTTCATCGTTACAGCATGGACCAGGCTCCACGTGTACATCTACAAATAAAGGCACAGACAGGTGTAAGTTCACTCAGCCCTCTTTCTGAGCTATTCTAAGGAAGTGTGACCTGTCTGTGGGTCTAATTCGCTTGGGCACAATTCCATGTTAAATGTAACTACATGATAAGGCTATATTAATATGGGAGCTGACTCATGTCTGCCCAATGTTAAGCAAAAGTAAAATGAAGATATGAGTGTCTGTACCCACCTAGACAGACAAAAATTGTGCCTTGCAGAATGTTGTTGCGGAAGGTTAGGTGGGAAGTTAGGTCTTTGTCTTTGGCAGGGTCACAATTATTTATAGAGACATACAGAAATGGCTGCACTCCCTGAAGTCTCTGAAGATCTTCAGCAATTCCAGCAAAATTCGGAAGGTTAGGTGGACCCAAAATTTCATTAAATGAAATTTAAATTAGTTCAGTAAATAAACTTGTTCATATAAAATTGCACTGAAAGAGAGCAACTTTCTTTACTTAATCTTCATCCATTGACAAATGCTTGGTTTATTTTTTTTTTTTCTCTTTCAGGTAATGTTCACATATAGTAATTACTAGTGCATCTTAAATGTAAAAATACCACAGCTTTCTGAAATGTTGGTATGGTGAGACAGGTTTTTTTTCATTGCTTTGCTTATTAGAATCGGCCAAATCACAAGTTGGAGGGTTACGGGATATTAAGGTAGCTAATACTGGATCAAAATTTTTAGGTACAAATTTGGGTATTCCAATTGATTGACCATACCTATACCCTCCAATAATGTGTCCCATTGCATAGTGTCCATGAAATATAACAGTGATTTTATTCTACTTCCTGTCTAACAAGTATGTTCTGGAGAGTGGCAAAGGTTGTTTTGTAACATTATTAGTAAAACTTTCAAGAATCACAATTGTCATCATGAAATCACTAAACAATTTTGAATTCCTATGAATAATGTGACCTGATGAGTCATAACAAACTAAACTATGTAGTTTTTATTTGAACAGTTGCAGATATTAATTCTTTATTGTGATTTTAATAATATGAGTCTGATTCTTTTTTTTCCATTTTTTTCTTCTTACTTAATTGGTAGTGAGAAGGGAGGGCACCTGGTAATAGTATTTAAGTTGTATGGCAGATAGAGGTTTAAAAAAAGCAGCAACCATTTTTCCCTTAGAGTCTAATTGCTCGTTGCTTTATTACTGTTGGAAAATCTGAAGCTTTTCAGTTATATGTCACCTCTTAAAATAGATGCCAGAGGTAAAACTTACTTATAGACACCTACTACTGACCTGGGGGGTTAGGGGGAAGGAAAGGCAAGTATTGAGAAGGCAGTGAAATTTGTGGCTGCAATATGGATGGGTGATGGTGCTGGATGGGTTGTGCTTACGCAGATTTCAGCCTGTATTCCCTGGGCCGTTAACCAAGTTGAGTTATCTATATGTATGAACTGGACTCCAGTTTGAAATAAGACAAATTAGAACTTAAGTTAACATACTGAAAGCAGACTTCACTTCGACTGGAAGAGGTATATATGAGTGGGAGGAAGGAGTAGCCAAAGTAGTACAAAGTTTGTTTCAGCTGGCTCCTTACCTGTTCAGTGGCAGGTAGGAGAAGACAGTGACAGAAGGCTGTAGCATCACAGTTTCTTGAGCTTACCCTCCTTTTTCCCATCTTGGCTGTGTTGGTAGGAGAATCTTCTATTTTGCTTTTCCTTTTCCTTCACGCTTGTGAAAATGGTGGTATTTGCATGCTACTTTTCTTCTCTATCCAAAAATCCACTAGTTGATAAAGAAAAGGTGCAGAACTTAGTCCAACTCCTGCAGTGCTATTAACTGGCTGCTTTTCCATTAAAGGCAAGAAACTTGGGCAGTAGCCAGTTAGAGGGAGTTTCCTTCAGCCAAGACTGATATATGTGAAATAGCTGAAGCTGCTGCGTCTTTCACTACAAGCTACCTTGAGGTTCATGCAATTTGTGTAGCCATCAGACACAATGTAAAGCTTCATAGTATTGCATGCTACTGACCTAAAATCACCTGAGCTGATTTGAAGATTTCAGTTGAGATTTCATTGTGGCTTATTACAACCAAAACTGAATGCCAAACTGTGTTTTGATGCTTGGTAATACATTTTGGTTTGGCATTTGATTTGTAACTATTTCATAAGCATGTGGCTAGTCATCCTCGGTCTTCTTAAATTGCATGGAACTGTACATGTGTGTAATGCTGAATACATATGTAAATACTTACAGGATTGAGCAAATCAATCCCAGAATACCTAAAACTTTGTGCTCCCAAAACAATGAATCCTTGTGCAGATTTGCGTGCAGCCTGTCCCTGGAGATATTGATGGTGTTGTTTCACTCTCTGATTGTGTTAATTTGGTCTGTTGTCCTTCAGATCTAAACTTGTTTATCTAATGTACTCCTAATGGAATTAGCCCAAATCAATTCTTGTGATAACTTCTGAGTCTTAAAAGTACTTACTCTTCATTAATTCTATGTAAATAAGATGCTTGAGAAAAGCGAGCTTATACATGTATTCTTATCCTAGTATCAGAAACAAAGTCACTAGAAAACGTGTTGCTTTAATACCCAAGTTTTACTGTATTTTCAACACTTCTGTGTCTTAGATGACCTTATTGTCCTCTAACCAGCCTTGATAGAATTCTAAGTAAAAACGCTCATTTTTGCCACCATTACGCACTCAGTTGTTTGAATTGTCTCAGAAGGCAAGTTTCAGTACATATCTCCAAAGATATTTTCTGGGATTTACATTCAGAAACCAACAGATTAATGAATCACTTCAATGTAAACTGTGTGTTCTTGCATCATTCTCAGCTTTTCATCAGTGAACTGTATGAAAAGCAAATATATACTGAAAATCAAAAGGCAATGCAAAAAAGCCTTAAACAGTTTTGACATATTACTATCACACACAAAAACCCAAACATAATTCAGACTTTTCTTAAAAACATTGGTGTGAGTTTTTTGACAATTGACTTTTAAATTTGTTTGTGTATAGGTATGACTCTGTCTAGCTATCTTTTGTATACAGTAATTAAACAATATATCATAAGAGTGAAAAATAAGCATATTTTTCTTGACCATTAAATTTGTAGGTTTTGAGATAGACAAGTTGATCACAAAATGGTAATTTGGGTAGCATTTGACATGTGCTGTAGAATAAATAACTTATGACTAGTTTGGCTAGTATAAGTCCTTCAAAGATTAAAGTTGTCTGTTGCACCCTCAGACTGTGGAAGTTGTTAACTTAAGTGGAGAGATGGTTGCATACGCCCATCAGAAGTTACCCCAATAGATCCGCTCTAGTCCCTTGGAGCATTTTGTACAGTCATTTGATATGGTCATCATTTTTGGTACAGTAGTTTTATAAGGGGGAGACTAATCATAGGTGGTTTTATGTGAGCATGAAGCTGAGATAGTCTCTTTGAAAAGTGGTTTTTGCTTTTCAAATGTCGCTAGAATTTGGGCTAATACTACTCTCAGGAGAGCAGACAACGGAGACTTTGTGTTTCTTCTGGAAAAAACATTACTCTCATAACATAAGGCACCTTGCTTTCTCATGAAAGGGCATGTTTGTTCAGTTCAAACAATTGAGTCATGAAATTTGCCAGTTGACTCAACAGCATTGTTTTGTAGCAGCACGTATACTGATTCAGAAAGTATGCATTTAGCCCAATACTGTTTATAAATGAAAACCGAGAATACTTGCTGCTGGAGGTGATGTGACTTAAGATTACCTCACTTACCTTAATCAGAGCTGTTGAAATGAAAATGGATAACGTAAAATCAGATAGTAAATGTAAAGCTTTGGTCTTTCTTTCCTTCCCTACTGTTTTTGGAAAGCTTAGGGGCATTATGACTCTTAAAGAGTCTGCTTTCTAATGATGAAAAAGCATAGAACAGGCACGTTGGTGCTACTGCATAGGAATTGTATGTTTAGCAATTGTTCATTTTATTTTTCAGCTTCAGTAAACAAACCAATATTTCTGTCACTGAAAAATGCGTCCTTAACATTGTCTGTTACCATACCTTCTAAGTGTACAAGTTTGTTATACCTATCTTCTCATTTTTTATATTGGCCGCCTTTGCCCTGGGTGGAAAAAAATAGAGCCAGTAATGACATGTATTATAAAGATTAATCAACCATAAAGACTATAATTGAACACACAAGTGTAGTCATTACTTGATTAATTACTTCACTAAAATAATCAGTCTTCCACATACATCAGAATAATATTCAGTGGTGACTAGAAGAGAGTGCGCAGAGACCAGGACTGCCTTCAGTTCTTACATTAAACAGACTTTTCTACCTTTCCTTCTGTTTGGTTGGTGAACCTGCTTTTATTTGAATGTTTCACTTGAATGAACTTGCTTTCTTTCCCAGCAGAATTCTGTCATCCTAACTTTGTCCTTAAGAATAAATACTAAAACCTCTTACGTGAACTTTTATATTGCCTATGTTACCTTGTGACCTAATGAGTGTATGTGGAAAAGTCCTTTCCAAGGAAGTATGTAGAACATAATGTCACCCATGGGGTTTAGACTGAATTTCATAGACAAAATTGTTATTGTTATAGATTGAAAATGCTATTCAGTGAGAGATTATTGCACTCTGAAGTTTTCATTCCTAAAATATGTTTCCTAAAACTGAAACTTAGCAGTTCATATTGTACTGCAGAAGTTCATCCATTGCTGCATCTAGAGCTCCGTACTGGATCTCAAGCTCATGAGCATGTGTCTTCCTGTAAACTGTAAGGGAAAGATAGAGCAAGTCTGCGTATTTACTGAGATCAAGGAGTAAATCTAACTCAGACGATTTTGAAGCTGAGAAGTTGTATGCACAAGCCTTGATGCTTTAGACTGGGAGATGTATTCTGATATCAACCACCATAATATTTTTACAGAAGGACCACCATAATATTTTTACAGAAGGAAGATTAATTAATTCCACAGTGGTTAACTACAGTACAGTGGTTAATTAATAGTGTTAACTAAGCAGGCTGAAATAGATACTATATGGTTCAGTGTTTGAGCCATGGTCAAAACCCGAGTGAGCATCGAAACAGAAGAAGAAAAGTAGACCTTGATGGTTGCTGCTTAACCCTGAGAGTTCACACTGCTTCTTCTGGCATTTTAGAGGCCATAGGAATTGACTTAATGTGCATTTATAATTGAGTATTGTGGAGGAAAATGTATATAGCCTCTGCAGGTAGACATTGTAATGTAAGCCTCATTTGTGTATATTTGGAACCCTAGTAAATGATGAATTTATGTCTTTAACAGCATGGACTTCCTGACATACTGAATATAAGCTTGCCATGCATCTATCTAAAATGCCCAGTGCAATGAATGCCTTGGTTAGTCATTACACATAACAGCATACTATACAATATCTAATTTTCAGTTGCTCCTAATTATGTTATTTCTTAAATTTTTTTTGGAACTAACAAACCACGATTTTTTCTTTGAGATGGCTGTAATTGTCAAGTTCAGCTTTCTACAACAAGTATATTTTTCTGAGTTACTTAAGCACTAAAAAGTGCTGACTTTTTTAAGCATTATTGATTAGTACAGAAAATTTACACACTGCTGTAAATTGATTTAGTGCTTCAGAAAGCCTGGAGAAATATGTAGGAAATGTGTGTATCTTTATGTTTTCCTCAGTTTTTCTTATTATTATTAGGGTTATTAATAAATAGTTTATCTAGAGAGGAGTGAAGAAGTTTCTCAGTTAGTTAGATCTGTTTCTCTGATAGCAGAAGCTGTTCACCTGTAGTGTTGTGAAATCAGCATAAGCAAAGTTACCCTGCCAAGACACATCCCCAGATGAAAACTGAGGACGCTCAAACTGCATGAGAGTGTGATTCAGCCTCCTCAGCGCCTGGGACTTTCTGTGATTCTGTGACAAACCTAAAGAATTTGCTGAGGAGGATTTTATCTTGAGTCAGTGTTTACCCTTGTTTCCTGAAAATGCTGATTTAGCCTAATATGGTGATGTGGGAAGCACCCAGAAACTTGAATAATATGGCATAGAGCATTCCCAATGTATTCCTTACAGACCATCCAACCTCTGTTGTGAGTAGGTTGCTAACAACCTTGTGAGAGAAGGTTAATAGGGTTCTGTGTAGGAATGTTCTATGTTTATAATGGGGAAGGTCATATTAACTTCTGTGTTTGCATATATGTATTGTCAGCATGTGCTTGCTGATCTGACCTGCTCCTCCCAGAAAAATAGGTCTACCATTCCTGTGGGAACTGTGTCACTTCCTACATGCCACTGTATAGTCCGGCACTCCTTATTTATTGTGGAAGAAAGGACAGAGAGAAGGCAGAGGAATGAACTTCCATTTTTTCATGGGGAGGATAGATTGAAAGAACAATTCTAAACTTTCTTTGTCTTGTGCAAGGCATTTCTGTGCTTTCAAAAAGTAGTGTGCTACTTAGTAGTTTGACTCTGGTGGAGCCACATTGTCATGAAGTGAGGGCCAGGAGTCCCTCATGAGGTATAGATAAAAGTTGGAATAGCCCTATGGTGCTGCTGTACAGATAGGGATTCACCTCCCACTGAATCTCACTGGGATTCACCACATCTGAGGCAAGCCTGATCTGCAGTACTTTGGTAGGAACTAACAGAGCACTTTGAAGACAGGGAGGTTAGTGGTAGACAGAGTGAGGAAGTTTACCTTCATATAAGTAACTAGCATGCTACTAGTTACTTATCTAAACTCTAAAATCTTTCTGTTTGATTTGGATCACCAGTACTGGCAGCCTTCTCATTGAGGTAAAAGTGATTAGATGAACAGCAAAACCAATGTCAAGGATTATGTTTCCAGAACAAAATAAGGACAGCAAATTACTACTTCCATCAATGGCTTTATGAAGCCATTATAGTTGACAAGAGAGCTCAATCACTGAATGGGCAAAATTCTGACTTATTAATTTGTTTCTAAATCCTTATTCTGATCTTTGCTACATTAAGATTATATCCAGTGTGGCACAGTCACAGAATAATTTCCTTTAAGTTGATGTAAAAGAGTGACTATGATCACTAAAGCAAGCACCTCAAAGGCGTATTGTTGGGGCAACAAATGTGTATTGCCACAACCCCACTAAAACTTTGCAATAGGAAACAAAGACTGCATTCCACAAGGCTGTCAGTCTACCACCTCTCATGAGCAATGAAGCCACTTAAAAAAACAATGAATAGGAGACGGCATGCTGTTTTTCACTTGTGCTACTTAGTAGTTGTGTATTACATTTTTGCAAAGCATATAGAAATAGCTGATTAATAACTTTGTACAAATAGAACCTCTTATGAATGTGCCAGAATATGGCCTTGAGTGTTAAAATTCAGTATGTTATTGAAATGTTTGTCGCCAGAAAGTGAAGACCCCTGTGGATATTTTCGTTACCTTAAATATAATAGGTTGCCACTGAATTTAAATTATATTCACTACTGTTGGCATTCCATCATAATTCTTTATATACTTAAAATATGAAGAAATGTTGAAATTCAGCACTAGTACTTAAGTAAAAATCTGTTCAGGGATTTAGAGCTCTGGAAATATTATGGTGTATTCATTTTCCTTAAATCATAAGTTGACCTTCTTGTCTTTCTACAAAAAGTGGAGGTGGAGGTGAAAATCTGGCAGTAGTTTGAGTTTTTACACCAAAAAGTAAAGGAAGTAATCAGGTGCACCTTTAATTTTGTTTGCACAAGGCATACTGCTATAGGTCTCTACATTTGGATGAGATCCATGGAGGTGTACATTATTTTAGTATTCTAAAAATTGAGAAATAGCCGGAAGAGAATGTTATTTTCAGTTAAGACTGCAAATGGTTTTTTTTCAGTACAAAACCCCAATAATACCATCAGGTCTTGTATGAAAGTTCAAGAGAAGCTACTCTTGTATGGGACAATAACAGCTACTCAAAATCATCATTTTTTTGTGAACATAACAGCGTGTTCTGATTTTATGAAATAATTACATCAATTATAAAGTGGCACCAATAAATTTTAAAATCAAATTTTTAAATCCTGTTGAATCCTACTGAAATTATTCTCACAGTGTAGTTTGAAGATGGATTTTATAATGTGTGCAGGAGCAAACTTTAAAGCCAAGGATCCCTACAGAGAATGTCATATCAACTGCTTGCTTTATTTATTAATTCATTTTTGAAGATACTCCAATGGGCATATTGCAAATACGGTACAATTATTGCCCAGGAGAGGAGACTTACAAACTTGTATGATGCGGTGATGAAGTCTGAATCCATTTCCTGTAAATCGCTAACGTTAGATTGACTTCATTGGTTAAATTCATATTCCCCACATAAATGAAGCAGCTACTTTGTGTTTAACAGATAGCTATAATAATAATTACTGGTATGTTATTTATAAGCAATCATTGGATTATGATGGCAGAAATACGAAGATGGAATATGAGTCATGAAGAAAAAAGATATGTTGTAAGGTATTCTCTTTCCTTAGACCTGTACCTGTGAAGTATTTTATTCATCTAGACAAAAATTTCTTCTGCCTGTCTTTTTGTGTTCAGCTTTACTTGTGCAAAGCATATATAATGTGCTATAAAATGAGAATCATAAAAAGGGGGAAAAAAAAGATTGTTAAGGACCTTTAGATACTATCTGGTCCAACCACTCAGTTAAAACAGCAGTGTCCTGGTTTTGGCTGGGATAGAGTTAATTTTCTTCCTAGTAGCTGGTACAGTGCTGTGTTTTGGATTTAGGATGAGAATAATGTTGATAACACACCGATGTTTTAGTTGTTGCTAAGTAGTGCTTACACTAGTCAAGGACTTTTCAGCTTCCCATGCCCTGCCAGCGAGAAGCTGGGAGGGGGCACAGCCAGGACAGCTAACCCAAACCAGCTAAAGGGCTATTCTATACCATATGACATCATCCTCAGTATATGATCTGGGGGGAGTTGGCCAGGGGGCGGTGACCACTGATCAGGAACTGGCTGGGCATCGGTCGGCAGGTGGTGAGCAATTGCATTGTGCATCACTTATTTTGTATATTCTTTTATCATTATTATTATTATTATTATTGTTGTTGTTGATGTTGTCATTGTTGCTGTTGTTGTTGTTGTTGTTGTTGTTATTGTTATTTTCCCTTCCTTTTCTGTCCTGTTAAACTGTCTTTATCTCAACCCATGAATTTTACTTTTTTTTTCCTATTCTCTCCCCCATCCCACTGCGGGGGCGGGGAGTGAGCGAACGGCTGTGTGGTGTTCAGCTGCCTGCTGGGTTAAACCACAACACAGGACCAACTTCAAAGTTACATTAATTTGCTCAGGGCCTTGTCTGAGTATTAAGTGTCTTCATGTCTTCAAGAGAAGTCTTGAATAGCTCCAAGAACTGTAATAGGTTTACTTGTTTTGTACATATAAATAATTCAAGTGATCAGGAAAGAGTCTTATTTTACGCCTACATCAATAAAAGGTTAATCTTCCACTTTTCATCAGCTTGAGTCATTTAGGTTCTCTGCTGTACACAAATCTTTCTGTACAAAGATTTCCACCTCTCATTTTAAGATTGAGTAGTTAGGAGAATAATGACAATTTTACAAGGAGAGTGTCATGCTTAGTGGTTTGGCACAGTACTCTCATCTTCAGGTAGGCAATAGATGTTGTAAATGTCATTCTGAAGCCAATCCAGAAAGCAGTTGCATATTTGCTACCTAGTTCAATCTTTTCAAGCATGGTGGAAGTGTTTCTTCTCCCCCAAGCTATAGCAAGCTACAACCAGAAGCAAGACAATCTTGTGATGGTGACTAGGGAAAATGGAAAAAAGTTGTTGGCAGATACAGTTAAGTCATGGAAAAGACTTTAAAAATTTGAGGGAAGTAGAGGTCATTCAACAATTTCTGGAAAATTAAATTCCCAATCAACTAGAAGAGTTTTGCTAGTCTTCTACTTTGGAGGTGTTGGTGGGAATGTGACCTTAAATTTTGCTTTGATGAACAAAAGCAATGAGTTTGGATTCCTCAGTCCAGTCTCTAGTGGCCTGTTGTATCTGGTGTCAAACAATGAGATACTTTCAATTGTGTTTGGCAGTCTATTTAGGAAAAGATGGGAGGTGTAATAACAAAGAGTATGGTAAATGAAAACTGTGCTCTCCAAGCTACACGTGCGTGCTGAGAAAATCCCTGATCACTGTATGATTAGTCTTAAGGTTGATGTTATTGATAGAGACATGCTCTTATTGCCTTTTAAGAAGCAGAGTATTGCATCAGCTGGCTGTTCACGGAACATGCTAAGTGAAATTTTAGTCTTGGAAACTGCAGCTGTTCTTTGTGTTTCCGCGTATAATGGATAAAATTTTTCCAAAATATTTTGTGATTTAAGCACCATAAATCCTATTGTTTTTCAATGGTTCTTGTGCGCTTAAATAATGTCGTTGTTTATGTTTATGCTTAGTTTTAAGGCTACTTAAAATGCGATGTTGGATCTAAAGTTAATGTTTTCAAATGGGGCACTCTGCTGGAGTTGATATGTGTCATGTAAGCAGTGCAGAGGCACTTGCCAAGATGAGTAGGCACATCTGTGTGTCCTGGATGCTTAAACTCATTAAGGATAGAAACGTATCCTGAAGCTCTCAGTATTTACATCTTGTTTTCTGACTTATTCTTGTAGCTTCTAGACAAGATTTTAAAATAGCATAAAATCTATGAATAAGGAAAGCGAAGAAATAAATGGTAATAAGCTTGGGCTGTAAGAAATGTCAGCTTGTATTGACTATATAGTGGCAGCACATGAAAACGTCAGATTTGTATGTTATAGTTACATAGTTTCTTGCATTTCTTTTTCCAGAAGAAGCTTTTCATCCCATTCTCTTTCGATCCCCGTAATCAGTAATGGTTTGCAAAACTAACTGAAGGTTGGGTTTTTT
Source organism: Pygoscelis adeliae (assembly GCF_000699105.1). NCBI lineage: Eukaryota > Metazoa > Chordata > Aves > Sphenisciformes > Spheniscidae > Pygoscelis > Pygoscelis adeliae. The sequence goes on along the minus strand of NW_008824672.1, from coordinate 1,586,953 downwards.
TAGCATTATTTGAATGACCTTACTCTCATGTTGAACTATAGTCATGAAAAACTGCTAGATATTTTGAAAGGAGGAAAGGAGGAAATGCTTTTCTTTTTTTTTTTTTTTAAACTGCTGGGGAATTGTATAGTGTGTGACCTTTCTGGGGATTTAAAAAGTGTAATATTTATTACACCAGAGTAATAGTCATGGTTCAGGACTCTAGAGTTGGGTATAAATCTGTGAAGTTGAAAAGAAACAAACTGGGAACATTAAGAATATTTTTGACCTATGTTCTGATCAGTAAGCATATCATCCATAATATGCTAAGTACTCTGTATTTAAGGCAAAAGTTCTAAGGAAGGGTTTTAACTAAAGCACATATGTGCTGTATAAAGAAAGAGCAAGAAAAGAGGTTAAGGAAAAGGGTAAGAACAAATAAACCAGGAATGAGTGGGTTTAGAAAGCTGAGGACAGAAACGTGGGGTGATAGTGAAGGGTTTCTCTAATGAGATGAAAGGAGTTATAGGAGAGGAATGGGAAAAGGAGGGCAACTGTGAATCAAAGAACTCCTCTTATTTTGTCAGTACTTTTCTTGCTAGAAGTAAACATACTTCTGTATAGAAAACCAAAGTGGCAGAAAAAGATACTGAAATTTTGGAGATCAGTTCAAATTGGAAAGTAGTGTTCTATAGCTAGAAAAGTAGAAAGACTGTAGCATATAGCAAATTTCATGGAGCAAATTAGTCTGGTTTCAGGGTTTTCATTGGAAATATTTAGTGGACGAGCAAGAACAGTAAAAGTAGATGATTGTGGTGAGTTTAGGACTACAAACGGGGTAAGTTGGCCTTGTGGGAGCGAGAAAATGGGCAAAAGTGGCAGAAGGAAAGGAGCCATGAGTCAAATGTAGAAAGTTAATGGAAGGTGGAGAGAAGCAAAAGCTGTATCAGTAGAAGCTAAGGGAAGGGAAGATAGGAAATGTTATTTATATATGTACTATGAGGTACCATAGTGTTACATGCTATGAAATACCCATTTATAATTCTTTACTGTAACAAGAGCATGCAGCCTGTGTAAAAAGAAATCATGTCATTGTTAAGTAGCAGCAGCCCAGGAAACACAAAAGAACCCCTTTCATGTGCTGTGGGGTTTGTGTTACCAGCAGTTAAAAAAAAAAAAAAAAGTTTGCCAATTTCTGTTTGCATTGATTTTGCATGTTTCACTCCACAAATGCAGTAGGAAGAAATGTCTGAGAATAAACAGAGTCCTCTCCGCTCATGGCCAAATATGAAAATCGTAGAAAAGCTGAGCTACTGGCAGGGATGCACAGACTTATTGGACCAGGTAATAGCTGGAGAGAGAGAGCACTGATCAGGTAGAATAGGGATGAGGGAAGATGCGCATGATAAAGACCGGGTCAGGTAACCTTTCAGTGACTGGAAAGACAAACCAGTCACAAGCTCTATCCCTATCCCTTCACTTCCATTACTGTATTTTTCTGTTTTTTCCATTTGCCAAAACCAGCTCCTGAGTGTCAGATACTACATTTTTTTTTAAACTTCCAAACTCATGTTGTTTGAAAACATGTTTGAAGATGCATCATACAGCTTCACCAGAACAAAAAGTATGTGCTGTAATTGCATGACCCTAAAACCTGGGTTTTTTTCTGGGAAAAAAATGCTTTTAAATTTTGCATGATTTGGTCTATGTTCTACTGATATTTATGTCAGCCTTTTCTAATATATTTTTCATGGGAAGGAAAATTGTTACCTGGACAGGCTTGAAAGCTGCATTGTTGAGGTATTAATAAATAAAGGAAGTACAAGCAGAATCTTTTGGAGTGGCTGCAGTAAAATTAGTTTCTTAACTAGCTAGTGATACACCATACTATGACAGAATAAAGAAAAAACTTGGTTTGATCAGCTGCTTCTTTTCCATGCCATCTTTGTGCCTTGTTTTGTTTCCCACCCTTGCAGCACCATACATGCAATCCAAGACAACTCAGCTCTGATGCTGTGTTGGAATTCCCAGCATGCCTTTGCTCGTTGTAACACTCCCCGAAATAAGGAAACTAAAAAATTACTCATGTAAGTATGTCCTCCTACAAATTGCTTCGGTACTGTTACCTTTTTTATGCCAAACACTTATTAAATCTTGGAGTACTGAGTGGTTGTTTAGCAAGTTCAGAAATCTGATAAATCAAGTATCGGGTAATTGCTGGGTTTTTTGCATCTTTTTTTTTTTTTCTTGTATTTAAAATTCTTAGCAGCCTGTTCCCTTGCACAGCCTAAAATCAATGAGCTAGATACCCTAGAAGCAGTCTTGTGTTTTTTTCCTCAAGTTATTTACTGCTTCTCTTGGTTTTTTAGGTTCAGGTATTACTGTAGCCACTGTCTGTTCCTTGGCCTAAATAAGGTTTAACTTTTCCTTTGGTGCAGTTGAAACAAAGGTGCTACTGGCTTTTATTAACAACTGATGATCATCTTGGAATCAAAGATTGACCTGCTGGCAGTCACTGTTCTTCTCTATAATCCAAATTTTATGATGTCATCTTCCATAGTAATAAGTGGATCACCACGTTGGGAGTGCATGATGAAGAATGTGAGGAATAAAATGAGGGGCACACTAAAAAAGTGTGTGTTTTTTGTCTCCAGCTGCCGGTGAAATCAGTACAGTTTGACTGGGCAGAAATGACAGGATCTTGTTCTTTATGGTCTTTTTGCACAGAACTTAATGAACTTCAGACTTAAGTGATACTAAAATGGTACCAGGAAACTGGTTTGGATTCCAGCATGTTAAATACTTTAGAAAGAAGTCTTTCATTTTTAAATGTTTAATTCCTAATTTGAATAAAGGCCAACTGTCATGACTCTTTCCTCAGTGCAGCCATTTTAGGAATAAAATGAAAAGACAATATGCTTAAGTCACTTCAAGGCACTCTCTTCAAAATCTGTGTACATCTCCAAAGTTGCAAGATCCAGTGAACTATAATATGTGATTAATATATAGTATAGGATATAATAAATATGTACTAATTTACTTAAGCTTCCCAGGGATATCAGAGCTCTATTATGAGTGGAAATAAATGTATCTTTTTCTGGTGCTATGCAAGCTTTTTAATTTCATTTTCCATTTTAGTAACTGCTATGTTAAGACTATTTTGGGTTTGGGTTTTTGGGGTTTTTTTGTTTTTTTGTTCCCACATAAGTTTTATGATACCCTTTATGAAGAGTGGGAATTGGGGCAGAGATCCCAGTATGTTCCTATTAATGACTACACAGTTTCAGCTGATTTTACATGGAAGAAAACCTGGATACGGGAAGTTTTTGCCCATGACCAAAAAACCCTGAAACAAGTTAACATGAGACAATTCCCAGGGTAGCTCAGATAAGACAAGCCTATTCACTTACTGTTGAAACAAAGACCATATCAGAGTTCCCAACTGAGAAACATGTGAAAAGCACACTCACAAAAGTTGGGGCAGGGGGGAGGGAAGAAGTTATTTTTGGTGTTTGTTTCTTTTTTTGCAAACTCAACCAGAACAAGGAATTTCTCCTCAGTTGTTCATACAGAATAAAGACCTACTGATTAGTCTTACTTTATGGCTAATGATGCCATAAAATTTTATTCAAGCATAATGGATATACCAAATTTTATGCTGAAGAAAATATCAGCTACACATGTCATGGTGTTTTTATTTTCCCAGACAGTAGCAGTGTTTAAAATACAAGGAACTACAGAAATTTCCACATGCTCCATGCAAAAGTGGATTAAAATATTTGCTCCATAGAAGTAAACTCTTAAAGCCTGTCTTTCTTTTGTAAGAATCAAATACTCATAAAGGCAAAAACTTACCAGTGATTGTTTAGTCTCAAGGACTGGTTCTACTGGCCTAGTTCTGCAAGAACAACTAATGGAAAGAAACACTATTTTTAGAAGTGCTTCATTAATATAGAAACACCCAGCATTGCATTCAGCATTTCTAATTTCCAAAATGCTATTAAAAATAGCAGTTTGGAGTGACAGTTCATCTACAGTCCTTAGGAAATCTAAAAATAAACAACCACCTGTGCTCAAAATGCTAGTAACTCTACTTGTAAATCACTTAGATTACTTATTATTTGCAGATATGATTTTTTTTTTCCCCTGACACTTATGTACTGCACAAATCAACCTGGTATATACAAATCAAAAGTTATTCAATTAACATAAAAATATCGGATGTCACATGAAATGTCATTTAATGTCAGGCCTGGAATGAGCAAATAAATTGCCTCATCAGTTTAATTAACAAAACAGGTAACCACGTCAAATTAATGTACTTCAAATTATATTAGAGCCATTTTGAATGGGACTGCACTGTTGAATTTTAATTGGAAATTCACTTTACAGGACAAGAAAATACATTATTTTACTTCAATGCTCAATACCGGACAGACAGGCAATAAAATCTTCTGAGCATCTTAGAGAGAATAGGATAAGCTTTGGAGTACTAGAGTCTATGAACTGCCATTTGATTATTAGATTTATAATTAAGAAATTGAAGTTTTTTAAAAAGTTGTAGATCTAAATTCTTAAGACTTCTCTACGATTTTGATTTTTCTAATTATTATTATTAACGGCAAAAGACTGGCCTCCATAGTGCTAAGTATTGTACAGAGAGAGGAGAGAGCCTTTGAAGAGCTCAGACTAATGGTGATGAAGAAAAAGAACATTATTCCTCATTGTGAATCCAGCTGAAGCATGGAGAACTCAGGTGACTTGCCTGGTTAACAGAAGTTCAGGAGATATGTGGCATAATTGGGGCTCTATGCTACATCTTAATCTCAGTAACTTAACCTCATAATGATCTTTCTACTTTTCATTTTCCACTTGCTCTTCATGTGAGTAACAAAGAATAAGTTCATGTTATTAGAGGACTTTAATTAGAATAGTCTGGTGGTTTCTTTTTCTAAACGCTTTTCGTTGAGTGATGGGCAAATGGGAAGCAGAATGGTTAAGTGGAAGGATCACAAAACAGTAAAGTGATTTTTGGAGAAATGCACAGATGTTGTTGTCAGCCACAGAAAGACCAGCAGAAACAGAGACTGAGTTTCCTCCTAGAAATGGAAAGTGTTCTCCCTTAGTAAATACAGAAGGTACTTGATACAGAGAAGTGAATCTATGTATTATTTTACATTATTTCTATTGATTTGCCTGAATGTCATGGTTTAACCTCAGCTGGCAACTAAACACCACACAGCCGCTCATTCACTTCCCCCTGGTGGGATGGGGGAGAGAATCGGAGGAGCAAAAGTGAGAAAATTCGTGGGTTGAGATAAAGACAGTTTAATAGGTAAAGCAAAAGCCACACACGCAAGCAAAGCAAAACAAGGAATTCATTCACTACTTCATTCCCATGGGCAGGCAGGTGTTCAGCCATCTCCAGGAAAGCAGGGCTCCATCACACGTAATGGTTACTTGGGAAGCTAAAGCGCCATCACTCCGAACGTGTCCCCCCCTTCCTTCTTCTTCCCCCAGCTTTATATGCTGAGCATGACATCACATGGTGTGGGATATCCCTTTGGCCAGTTTGGGTCAGCTGTCCCGGCTGTGTCCCCTCCCAACTTCTTGTGCACCTCCAGCCTACTCGCTGGTGGGGTGGTGTGGGAGGCAGAAAAGGCCTTGACTCTGTGTAAGTGCTGCTTAGCAATAGCTAAAACACCCCTGTATTATCAACACTGTTTCCAGCACAAATCCAAAACATAGCCCCATACTAGCTACTGTGAAGAAAATTAACTCTATCCTAGCCAAAACCAGCATACTGAATAAGTTAAACATGAAGGAATCGCTGCAGGACACCCTAAATACTTAAAAAGCAGAAAAAAAAAAGATCAAAAGTTTTCCAAGTAAGTAGTGCCAGCATTCCAGATCATATTTTGAATGCAAGCTCAGTTGACTAAACTCGTTAAATTATTCATGTTTTGCAAAGAAGTAGTTCAAATCCTTAAAGCTTAATACAGTAACCTTCTTTCCTGTTTGAAGTGGGTTCAGTATTCCCTTTGCTTGTTTATAAGGGTGACAGTTGTCTCTGAGAAATGGAAGTATGTTTTCCAGCATTTCATGTTAACAGTTAATATTTAACATCTCTATTACAGGAGAAAAGGACTTAATCCCTTGAGGTGTTATTCCTAGTTCCACTACTACTGTAATTATTACTAAAGCAAATTACTTTCTGCTAAAAAGTTGTTTGGACAATCAAATTAACATATGTGTCTATATATTTACACAATTTAGTCAATCAACAGAAGGTTGCAATAGCAGAAGAAGAGAGATCCACTCACTACTATGGCAACCAAAGAGTCTCTCTCGGTTACCTGGTATCCTGGAATACTATTAAAAACCAAGTTGGAATGGGTGGAATAGCACTCCTCAATACTCAGTACTTCCATGTCAGATTTCTTCAGTCACGGCAGGGTAGATAAATACCTTTCCTTAAACCTTCACTGAAAGAACAAATATTCTAATTGCCAGGAAAAAAGTGTTTCTAGAAGTTAAACTTCATCTTCAGAATCTTTCTATAAATCATTGTAGATGTGGTGGTGTAATGTTATTGGCAGCAGCCAATGACCAATGAATTCACTTAAGGCTTTTACAAGTTTTCAGTAACCAGGCTTACAATATATTGCTTGGGTTTAGCAATTAGCAACATTCTAGATATTTCTAGCTGGTAGCATAGTAGCAGTGTTTCAGAATCAGTGTTTGAAATTGTCTACTGATAAATAAACCTAGATTTTTTTCCTAAAAGAAACTTTCAAACAAATGTGAGTTGACTATATGTCATAATGGTCCTCTCTGGCTTTCTAACTCAAAAGAAACAGATTGTAAGAAAGTGACTTAAGGGCACTTTACATTGACTCAACGTAAATAATTTAGCTATACTAATGTCCTGGTTTCGGCAGGAATAGAGTTAATTTCCTTCCTAGTAGCTGGTACAGTGCTGTGTTTTGGATTTAGGATGAGAACAAAGTTGATAAGGCACCGATGTTTTAGTTGTTGCTAGGCAATGCTTACACTAGCCAAGGACTTTTTAGTTTTCCATGCTCTACCGACTGAGAAGGCTGGAGGTGCACAAGAAGCTGGGAGGGGGCACAGCCAAACTGGCCAAAGAAACATTCCATACCATGTGACGTCATGCTCAGTACATAAACTGGGGAAAGCTGGCCGGGGGGGCCGCTGCTCGGGGACTGGCTGGGCATCGGTCGGCGGGTGGTGAGCAATTGTACTGTGCATCACTTGCTTTGTGTATTATTATTATTATCATATTATTGTTATTATTATCATTTTATTTCAATTATTAAACTGTTTTTATCTCAACCCACGAGTTTTTCTCACTTGTGCTTTTCCAATTCTCTCCCCCATCCCACCGGGTGGGGGGGAGTGAGCGAGCGGCTGCGTGGTGCTCAGTTGCTGACTGAGGTTAAACCACAACAACTAACTTGTTTGGCTAAGTATGGTTTTCTTGTATAGACCAAGGCTAAGCACCTTTTCTAATTATGGAAACTCTAATCTTTAACTGGCCAGAACAATATAATATCTGTTCATCCATGTCCAGATTTATATTTTAAATGTGTATAAATCGATCTGTTTGTCTTTTTTCTACCCCAGTGATAGCAAAATTTTCAGAACGTTTAAAGGTGACCAGGAGATAGTCTACCATTGCATTATTTGAGAGAGATGTGTATCTCTCAAAACCCAGTAATGTTGATATGACCCTCTCTGCATTTCAAAGCATTGCACTTTTTCCCCCATTTGTATTTGAACTGCTGTATTTGATTTTTAGCCCTGCTTCTGTTTGGTAATATATAAGTAGTATAGAACTAATTAAAGCTTCGATATTGATATATTTTTTTAGTCACAATTTGTGGCCTTTTGGCATATGTCAGAATTAACAGAAGATCTCACTATAAACAATCATTGTCTGAATTAATTTATTGTTTGAAAAAGAACAACTTTGGCAGGCTTGTTAAGCAGAGGAAAAATAAATGAGTTGGATGAAAATATAAACATATGTTGCTGTAAACTCACAGCCAATGGTATTTAAATCCTATTTAAATTAGATTAAAACAAAATTTCCCATAAGAGTAAAGAAGGAGAAAGAAGCAAGCAGAATGGGTAAACACAAAAATGTCAGATAAAGTTCTTTATAGTTTCTGTTTACAGTGGCATGTGATTGCCTTCTGCACTGTGTAGTGTTGGCTATATAATTATGCTGCATGAATAGTGAGCTCTAATTGTAGCAGATGAAGTTGATTATTTATGCGCCTCTGTGCTGAAGACGTTTGATTTGTACATGCATACAGCACAGAGGTGCATAGAAATCAAATGGCTTTGTAAAGGTGTCGTGGCATATGGTCCAGCAGAGAGATTTTTCTGATGCATTTAATGCTAGTGATAATGGAACAGTACCTTCTCCCTATTCCTGTAAGTTTATTGTGGGACTCACTCCCTATTAGACTTTTACTCATCTTGGCTTTATTCCAGGAGTCACATGGGGGATAAAAATAGAACAGCCTAGGCAGTTCAGGGAAGGTAATTGACATGCACAGAGTTTCCCTGCTCAAATGCTGTTTGGCATGAATGTGCCAAAATCAGGGAAAATAACCTTGGAAGCTGGCTAAAGCTAGGAACCTGTGCTAATAGAGATCATAAAACTTTCATGAACATATGACATGAAATGTGCAGATTTAGGTCTGTCTACAAATACTTACATATGGGTCACCATATGTTACAGCTCAGTGGATGAAAAATGCATGGAAGGCAGGTAGGATGGGACAAGTATTACAAGATGTTTTCAACCGTATTCACTGAGAACAGCAGAAAGCAACAACAACAAAAAAAAAAGCCAGAAGATAGGAAATCTAAGGCTTGACAGGCTGAAAGTTTTTGCTTTGAAAAAAATTCTTAGATGAGAGATTGTTTCTATCAACAGTTGTGCAGAACATTTTTTGTAATTTCCAAAAGTCTTATTTCTTTGATTACGTTTTTCTAGCACAAACTGTACTTGAAGTTAGTCTCTTTAATAGTGCTTGGCTTATAATGAAGGAATGATATGTACTTTTATATTACAGGTAGGAAGACTTGTTGAGTATGCTGCTTTTCATAGAAAAAGTTCCTTTTCTGGGCCCTTTCTGTGATAATCCTGGTGTCCTTGGATGAACATTTTTATTTCAGTTGAGTTTCTAACCTTGTACATTCAAAGTTACTTACAAAGAACCATATCTGTAACTGTGATCAATTACTCCTAATATGCCTCTTTTTCAAAATATTAAAATGGAGGTTATTGTTTTCCCTCTATAGATATGTTCTTATAATTGTTTTCAAACTTTAACTTATGAGAACTTAACAAAATGGATTGCACATATACACACCCATATGTTGCAGAGATTAAAATGCACTTGCAAGTAAGATATAAGAAGGCTGTAAACATTCTGTACTAAAGTAATTTGTCTGGTTGCACATGCCTCACATGAATACCATTAAAGTATGCTTTATAAATTTTAATATCCTTTTTTCTAATTCATTAGGAAAAGACCAGGTCAAAGTTGCTTGTGGCTTGCAGTACCAACGCTTGGGTAACAGTTATTAAGTAGACAACCACAGAGGCAGAGTCATAAAGCAGGGTGCATTTACCTACCTAGTTCTTGTTTTATGTATGATATGTTTGAATATACCTCTGCAGAAGTTATTTAAGGGACACAAATGCATTTAAGTAAGGTAATTCCCTTACTAAAATAAAACCAGATGAAATAAAGATACTGTTTACTAGCTAGGGTATGCAAGTCGGGGAAATGGCTATTACTATATCTGCATTTCTGAATAATTGTATATATTGAGTTTGAAAATAATTTTTATTACAAATAGCTGGATTTTTTAAGCTGCCGAAGTCATTGCTGCACCTCTACCTGTCCACTAACTAGTTATTTAAAGAAGATGCTTTGTTTATGGGAGCTTGTCTGTGATTGTGGCATCGCATTATCTGATTTTTCTTGTATATTCAGGGTATAATTCTTTTTACCTTTACGTAGTTCAAAAAAAGAAAAAGTGCACCAGTGCGTACTGAAACGGTTTCATCATGGACTGTTTGAAGTTAGGGCTCTTCATGGCTTACCAGATGACTTGACATATGTTAACAGTATCTAAGTATCTAGAAAACTCTTAATGGTTTAGTCTTAGCTAGCTGAGATACAGACCCTTGCTCCTTATTGTGACAACCCAAATTAGCTTAAATGAAGGAGACTTGATAGCGCAGGATAGCTTGGGTAAGAAGGGGCCTCAGGAGGTGTCTAGTCTAACCTCTTGCTTAAAGGAGGGGCCAGTCTGAAATCAGGCACAGTTGCTTGGGGCTTTAGCCAGCTAGGTCTGGAAAACTTCAAAGGACAGAGCCTGCACAAACTCTGGGCAAGCTATTCCCACACTTGGCTGTTCTCATGGTGAAAATAGTTTCTTCTTATCCATTCTGAGCCTCTCTTCTTTAAACTAATGCCTCTCATGCCCTGCCCTGCACCACTGTGAAGAGCCTGGCTCTGTCTCAATGGCCTCCCAGCTGGAGCTGCCTCCTCCTCAGGCTGAACCAGCCCTGGTCCCTCAGCCTCTTCTCACAGGGCAAGTGCTCCAGCCTCGACCACCCTGGGGTCCGTTTTCTGAACTTGCTCCAGTTTGTTGATAACTTCCCTGTGTTGGGAGGTCCCAACATTAGACCACCTATGTGTGGTCTAATATATAAAATCTATATATTACCCCTACTAATCCCCCCAAATGAGTAGGGGAATAATCACTTAACTCAGTCGTGTTAGTGCAGCCCAGGGTACTGCTGTTGGGCATCTTTGCTGCTGGGGTATGCTGCTGGCTCACACTCAGGAGTTGTGAGCTGCCTGCTCGGGGCTCCCAGGGACTTTCCAGCACAGCTAATTCCCAGCCTGTATTGTTGCAATGACCCTACATTCTAGGGGGATGAGGTGCGGGGTGGAGAAAAGTTGGTGTGATGGCTTTGAGGACCCAGCTACTCCATGTGTTTTCCAGGTGTCATAAAAACAAGAAGTGGAAGTTTTGAGATGGTAGGGAAAATATTTTGAGTGGTATTCATTGATGGCATGTTGGAGAAGTGGATGAGAAGTTTGAACAGCTGAATGGTAATGGGTGTTTGAGATAAATATATTACCTGTGCCACATTATAACATGCAGCTAGCTGTCTGCTTTGGAACAATGATGACATTACTGCTTTTTTCCTTTTGTACATGGTCCAGAGATCAGAAAAGTATTAGCAAAATCAGTGACACGATTGTCTAGATCTAGTGGTGGGTCTGAATACTGTACTGTATTAGGAGTGCTTCCAAGGATTTAAGCATCTTTTGTAACCAGACAATCTTTCTAGATGTGATTCCTTCTAACTCTAGGCATTGGCTCCAAAATTGATAAATATCTCAATTTGTAAATGTTCTTTCAAAAACAATAAAAATTATTGTCTCCTTTCTCAGCCCACATACTGAACCAAGTACATGATACTCTGTGAATCAGAAGGTGAAACACCCTTTCTCCCCCACTAGATACATAATTCCTGTTGGTTCTCACATTGCCTTGTATTTTTATCTCTCTCTATTTTCAAAATGGTGATTAATCGACCTACAGCTTTTAATATTCAAAGCTGCATGACTTTTTCTCATTATGCAATCAGTAAAATTAATGAACGACAGCTCTGCACCACCAGGAGGCCTAGCTGAATAGGAAAGGGACTATAGAAACAGGTTATTTGTGGGTCACTGTCAGGATGGATTTAATTTTATTGCACAGAATGTTTCTTCTAGTATAGAAAAATGTTTAGTGAATATTCTTGTGTTAATGAAAACTGTTAAATTTATGCTACTTCATATTTGGCATCACTTCAAAACATCACTGCTGCACTTTGTTAATTTACTTTTGAATTCATTTCAGCATATAATAACAAGAAGGGAGAAATTAGGGAAACTCGAAATCTTGAAGAGTGAAACTGATGGCTCTCAGAAACAGCAGATCAGTTTGGATTAGGCTATGGATCCAGGATATTCAGTGGAAATACTTCATTTGTCTTCTGTCGGATTTGCAGCAAGCCTTAAATCAAGACATACAGTTCACAGTTTCATCCCTCTTTAGCTGAATCCAGGGCTGATTCCCAGATGGACAGAAATGATCATTTTCCTTTAGCATGTCTCTGTAGTAGCTTCAAGTTAAGGTCCACAGTTAGTGAAAAATGAACGTGAGTGGTGCTTGCATGTTCACATATACAATTCAAAATGTGTGACCCTAGACACATAAAGTAGAAATTCTGTATTGAGCACAGCTGAAATTAACCTTATGTAGTATCATCATTATTTTGCCTTCTGCCATATGACAGAAGGTAACACTCTGTTCCCATGTGTTGGAGCCATTACTCACCACAGATGTACATAGATGAAGGGTGATGTGGTAGAAGATGCCAACTCCAGATGGAAGCCAAATTGTTCATCAGATTTATCAGAGCCTGCATGGTGTCTGCTGAGTTTGCTACTCTGACTGTGGGTTAGATTAACGTAGTTTCTGATGGCAACAACGGTATAATGGTAACATCAGAAATGTGGTCTTAAGAGGTGGGGAAGTACTACTCAGGGAATATTTTGGTATAATAAAAGGCAGCCTGTAAAGGTGAAGAGGAGATAACTTCTTAGGATAGTCTGGGAAGAAAGGAGAAATCTCAAGGAACTGCTGAGAAATCACTATGCTTGCAGTGCTCTCTGTGGGAGTTAGCTGATTAAAAACAAAAGATCGTTAACTATACTTGGATGTCTGACATACCCCAAAGGAAAAACTAACAAAATAACAAAGTGGACCTTTTTTATGGGATGAGAGTCTACTTCCTCTGCACAGAAGCAGATGTCCTCGCTGGTGAAACAAGAATAAATTAGACACGATGTAAAACTCTAAAAAAAATTAAATGCTACTAGGAGATTTAAGATTATTTATGCTGGAAGAAATTACATTGACATTTCATTTCATGGGAGGGACATGTGGAGCTGTTGGATGCCATAGCAGTGTGTGGGTGATTTTAAGGAGTGGGAATGACTAGAAGAGATAGGAAATAAAGAGATAATTATACAAAAAGTGAAAAGAATAATATTCCTACAGTCATGTACTTTGTGGTCAGTAAAATGAGTTTTTTAATTTAGTTATGACTGGGAACCAAACACAAGCAGATATTTGAATACTAGTAATACTCATCTGTCAAGAAAACCCTCAACCATTTAGTATCTTGGGGGTAAAGCATACCTAACCTCAGAGACCTTAGAAGTGTTCTCATCCTGCTCTAATGCTGATCTTTTCCTTACAAAATAGAGTATAATTAGACAGAAGCAAGGAACTATTATGGCTTCTATTTTTTAAGTTCCTTTTGAAACACAATGAGAGAGAGAGAGAGACATTTTAATATCACATATTCTCTTAAGCCTTACTAATCTTCTACATAAATGCATCAGTCTTAAAAAATTGTTGTCAGACTTAAAATTTCTTGTTTCCATTAATCACTGAGGGATTAAATTTTTTCACGATTGCACTCATCCTCATGAAAATAAATTAATAGTGGCTGTGAGTTTGGAGTATAAGAACTAGTAAGTATTATCCCCTACTGCATCTCAGCAAACAAAAACTATAGAAAATCTCCGCTAGAGCTAGAGCTAGGAGAACATTGTATGTAGGTTTTCTTTTTTTATCTTTTTCTTCTTCATTTTTTTTAAATGTTTGGTCACTGAACCAAAAAATTGGAAAAATAGTTCAGGTCAAGCCAAATCAGAATTTGTCAATGAAATGCACACATTTATTTGGGTCAGTTAAATGTTTTATATAATCTGACATGTAACTTCAAATTTTCAAATTATTTAACCCTCTTAAGAATTTTTATTAAAAAACAAAAAAAGCCATTTAAAAATATGAATTTTAACATTTTCTTTATAAAAAAAAATCATAACATGAATTTTGGACATCCATGACTGACATCTTTCCCTTATCTTGTCTTTAGTGCAAGCTACTGTAGAATTTGAACAGAGTTCTTTTTTCCCTGTTGCAAAACGATCTTTCTCTGTGGAAAAAAAAATGCTTAGATCTACAGCTTGATCCAATGTAAAACTAAATCATTCAAAGTCAGTGGTCCTTGTTTGGGAAGGAGAATGTCCTGATCTCCTTACGTAGCTATTCCATTGCTAGTCAATGTAAAACACAGAAATAATCTAAAAGATTGCAACACAGAACATTTTCTTCCTGGAAGAGAAGGGATTGTGCATCCTCCTATTCAATCAGAAAACCTCATAGCCTGGTGGCTAAACATGTTTCTTGGTATTTAGGAATCTGGTCGGCATTTCAAACAAGTGATATGGATCTTCTGCTTTTACTTTCAGCACCACTTTAAAGTAAGACTGAACTGGGCTCTGGGTTTTAAAGAAATTGATATAATTACCTCCAGTTTACAGAGTATTAAGAGGGTTTTTGTCCCTCTGACTCAGGGCTGTGTAGGCTGTGTGGATAGGGGCAGGGTCTCCCCCACAGCCTTCTCTATGGCTGGCTCCAGCAAGTAGGCTAGCAGTCTAGTGGCTCCTTCCTCAGGTAAAGGATGTTTTAGATCCAGTCCTGGCACATGAAAAATATTTCAAGACTGCTGTTTGGAGAGTGTTTGTCACTGAACACTAGATTCTATATTCCACCCAAAAGGCAAAATAATTAAATGCACAGAAGGCTGAATGCAGTCCTGAACTTGTAGGTACAATAATTTACGTGGTCTAAATGTTTGTCTTCACTTGTCCACTTCACAGATTGCCAGTCACTTATGAGATAGTAAATATGAAAGTTAAGACAAAATACAAAACCTTCTGTCACTCTCAATAAAGGACAAAACATTCCTTCCCATCTCTCCTGTTGAGAAATACTAGTGGTAGGGGATACTGTAGGAATGGTGTTTTCTCCAGCCCTTCTGCTTCCTTAGTAACCTGTACATAAAATCAGAACCATTTTGCCGTACATAAAATAGGAACCATTTTTCTAAGTTTCACATGATCTTATATATATTAAAAAAAAAAAAAATCATTGTTCCTGGCCTTTCACTTATTTTTGAAATATCTCTAGAAAAAATAAAAGAGACAGTGTGTCATAATTTATAATTTCAGAAGTAGCTTAATTTTGACATCCTTTTTATAAAATTGAGAACTCCTTCTATAAAATGTTCCCTACAGAGTATAGTCAATAAAAGTAAATGAATTGTTTACAGAAGAAAACCACACAATCTGAGGTTATAAACTAGTTTAATTTAATTAATCAGTGGGAGAGGAAAATACTGAAATATTAAGCATAAATTTCCTACCTCTGCCCACCCAGACTCAACAGTGAAGTTTTGACTTATTCATAGACCCAACTTGCTCAATTCTGTGTATTGTGGCTTCTTCTTTCTCAGTACTACGTGTGCAGAGAGTGTATGTTCTCTAATAAATGAACCTTAAAACATAAGTAATATATTTTCATTTAAAAGGGAAGAACAAAATAATCTGTTGTGGCTATTTATGAATTCCATATGGTTCCTGTTATTTTTTCATACAAGACAGTAGAGTTAGAAGACATTACAGGTTTTGTCAATCTGACCTTCAGAGGTCCTTGGAGTGAATGACTTATCTGCAATACAAAAATACAAAATGAAAACAAGAGATTGTGGTATAATGTAGATGAGGACAAACTATTTCAGACAAATTGTATTCAGTGGAGTAGTGCTAAGAAGGAAGGTGACTGTTAATGTTATAAAAAATACAGTTATGCAGGACTGTTACTAGCCAAACCAAACTATTCCAGCAGAGGCCATTTTCCATCTTTCTATAGCATATGCTTATGTTAACAGGTTTATATTGTCTTACATGTACAAATGTAGTAAGAATTGCCAACACAGCATGGAAATGAGCTACATCATAGATGGGACTTGTTAGAAAATCGATGTAGGGCTTAATGATCTGGAAATGGGTACAAAGCATTGGATTACACAGGAATGGATTTACCTTAACTGCAGTGTTTGAGGTCTCATTTGAAAGCCTCCAAAATTCAGATGAGTTTTGATCAAGCCTCCTTGTTTGGGCATCTATGCAATAAAGACTCTGCCTTAGAATTTATTTAAGAACCTAGCTGATGGTGTTGAGGATGATAATCTAAGTTTCAAACTGCCATCTGTCAGCCAAAAGAAGTGAAAAGCAGTCAGAACTTACTGAAGAGAACATCAGGAAATAATTATGGGTCTGAGAATACCCAAGGAGTAGATTTTTTGGCATCTGTAAGCAACTTTAAGTTTTGCATACTATTTGATCACTGTTACACTACTACATTTTTGTCAACAAAGCGGACAATGTGTTTGACAGAGAGAACACAGCTTTGTATGGACCTAACGTATGCACAACAGCATTTATAGTTAATGCAAATAAATGAAAAGATTACTTTTTTTAAAAAGTATGCAAAACAAACTGTGATTTCCAGTAATACTGTTGAGGTAGAAAGGAGGAACGTGCTCCATTTAGAAAGAAAAAGCAGAAGTGACAGCACTCAGTAGATGTCATGTCCTACGGGGTTGGTGTAGATATGTGCAATATATGTGTTATAATGGGCAGAGCAGGTTAGTTTTTACTGGTTGCAGCATCATTGAGCCCCCAGGGAGATGTCCAACGATCAACCATTACAAAATGTCATCTGACAGAAGACAGAAATGCTCCTTGCCTGAAGAACCAAACGTGCTTCTCCCACCTAAGACATTCAGAAGAGTGTTTTAGAAAACTGTGCAAAAAAGAAAGGAGAGCAGAGAAGCAGAGGAAGAATAACAGAAATCAAGAGGATGATCTTGTCAAACTACACAAGGAAGACAGTGCAGGAGAATTTGCTTATACTCACGTGTGGAAAGGTTCAGCTATAACTTGTTAAAATCAGGATATCAACAGGGAACACACATCACAGAATACATGACTGGCAGAATACAAGGAACCTGTTAATCTGACAGTTGATCTACTCACTTAATATTTTTGTATCTCGCTCCTGAATGTTTAAGTACTCATGACATGGACAGAAATGTACAGACCTGTCCTGAAAGATGTTTTTTGCTAAAATGTACTTCCAAAGGGTGTTTGGCTATTTTGAATTGTGGCATATGTGAAAGTAGCAGGTGGTCTCACACCAGTTTGAGTGAAAAGGTCTGTGTCATAAAATCAATGACTGTAGATTACTGCTAGTAAAAAAAACTTGTTAGAAATTGTGGCTAGAGACATATTTGAAAGGTCTATAGAGGCTGAGCTATTTTCTTAGCCCCCTGAGTGTTTGGTCTTGCTAATGCAGTAATCAGCATTAAAAAGCCTGCAATTTACCAGTGGATAGCACTTGGTGAATACCTATCTTAAAAGCTCTTCTTTAGAAACTGGAGTAAGTTGTTTGTGTATTGCTTTAAAGCAATAAAGGACTTCAGGGCCAAATACAGTCAGGTCAAACTGGCTGCACGATGTTGTTATTTGTTTGCTGGAATGCTTTCATGACCAGCCTTGAACGGATGAGGTGGTAATTTTTAGAGGAAACCATAAGTCCATCCACCTTTCAAGGTTTGCTTCACTACAGATAGGCCCTAGCAGCTTCCTGCTATCCTATCTTGTCTACAGGGTAGTGGCATCACGTAGGTATAGTAGTGTCCTGTACAGAGGATTTGTAGAAAGCATGGGTTTGGTTTTTGTATGAGTTTCCTGCAAGGAACAAAACAAGGTGTCCATATCTGAAGGTGAGGGTAAAT
Source organism: Pygoscelis adeliae (assembly GCF_000699105.1). Lineage (NCBI taxonomy): Eukaryota > Metazoa > Chordata > Aves > Sphenisciformes > Spheniscidae > Pygoscelis > Pygoscelis adeliae. The sequence continues at coordinate 1,569,144 of NW_008824672.1, read as the reverse complement.
GATCCCAGCAGCAAGGTCATGAAATGCTTTCAAATATTTATGTTTTCTTTTTTGGAAAATAACTTCCATGTAGAAATATCTGTGAACTTTTCTTTAGAATATTTATAAAGACTCTACTACAGTTTTTGGAAAATGTATATTTTTCTTTCTGTGAGAAGTCTACAAAACTTACTCAGCACTCTTTTTGTCAGAGGAGACAGCAGAGTATTTTGAGCAGGGGTTGTTCAATCTGTCAGTGCAATGAGGAACTCCTAGCCACGTGAAACTACGCAAGCTGAAAGTTTAATAGGCTAAGAAAGGTATGATACAAATCCAAATTTGTATAGGCTAGTGTCGTGGTTTAACCTCAGTCAGCAACTAAGCACCACACAGCTGCTCGCTCACTCCCCCCCCCCGCCACCCCCAGTGGGATGGGGGAGAGAATTGGAAAAGCACAAGTGAGAAAAACTCGTGGGTTGAGATAAAAACAGTTTAATAATTGAAATCAAATGATAATAATAATAATAATATGATAATAATAATAATAATACACAAAGCAAGTGATGCACAGTGCAATCGCTCCCCCCCTGCCGACCGATGCCCAGCCAGTCCC
>NW_008824672.1:1568063-1568281 GCF_000699105.1 Pygoscelis adeliae | reverse complement strand
TCCTAACTCCAAAACACAGCACTGTACCAGCTACTAGGAAGGAAATTAACTCTATCCCTCCTGAAACCAGCACAATATCCACCCCTTATTCTATACCATCTGCGTCATGCTCAAGTCTCATATTTTCCATACATTTTCATTAATCACCACCCCTTTTTTTTCCTATATATATATACACACACACACACACACAGAGATATCATTCCCTTAGTCTGTGG
>NW_008824672.1:1559091-1565085 GCF_000699105.1 Pygoscelis adeliae | reverse complement strand
GCTTCCAATACAGTTAGCTGTTGGGATCCCCCTGTCACCCCAGAAACACAGATGGGTTCTGCCCCTCTATAGCTTGATGGCATTAGGGTACACTGTGCACCGGTGTCTACTAGAGCCTTATACTCCTGGGGGTCTGATGTGCCAGGCCACCGAATCCACACAGTCCAGTAAACCTGGTTGTTCCTTTCCTCCCCCCGGCTGGAGTTTTGGCTGTGTCTGAGCTCTGTTATTCATGATGACAGTTAATAACTCAATGTTCATTATATGCCATTAGTTGATCAGCACAGATATCTCTTCTGTTGACAGAGAGTGAGAATTCCTTGTATAAGTCCACCTGACATAAGATTTTCCCAGCCATTTGCATGAATAAATGTGATTCCATTTTTCATAAAAAGTAAATAATAATTTTGGACTACAGTTCAGTTTTTAGCAGCCATGTTGACGTATGCTTTCCTACCTCTAGGCCAGCTATAACAACAGCTAAGAGGAGGTTTTGGCTTCTGCTCAATTTTAGCATGCATTATCAAGGCCATTATAGGGAGGTTGTTTCTCCTTCTGCCATCAAGAATCTGAGCAACAATATAACCAATGACTAATGCAAGAGGACAATTACTGGTTTCATCAGCTGTCAATTGAAGCCATATGGTCTAGACACTAGAGAGGTGCTAAGTGATGCACTAGTAATTCAGATGCAGACGAAACCTCTTTTATGGTATAACCTTCATGCAGGGAAATTATACTTGTTTTACAATTAATCAACACATTCATTTGTGTGTGGTTGAATGACTTTTCTGGGATAAAACTTAATATATCAAGATTTTCACTCTCAGTAATAAACTAATCTTAAAATATTACTCTTTTTTGTGGTGTGTATAGTATTTTTAAATCTGCCTACTTCTTAGTATCATATAATATAAGAGAGAGTTTAGTCTTTACAAGTAAGTAAGAAAGAAGAAGATGAACAAATGCTAGTCAGATTAGACATCTTGAGTTACCTGCTGCTTTGTAAGACAGGAAGACATGGTAGTGTGGTTTGAACGGTTTCCATATTCTTTCTGCCTGACAATAAAGTCCTTGATATTTATTCAGGGTAATAAAGATCCATATTGCCTTGAAGTTTATTAATTGCAAAATAGTAACTACTGGAGAGAAAAGGGAACCAGTAGTTAAGGGCAGAGTTCTCATTGGCATAAGCAGTACTGGAGGAAATTTTTAATTTACTCTGTTAGCTGAAAATGGTATGTAGCAACAAACCCAACTGTATCCCAACCACTTTTGTATCCTGTAATGGGAGGTTTTCAGTGTGAACATTTAAGTTATGCTCATTCCCTGTACAGTGTCTCAATGCAGATTTTTAATGCAATGGTAAAGAATTCTGTCTAGGTCAGTGTTGTTTTATTCTATTTGTGTTTTCCGCATGCATTTAACTGTCAAAGGGTATACATGCTCATATAGCTGGTGCGTGGGTTAGGGCAAAACAGGATAAAGAGCTCTTGCTGTAGCAGCCAAAACCAAAGGGCTCCAGGGGGCCTCAAAGAAAAGCCTTTCCTCTGCATTTTGTAGAGAAATGGAAACTCTATTTTCGGCTGGCTGTTGCTGACCCTACCCCACCCCGCCCCGCCTTGTTTAAGGTTTCCATGCAGCAGATCATTTTTATTTCCAGTAAGGCTTCCTACCACCTCCTCCTTTAAAAATGGAAAAATAAATCCTTTTTACATCATAAGGCAGAGTACATCCTAACCTCTCCGTTGGTGGAGAGCTGACTACTAATCCTGTGTTGTTCTGTACTTCTTGATTACTTATCAGACTTCTCCTTACTTTCCACGCTGAATCTATAAGGCAGCCACATTACTGATGGCTTGGAAGCTTAGTCTGCTGATGAATGTGCCTTTGGGGAAGACAGTGTGAATGCTGAGCCTGGGAAAGGCTCTGAGTGTGTCTGTGGGAGTTATGAGAAGGGAAATTAGTGAACAGGAAAACTAAGGACCTTAATGTAACTTTAATGAATTGCATAGTTTCTCTGTGTAAATGCCTGGCCATCTTTTCTGTGTAGTGAATGCATAATTGTGAGTTTGGCATTTGAATCATTTTCCCCTCAAGGAAGCCCTAAAGGTTAAAAGCTTGAGGGGGATGGAAAACGTTTTTATTGTCTCTGATCTATTACTTAATGGTGTTTAAAGTGATACCACCCCACCAATATTACATATAATGAAAACAAAATTTAGTATGCTCTTGAGTTTGGGATTTTTTACCACACATTCAGGAGATGTAAATAAGAAGGGGAAAAAACCAAGTTTAGTGCTGTCAGCATTAAGTGTATTTTGCTTTAAGGATAAATTTTTGCACCATGAAAAAAGAGTTTAATTAGGCGCATAAAGTTACCTACATTTATGTTAAGAAAAGAAAGTCTCACCAAGATGTCTGGAAATTGTTGAAACCTCTAGTTAAGAGAACAGCTGCTTATAAATTTGTCAACCTGAGAGAAAGACAGAGATTCATCACCCCATATAAACTTTAACTTCTACCTGTTGGCTGATTTTTCTTTGAGATTCATGGTAGGTTTAGGAGCTGAATGAGTCCTTACTGATCACCATACAAGTTTTCGAGTTAATATTCAGAATGAAAGCTTTCACTCCTATCCTGCTGGCCTCATTAGCAATGAGATAGACATAATGAGAGATGTTTAGCTGTGATGACTGCAAAAGGATTTCCTCTGAAAGAAAATTCAGTGTGGGTACGACCATGCAGCTAGCTTCAGACATGGAAACAACCCGAATACTCTGGAAAGACTTGATTACTGTAAGTCTTGCCTGCATCACAGTCAGTCGATTCTGAGATGTTCCTCTCTCACTACAATCCTGTTAGTCAGCTCTCAGACTGCAGTCCAAACCCATGTAAGTGAGGTGGTTCTGCACTGCTAAAATAGGGCTACATGCTGCCAGGCTTACAGCAGTTTCAGGATTAGTCTGAATTGAATTGCCTATTCAACCTTGAACCTGCAGTAACCTTGGACTTTGCTTGTAACTTGGTGATCTACATTTCAAAATAACAGCGGCATCTTGTAGCACCTCCTCTGGCTGAATTAATCGCACTGCCATTAAGACCTAGATATTATTTTATTGTACAGCATACATAATTTCTTTTGTGCTTCGAAAATTACAGTGCTGCTAAGGATAAATCTATGATGAAGCCAGCACAAGAAGCCCAAGTTTACTAAAAAAGCCCTATATGTGATAACTAGACACAGGAACTCCAAGCTATTTGAGATCGGTTTAAGTCTTGGTATAATGTGCTTGCAAGAACATGCAAAACATGCTTTTTTTTTTCCTTTTCTTTTTTCTTCAAGGGTATAAAAGCACCAGATTTTTCTGAAGTTAAATCTCAAAGGGTATGAACTGCAATTGAACTCTGAGCAGGATGGTTACTGAGGCAATCACACTGGACAGATACTGACAGGGGAACTGGTGGAAACTCCTGAGGATATTTAACCAGAGTCTGGGCTGCAGCACACTGCCACTAAAACCTTAGCTGTGGCTTATGCTGGTGGTTTGGTTTTGGTTTGACTTTTTTTTCCCCATTTACATCTGTCTCTCAAGCTTTTATCTTGAGCAAGTCTTCCCTGCTCCTGATCTGGCTGTCACTACAGAAATCACTACACCTGACTTGGTTCATGCTTCTGCTCTAGTATTAATGTTTATTCTACCTTTCTACTCTGACTCCTGTGCTGGGTCCTGTGCCTACATTGGTTCCTGCTGTTACTCCTCAGCTCCTGCCTATTTTCTTGCTTTCTGTTCCCATTCTTTTGGAATTAATCTTTAGACAACAGAGCTGCCTTGCCCCAAGCTTGAACACCAAGGAAATAACCTTTGGGTAGAACAAGTGCATATCCATATCTGTTTGATGACTTACTAGAACAGGGAGTAATGGATATGTTAGATGATACTGTGTGATGTCCCTGGTGACCTGTTTTATTTGAACCCAATCTTATAATTCTTACATTCTAGGGAGCTTTAAAAATGTCAGCAGTGCTGGAGGGAACATCATACGACGTGATTGGAGGCAGCTGTAGTTGTAAATGGAGTCAGTTCTGTTCCTGCATGTTAATCTCTTCCTGATATTTCTGTCAAATCTGCAGAATGACAACATGCTGGAGGAAGTTGGTAGTTCACAGACAAAAAAAACCCCAACACCCCACCAAAAAAACATATCTTAATAGTCCATTCAGTCAAAGTGAATATGGGGTTTGGATATAGTAAAGAATCCTGTAAAAAGCTGGATGGTCTGCTCTGACTCCCATTCCTCCAGTGCTTATGGCAGTATATGAGCAGAAGAAGGGCAAGCATACTGCTACAGGTAGGCTTGAAGACAGCAGTATTGCAGACCTCTTTAGGAGTAGTAAATCTTTGTAACAGCAAGTGCCTGAAGCTGTGTAGGCTATTAAGACCTCACAAGCCACAAATTGTGCTATGTACTGGACACTTTCCAAAAGCATATGGAAAAGATAGAGGCACAAATCTGTTACCTTAAGAGCTGTGGACAGCTGTGCTTGCATGTCCCCTTGCTCAATTAGCGTGTGAACCCTCTGAGGGCCAAGGCAGGGAACTCATCCTCAGGCGCTCTAGCCTCTCCCAGCGTGTTGTTTGGAGTTGTTTCAGCATGGGAGTCTTTGTCCAAAATCCATCCCATCTAGCTGAGAAGTACAAGGAGCCTGGATAAAGTGCACCTAGAGAACCGAAATAAAAATAAAAGCTATAGGCAGTACAGAACAAACTATATTTAAAAAAAAAAAAAGTAATATTCTCTCATCCATGTATACATATAAAGAAAATGGCTAACTGCAGGGAACACAGTGGGGCCAAGTATAGTCTGTAATTACTGATAAGCAGCTGATCATCTTTATTTCTTCTGAGACATCAGGCACTTTCACCTGGCACAGGTATAACTCATGCTTATGAGGTAGCAAAAACAGTGCCTCCAGTGTTGCTATGGCGGTGTATTATAGATAAAGCTGCTGTATTTAAACATAGGGTGTCGTAAGGAACAAACAGGACTCAGAAGAACATTTGGCAGCTCAGAAAATTCTGAAAAAAATCTTTTTTTTTCCCTAGGTTCTTTCATGTCCTTACAGAGTAGGAGGTAGTTTTACTATATATCCCAGATGAAACTTCTTAAAAGAAAATGTCAGTGCAACAAGACAAATGTTACTGTAACGGACTTTGGTGTTACAGGTTTGAAAATTGGGTTCAATGGTTCATGATTCTGAATAATCTAATTTATCGCAGACACTGACCATTGGCATTCTGAAGCACAAACTTCGAAATCACTTGAATCAGACACGTGGTTCATACATCCCTTAATTCAGTTTTTCAAACAACAGGAATTGGGATTGTTGTCTTTGTTAGAACTGCCAAAGTAAAGTTGGGAAAACCAGCTTAATGGGACTAATCTTCAGAACTCTTTCTCTTGCCCCCTTTCTCAAGGGGATTATATGGCCAGTGGCTTTAATGAGATAATCATAATTGTTCAGATTGTTTTGTTGGGGTGATATTCAGCCTAAATGGCCTTTCAATTCCAATTATAGACATTAATATGGCAGTTAAAGGTCAGAAAGTGCTCCAGGCTAGTGCTTTGTCTATCTTATACAGTAGCAAGCAAAAAATTGCTCTGCCAATTGCAATGAGAGGTGTTAAGACAGCGGCTAAAGGTCATGAGAAAAGCTTCCATAGAATGAACTGCGTTGGAAGGACAAGCAGCTATAAATAACAGTTATCATAGAATCATAGAATCATTAAGATTGGAAAAGACCTCTAAGATCGAGTCCAACCGTCAACCCAACACCACCATGCCCACTAAACCATGTCCCTAAGCGCCTCATCTACACGTCTTTTAAATACTTCCAGGGATGGTGACTCAACCACTTCCCTGGGCAGCCTGGTCCAATCTTCAACCATTCTTCCAGTAAAGACATTTTTCCTCACGTCCAATCTAAACCTC
>NW_008824672.1:1558619-1558883 GCF_000699105.1 Pygoscelis adeliae | reverse complement strand
CTGGACACACTCCAACACCTCAACGTCCTTCTTGTAGTGAGGGGCCCAAAACTGAACACAGTATTCGAGGTGCGTCCTCACCAGTGCCGAGTACAGGGGCACGATCACTTCCCTCCTCCTGCTGGCCACACTATTTCTGATACAGGCCAGGATGCCATTGGCCTTCTTGGCCCTGCCTGGGCACACTGCTGGCTCATGTTCAGCCAGCTGTCAACCAGCACCCCCAGGTCCTTTTCCGCTGGGCAGCTTTCCAGCCACTCTTCC
>NW_008824672.1:1550760-1555293 GCF_000699105.1 Pygoscelis adeliae | reverse complement strand
GGCTCCACCAATCTATCTCCCTCTCACAGTCCCAGATACTCCTTAGCCTCTCCACTTCCTCCTTCAGCTCTGCCACCAGGCCGAGCAGATCATCCACCTGGTCACACCGCACACAGGTGGTGTCTCTGCTGCCCTCCGGTACAGCTGACAGGCTCAGGCACTCCCTGCAGCCAGAGACCTGGACAGCTGTATGCTTGTGTGAGGGCTCTGTCTGGGTCACCACATTCCTTCTGGCGATGGCTTTCAGCCGAGTGGAAACCATAGCTGGTCCTCTTCTGGGAAGGCGACGACTACTAGTTGAGTTGATGTTTATATCCATTTAGTTCAAGTGACACAACTGCTTAATCAGGACATTTTGAATCATGTAAGTCCTCTTAAATAAACAATCTTTACTCAGATGTAAAGGGAATGGATTGTTTTGCTCTTCTCCTGTGAATTACAGCTTCCATACAACTGAGGGTTCCTCCATCCACTTCTCCAGCTAGTTCCATCACTAATTGCGTAAGTGAATCCTTATGTTGCTGCATGACCAAAAGAACAAGTAGGCAGCTGTGTAACCCAACTTGGTTTTTAATCTTTGAAAAGTGAATAGAAAGGGGGAAATAGATCACAGTTAGAGCTGTTTTCCCTTTATTTTTCAATGTACGTTCAGATTTTAAGTGTACAACCCTTTTCTGTAAAATTGCACTTAGGTTGGGTTAGTGAATGGATACTGTCCTCACACAGGTCTCATTAGCTGAAATCACATTTGCTTTTTTGGGGAGGAAAAAAAAGGACTGTGTGTGTTTCTATTCATAGCTGATCATACTTGTGAAGTGTGATGTGATTGATAGGTATGGTGATATCTTTACTACGCACATCTGCTTCAACCTGGTTTGGAGTTGCTATTCTGAGAAGTCTCTTGGGACTACAGTCTGTCACTGTCTTCACACCATGAAGAAATTTGTCTGCCAGACACAAATTTTGTTTTATTGTGGTCTCTCTGTTGCAGATACACAGGAGAAGTAGTAAGAATATAATTCTCATTGGTCAAGTGCTTGGTATCCCTTACTTGGACTCTACTGCTTACAGTGCATACAGTTAAAATGTGTATTCTCTGTCTCTACTTATTAAACCAATATGCCCTTGTCCTATTTTAAAACCTATACCAATTTTCCAAGTTGGAGGACAGTGCTAACAGCTCTGAGAGTATTGTGATATGGGGCCCAGGGGCATCAGTGCCATCATCCATGGATATCATACAGTTGAAATAGAAGTGACAGGATCTCCATGTCTGAGTTAGAAAAACGCTGATTAAACAATTCTAACTCCCTTATCCCTCTTGCAACTTCCCATTTCACAGCCAGTTAACTCCGGCAACTCTCTAGCTGTGGAGAGGATCTGTTCTCAAGTGTAAAGCATAATTTTTTTAATATCCAGCCTTCTATGCAACTTGTGGCTTTCAGAAGGCAATATAGTACTTCTGCAGTGGATGAAACTAGAATCAGTCTTACTGCTGTAAGGCAGTTAAGTGCAGATTGAAAGGCTTCATAAACTTTGGGCACTGATTTAGTAGTTTGAGTTTCTACTCAGACTGCCCAATAGAGGAGGCAGGAACACCCCCAAAATGCCCTTAAGACTTATTTTACATCTCTAGAAACTCTGTATTTTCTGAACTAGTGTAATTTTAAAAGGTAAGAACAATTCTGACTGGAGTAAATATATTGACAGACAGTAGATTTATGCCTTTTGCAGTCTTAAATTATAACACATTACTCATTATCTGTCTCAGTCCCAGTACTTTCATTCTCAGTTCTTCCTAATCAACTCAAGGTGAAGAGAAAAAAAGCACTACACTTCAAAATCATATATATTTTCTAAATATAAATCTGTTTTATCCTTTTTCCTATGATGATGCTCTTAAAACTGTCTTCTGATCACTGATTCTTCTAATTTAAAATATGCTTATGTATACACAGAACTAATTTCATGTAGCCATTTGCAGCATCATCAGGACATCCAGGAAAGATTTTTCTTTTGGTTTTCCCCTCTTGTAGAAAAAAAGCTAGGTCTTCAGAAAATCCTAGCAAAAGCACCTTTTATTTTATGACTCAGTAACACAAAAGATGTGATAGTACTGTCTGAAGGTTTAACTTCACTGAAAACTGATATATTAATTTAAGACTGCTCAATTCTGGTAATTAAAAAAGTCTGTCTGGAGAAAGGAGGGGAGTGCAAGTTGAAGGTTTTATATTTTGTGGGGGTTTAAACTTATTCTGCCCCCTTTAGAATGGAAATTTTAAAAAAGATTAATTTCTCATTAAATTTACATTTTTCATACAACCCTTTTTTTTTAATGTGAAAATTGTCAACAAGTACTGGCATATTAACACATATTTGTTTGCAATGTGAGCTGTGTTCTGCCATAATTGTCAGAATACCTTGATCATAATTCTCCTTCTAATAGGCTTATCAAAGAGCTGCTACTTTTCTATTTCTACTATCCTGTTGATGTGTTTATCAGAGGATGCTGGATTATACACCAGAGATCCACAACAAGAAGTTCAACTTGTCAGAATCAGATGCAAGGCTGTGGCTAGGTTGTTTTCACTTTTACCTTTGGTATCCTATTGCCCCCTTTTTCATCTTCTCTTTTCTGAAAAACAAAAAAATCCCAAAGAAATTATCCATTTGAGGAGGTAGGACATATTTTTATGGAGTGTTCTGTACTGTTTCCATTTATGGACACTGAAATTGCAAGGGACCAGTTGTATCAGTTGAGTGCTGATAAATCCATGGGGCTAGATGGGATTCATCCCAGAGTGCTGAAGGAGCCAGCAGATGTTACAGCAGGACCCCTCTTAATCATCTACCAAAGATCTTGGGAGTCTGGGGAGGTGCCCACTGACTGGAAGCTGGCCAGCGCTCTTCCAATTTACGTAAAGGGCTTGAGGGAAGCCCTAGGAAATTACAGACCTGTTAGTCTAACCTCAGTACCTGGAAAAATTATGGAGATGATCATGCTGGGTGCTATTGAAAGGAATTTAAAGGACAACACAATCATCAGGCCGAGTCAACATGAGTTCACAAAGGGAAGGTCCTGTTTAACTAATTTGATATCCTTCTATGATAAGATCACCTGCCTAGTGGAAGAAGGGAAGGCGGTGGATGTAGTTTTTCTGGATTTTAGTAGGGCTTTTGATACTGTCCCTCACAGCATCCTTCTGGACAAGTCATCCAACTGTGAGATGAGCAGGTAGACGGTGCGCTGGGTGAAGATCTGGCTGAAGGGCAGGGCTCAAAGGGTGTAGTGAACGGGGCTACATCTGGCTGGCAACCAGTCACCAGCAGTGTTCCTCAGGGCTCAATTCTAGGGCCAGTTCTGTTCAATCTTTTTATCAATGAATTGGAGGCAGGAGTTGAATGCATGGTTAGTAAGTTTGCTGATGATACTAAGCTGGGAGGTGCTGTTGAGTCTCTCGAGGGACGAGAGGCCTTGCAGAGGGATCTGGATAGATTGGAGCATTGGGCAATCATCAATGGCATGAAATTGAACAAGACCAAATGCTGGATTCTGCGCCTGGGACGGAGTATCACTGGACACAAGTCTAAATTGGGAGAGGAGTGGCTGGAGAGCAGCCCTGCAGAAAGGGATCTGGGGGTGCTGGTTGATGTTAAACTCAATATGAGTCAGCAGCGTGCCCTGGCAGCCAAAAGGCCAACCCGCATCGTGGGGTGCATCAAACACAGTATAAGCAGCCGGTCAGAAGAGGTGATTATCCCACTGTATTTAGCGTTGTGCAGCCTCACTTTGAGTACCGTGTACAGCTCTGGGTCCCCCAATTTAAAAAGGATGTTAAGATACTTGAATGCGTCCAGAGGAGGGCAACAAGGCTGGTGGAAGGGCCAGAAGGCATGTCCTACGAGGAGTGGCTGAGGACTCTGGGTTTGTTTAGTTTGGAGAAGAGGAGGCTGAGGGTCGACCTCATTGCTCTCGACAGCTTCCTGGGGAGGGGAAGTGGAGAGGGAGGCGCTGATCTCTTCTCCCTGGGATCCAGTGCCAGGATGCGTGGGAATGGCTCAAAGCTGCGTCCGTCAGGGGAGTTTCAGACTTGACATGCAGAGACATTTCTTTACTGAGAGGGTGGTCAAACCCTGGAAACGGCTTCCTGGAGAGGTGGTCGATGCTGCATGCCTGTCAGTGTTTCAGAGGCATTTGGACAATGCCCTTAATGCCATGCTTTAACTTTTGGTGAACCCTGAAGTGGACAGGCAGTGGACTAGTGGACTCTTCTCTTCTCTTCTCTTCTCTTCTCTTCCCTTCTTTCTCTTCTCTTTTCTCCTCTCTTCTCCTCTCTTCTCCTCTCTTCTCCTCTCTTCTCCTCTCTTCTCCTCTCTTCTCCTCTCTTCTCCTCTCTTCTCCTCTCTTCTCCTCTCTTCTCCTCTCTTCTCCTCTCTTCTCCTCTCCTCCCTTCTCTTCTCTTCTCTTCTCTTCTCTTCTCTTCTCCTCTCCTCTCCTCTCCTCTCCTCTCCACTCCTTTTCCTTCCCTTCCC
>NW_008824672.1:1545052-1550608 GCF_000699105.1 Pygoscelis adeliae | reverse complement strand
CTTGGTAATTATGGTAACCCTCCGACATAACCACCTTTATCCTCCACCCCTTCCCTTCCCTTCCCTTCCCTTCCCTTCCCTTCCCTTCCCTTCTCTCTTCTTTCTTACATACATCAGTGGGAGTTGTGGGATCTCAAGACTTCTGAACAGCAAATGATACCATTTGTATCATATTCAGAACAAGAATTTTGGATGAGAAAAGCCAAGCCAAGCAAAAAACTTAAATTCTCAAAACAGGGTTAGCCCACTTCCATGATTCAACAGAATTCTGATTACTACTCCTTAATATACAGAGCCTGTGTAATGGTGGGTAATGAGAGACAAGCTGGGCTTGAATTTAATGTCTCCTCCGGAAAACAGCATTAAGTGTCATCCTCTCTCCCTACTGCTGCACTGCAGGGTTAAAATTGGTTGTGAGCCCAAGTCAAAGTATGAATAAAGGAAATTAAACAATTCCTTTTTAAATAAATTTGTTATAATTTGCTCCTTCAATAGTTGAGAAACAGGTTTTTAATACTTAAATTCACACCAGTGCAGGAATAACAGTTTAACTTCCGTTGTTTTTAAATAATGTGTTACCAATAAACAAACACAAAGCTTAGGCTAAATCAAAGGAAGACCTCATAAAGGACACATTGTTTAGCTCCCTTCTTAAATATTGCTAGTTGTGTTTTTAGCAAACTGATGTTACAATAAATTTATAAATTTTAAACAACTACATCTATTTATTGGTGCTATTTTCTGTACTTACAAGCTACTTACATGTTCTGCAATTTTGGGAAATGGTGCTAATATCCAAAATGCAAGTAAGCCACAAAGTGTCCACAATTTTCCAGTCTAATGATTTTATTTAAGTCTCACCGTATTAAGGAGGAAAGGCTCTCCATGAAAACTCCAGCTCCTTGAATCTTGTTGTGAGATACGAACAGGAGTTTCCCCTTTCTTAAAATTGAGAGCCCTCCTGTCTTCTGGAGCAGCTAGAAAATGCAAAGCCTTCAAAGCAGAATGCAATTCCATTTGGTTTGGTTTGGTCTAAATGGTAAATGAGAAAAAATCTCATTATTTATGAAGACAGCGTTATCAATGCATACATATATGCATGAATAACGTAAAAGAAAAAAAAGCAAGTTCAAGATTGCTTCTCTTTTAGCATTTTGTTTTTTTGTCTCTCTGGAGACTGGGACATGTCCCAGAGAGCAGTGAGGCTGAAAAATCAAGATTGTCAGAAAGGAAAAAATGAGGGAATCAGTCGTAAGTGGAAAAGTGCAGTATTGTGTTTAATCTCACATGACATCGTTCATTGTACCACTTGTAAGTGGTACGTTAACTGGCTGGAGAAGGGGATTTGTCTGAGATGGGATTAAAAGAAATAATATCTTAAACAGGACTGAAAATGAAGAAGCATAGCTGAAGAGGCTGATTAGTAGGCCTATTGCTTTACTCCCTGTTTCTGAACTGTACTTGGCTGAAGGTGTAGACCAAAACTTACACCTGCCTGACACACAGATGGAGTTCACTCTAGGTTTTATTATTGTTGTATTTCTAGCTGGAAATATTGCCTCTCACATGGGAAGATATAGTAGATTTAACACCTTTGTATACATAACAGAAGGTTCTCCACAGATCTCAGTTCTAGCTGTATATTTTAAAGGATATTGGAATAATGTCAGTGTTTTAGAGGCTGGGATTTAAGTGCCATCCTTTTGATTGCAAAGCATCTCTCTCTGGTTGGCAGAGTCAGTCATGGGACAAATACCTCCCGTGCATTTAGGAGGGTAGTATTTCTAAGTCTCTACTAATTCCATCTATTCCATCTACTAATGGAATATTTCTTAGTCACTTTGTACATTTAGTCATTAAACGGAGCTATAAAATTACAGGCTTTCTTGGAATCTACTATGCCATTGTACTTGTCTGTGTATGCGGAGGTGGGTGAGTACTGAGCTAACATTTCTTGTTACATCAAAAGTATTTATCTTGTGTGTTCTTGTTCTACTGAGATCATGTGGTATCTGTTTGAGTAAGACTCTGGTAACACATCCAATGTTTAGGTAGATTTATTTGAGGTAGCATGTGTCACTGATGGTGGTAAAGATCGTCCAGAAGAAGTAATGTGTACATCTGAGCACCTGTGAAGTGCTCGCTTGTGTGGTAGCCACTGCAAGGGTGCAAGTTTCTTTTGCTCTCTGTACACACTATGTACCAGAATACAATAAGATCCTTTAAATAATGCATATACAAATGCCTTCTTACCCAGAAGTTCAGCCTTTCATTAGATATTTTCCTGCATTTCAGCTAGAATTGACCGTATTATATGAAGGATCCATGGGCATGCAACAGAAACTGTATTGTTTTGATTTTAGTCTAGTATGGATACTATCATTAAAAAAAAGTATTTGAATGTGACAGTAAAATAGAAAAATATGAAAATACAATTTGCATTTGGAAATAGCATACTGAATTAGTTATTGTGCCTTTTTCTTTCTTATGTAGAATCAGGCAAATCTTTATCGCTTAAGCCCATAGGAAAAAAAAAAAAAAAAGGCAGCATCACAGTGCAACTACTATGACAAAAAAAAATTTGAAATTATTGTGCAAAACATTGCTTTGCAATCCTGGAAAGTAAGTAAAGTTTGCCTTCACCATTTGTTGGGATTCCATTTTGAAAGACAGGATGCTTTATGTTGCAATTTTTCCCTTGTAATTCCCACTTACAATAAAATATAAACCATGTCAGTCTTTAAAAGCAAACCCCCAAAAATCCCTTTAAAGTCTCGTTATTATATTCCATTTTAAATTACTTTTTGTCAGTGATGCCTTCCATTTCCAGATGGAAGACACAAAATTATGTGGTGAATATGAACTAATTGATTGTTCCCAAAATGAAAATGTCCTTGATTTGAAAGTCATATGTGGCAGTCGCTCTGGTTTTAAAGCTGCCCTGGCATATAAGCAAGAAGGGACAATCAGTCAAATAAGCTGAGTGCAACAGCTCCTCATTAAATAGGACATTTTTCTTTTTGACATCCAAAGTTTGCTGTGCTCCAGAGTGGAAGTACATGATAACAGTACATAACATGATGTTAAAACCAAAAGTTTTAACACTTTTAAGTCACAGTTTACCTACCATCTCCAAGTATACTTCCTAACTGGGTTTTTGTTTGTTTGAAACTAGTGCATATTCAGAGGATAATGATCTTTGTCTTTAAGGCATGTTTCTTTTGCGCAACTTCTCTTTTCTTTTCAGCAGCCTAAATGCTGACATGACTTGCTCAGAGAATATTGGAAGGAGAGACATGCACAATCTTACTGCCTTTCACAGAAGTGTACCATGTAAACATGGGATTTATTTTTGTGCTTTTCCAGAGTCAACTTCAGAACTCACTTTTTGACAGACCTTTTCCATAGGGCAAATGCTGATGGACAGTACCATAGAAAAGACAAGAAATTGATTTAGCTAGTAGAGCAATCTAAGTAAATTAGTCAGGGAGAAACTTAAAAATAAAAGTGAAATTCTGTATCGTAGTCCAGAAGGTTTTTAAGTGACATGCAATTTGGGAATGTGCCAGATGTGATAATTTCCTATATAAAAACAGAAGACAAGCCTTTGAAGGTTGACAAACCTGCACATATGCTGTCTGCACATACAGGTTTACAGCAGCAGCTCTAGAAAAAGCAGGTAGGAGTTGGTCTTCTGTTTGGATTCATATAGGTTAATTGTTTTTTTTCCACTTTGAGAAGTATGTGTCATTTCAAGTACCTGAGACATTGCAGTGACATAAAATAAAAGTTAAATTTTTAGATTGTTTTTAATGAGTTTGGTGATAGTTTAAGTTCAGTAAGCTGTTCAATTCCCCTTTAGGAAAAACAAGGATTCTTTTAAAACTGAAAAATACATCTAAAAAACCAGCATTATTGACTTTTAGAAATTACATTCCTACACACAAATGGGTGATGCTCTAAAGTTCTTTATGTACAAATGGATATAAATGCATCCACCAAAAAAAATTCCTAAAATGTGGCTTAAACTATTTATGTGGAGATTTCATACAGGTGACCTAACATAATAAATGATGTCAAATACAGGCTACATGATCTAATGCTAAACCAGTGGATGGCAGTCAGGAGAGATGGGTTCTAGCTTTGGCTTTTCCACTGACTTGTCCTTCAGGAACTGAACTTGATTCAATCTTCTGCCTCTTTTCCCATTCTGTCTGTCCAGCCTATTTATTCTCTTTCACTAGGCAGCAGTATTATGTACCTGAAAAGTATTGAGCCTGATGGGTCCCCAGTCTTGACTGGAGCCTGTAGGTGCTGCTGTAACGCAAATAATTGTCACTGATATAATGGAGAATGGAGAATTTTTCACAGACATGAATACTTTGTAGATGTAGTTCTGTGGATGTAGTAGGCAGTCTTTGAAAGCATGAATCGTTCTTTCTTCCCTTAGAGTGCCTTGTAAATCATAGTGTATTTCATACTACAGTTCCAGTCCCCTGATTGCTCTACCTCTGAAGCACTGTATTCAGCACATTAATTTAAAAAAGCAAAGCAAAACTGTGCAATAGAAGACCAACACATCAGCCAACTTCTCTAAACCCCTTCTACACCCAGCTATTTTTGGTCACGTGAGACCCAAGTTCTGGATTAACTACTGCCTACAGCCAAATGGCCTTTCCATATGCCTACATGAATATCAATGGGCTTTAGTGTTGTTCTGCACAGTAATAACAGGTTAGCCAAAAAAAAAAGGAAGTCTAAAGATCAGTACCAAAAATGCCACAAATGCCAACTTTCCAAGTTCAAGGAAAGGAGAGACATGATGTTTATCTTGTTTCTTTCAGTACCTGGCTCCCAGAAGAGCTGTTTGTGTCATGTATGTTAAAATCAATAAAAAGCCACAAGAAAACACACCAAAATGATACTTTGACATGGTTTAAATATAAAAAACAGTATTTATTAGATCAAACACTCTTAAGTAGACAAGTGAAATTAAAATTACGTATTGAAATGAGCATAGTTTCTTCTCATGAGACACAAACTACATACAGTAATTTTGGTCATAGAAAACACCAGTTTTCCATGTTACTTTTTAGTATAGTCCTTTTTGCTTTTATGAAGAAATATATTTAAGTGCAGTAGTCATGCTCCATTAAAATTTAAATGACAGTAGGTGGGCATCGACATTAGATAATCAGAAGTCAGAAACTTCTGCAAATGTAGTCATTTGTTCAGGCTTGACTTTGCCCTCTTCTATATATGATTTTTCCTGGATTGTAATTACAACTTCACTTGTTTTTTAAGTGATCGCTACCCTCACTTCTCTGTTAGAATAATCTTCTTCTTGGCTAAGAATAGAATAAGAATAGCACAGAAGAAAATGGAAGTGCTTTGAACTCAAAAGGGAAAAAGAGAGCAAAACAAATCACAGCTGTAAATAAAACATGCCCAGCAATAAAATATATGTGCCATATGTGCTGCTGAGTAGAATGCCCTGCTGCAAGTCTTTACTATGTGTGAGGATCTTCTCTTTTTCATCTCCTCTGCTGACCCCCC
>NW_008824672.1:1533428-1544987 GCF_000699105.1 Pygoscelis adeliae | reverse complement strand
CCATTTTTACGTACCAATGAATTGGCTGGGCTTGGAGTCTTAAGCCTAAACTTTTGTCTTTAGAAAGTATAGAAAGTTTTTGGTAGTTTTTTTTGTTTGTTTATTTTTGACACTGAACTGAAGAATAAATGCTAGTCTTTCAGGGATGACTGAGTCAAGTTTTGGTTACTTTGTTTAATGAGCAATTAGAGCTGGCAGGATAAGTGTGGTATCTGTTTTACATGCTGATCTTATTTGGCTGTGTTCTATGCATCTTACAGACCTCCAGTATCTGAGCGGTGGTCAGTTCACAGTCTTAATGTATGTTCCCAGCAACCTGTTTTGTAAAGGAGGAACTAAATTGCTAATACTATCCCTGTTTCATAAGGGGCACTTAGATGCAGGGATTAAAGGTTTAAGGAGGTATTAAGGCTCCAAGCCAGAGATGAATGATGGAATTTTCAAAGCTTCTTGTAGATATCTACAGACTTCTTAAAATCTGATCCTAAATATTTTTGCCTGAGATTTTGAGGCAGAATAGCAAACTTAATCAGATTCAACTTCAAGTCAATAACAAAAGTGAAAATACAAAACTTGTCATTATACTAGGTAACAAATATTAGCTTAAAAACTTGTTAGGCTGCTGACCTTGTCAAAAGATTTCTCTTAATGAAAAAGCAAGTGTGACAATAGTGGAGGAAGACTTTTCAAGATGTTCAGGAGAAGTTCTTAACAGAACACAGATGTACCTGTAAGAAACTTATTATTCTGTCATTCCTTCTTGCAGGGTAAGTCCTTTTGCCCTACGCCAGAGGCTGCAAGGAGACTCTGACAGGCTTTCTGCTCTGGAAATCAAAGAGAGAATAGGAGGAAAAAGCAGCACTGGTATATTTGCTGGTCACTGCAGGGAGAAATAACTACATGGCTCTACCTTATGTATAGACTAAAAAAAGGTAAATAAATATGAAAGAAAGAAATCTTTCCTTTACCTACAAGGAGAAACATTCTGGGAAAGAGAGTTGATGCTAACTTTTTTGTTTTATTTTGTTTTCCTTCATGTATTGAGGATTCTGGCACTATTTTGCTTTACTTCAGCATTAGTCTCTTCGGAAAATGTTGCTATGTGTCTACATAGAGCAACAGTCTTAGTTTGCAAGCATAAAGTAATGAAGTTTATTTAAGTGTGATCATTTTGAATGGCAGTTCCTATACAGTTTTGAAATTGCTGAAAGGAACTCAGTAAATGTTCTCTTTGTGCTACAAAGACTTCTTTTTTTCAGCATAAT
Organism: Pygoscelis adeliae; assembly: GCF_000699105.1. Lineage (NCBI taxonomy): Eukaryota > Metazoa > Chordata > Aves > Sphenisciformes > Spheniscidae > Pygoscelis > Pygoscelis adeliae. The sequence goes on along the minus strand of NW_008824672.1, from coordinate 1,543,722 downwards.
TTACAGAGTGAATATAACCCTGGGTTAAGACTGTTACTTCCTGATGCACTCTGTAGAGCATTTGACAAAAGCTTGGTGGTGTACACTTGACATATACTGATTGTATATATGAACCTGACTTTAAGAAACAAAAGAAAACAAAATTGTGACATGACGTGAGCAATGATTGCTAGAAATATTCTAAGGATAAAACCCTGCACAATATGAAAAGGCTTTTACCACAAGATGGATGGGACAGCAATATCTATTACTGATTGTTGCTATGAAGATGAGTTCTCAGTAGAATTTGGGGACTTGCTTAAGGAACTCAAAAGGTTACTCCTACAGTGTCAGAGAAAAATATATGGTAAGCATGATCAGATGCACTCTTTACTAAATGGGTTATGAGTATTAGATCTGCTGCACAAGAGTGAACGTTGCTTGTCATTGAGTTTATGGTTGGCTGGGGAAGGAAAATAATGGGAACCTCTTGTAAGGTTTTGCTTGAACCAATGTGGACTGGTTGCTAGTGTTTGGCAGAGACTCATGTTAAATGATGCTGGTCAGTAGGAACTCATTTGCTGAATGGAACAGGGCTCCGTCAGCTTTGCTGCTTGCTTAATTTCTAATTAACCTGTACATCAATTTTCAATAAGAATGAAATCACACAAAATTTATTCAAAAAACATAGCCATCTGGAAGACTTTTTGTGTTTCAAATGCTTTTTTATAGCCTGGAGTTACTATTTCGTAAGTTACAAAGATGTTGGTAAGGAATAACATTAATGAGTTTTAAAACTTCTTTAAAATGCATTCTTGATACCGGTTTTTTAGGTGCATCAGTCAACACCCAGATTAGGATAATTGCTGTAAATATTGGATTTTCTCTAACATGGATGAGATCCAGACTTCATTCCTGGAAAGGCAGCTCCTTGCCTGACCCATAAGTTAAAGCAGCAAATGGAAGTGTTCTCTCCAGCTCTTCTCCCTACAACTTTTTAAACACAAACCCCTTGATTTTTCTCTCATTTGTATCTTCTTTCTCCTTTTCGCTCATTAGCAGGTGATTTCCTCTTGGTAACAACAGAAAACTGATGAAGTATGGCCCACCCTTACTGGCTAGAATGGCAATTATAGAGCAGAAAAGTCCAAATGTCTATTAAGTATAAGACTGCCCTGCTAATGACTACAATTTCCTAGTGTAATTCTTTTTCCAGAAGGCTTGGAAAAAAGGCAAATTAAATGCTGGCTGTCAAACGTTATTTTATGATCTGATGCTTCAGGTCATATTACTTCTATGAATCTTTCACAACAGCTTGAGGCAAGTATGTGCCACCCAAAATGTGAAATACTGGTCAACCCACTGCAGTGTTATTATTGCTACTTCAGAGTCTTGGTTCTGCTGCTGCTCTATCCATTCACCAGCAGCAGTATTATGTGAATTAGGCTGTGGATCCAGGTGGCTGGTCATTAATTTTTCCTGTCTTAGCCAACAAGGGCTGCTGCATGCTACGTATTCCATGAAGGACATCTTTGTATTGGGTAAAGGGTGTGCTCTACCATGTTACCCACCCACCTCTGTGCAGCTCTGCATATTTTTCCATCGAGGTTCTTAAGCAGTGATAAAATTCATTCTTTATGCATGTAAAGCTCTCCGTTTGGTTAGTGAGATGGTTAGCCTATTTGACTCTAGAAGTTTTGTCTGCAATTTAAAAATAAAGATTATGCAGAAATCTTGCTAGAGTAAAAGATGGTACAGAATGCAGTGCTTTGCTGATCACAGTGCTTGTTTGTGTGCAGAATAAAGAAATCGCCTCTTTGTAGTAAAAGCACCTTGATTCAACAAGTTCTGAATAGGTGATACATAACAATAAATCTTACATAGCATAAGAGTAGATTTTTATGGAAGATAAACACTGGAACAGACAGCAGGAGTATAACACAATTTATGCAAAGTTGCAGCTCTTTCAGGGTTTGACTACACTCCTCTGTATTTGTTTAGGTCCCTCCAAATGTGATGCCTGTTAATCACAAATATGGGCTCCAAGCCCTGTAAAACCTGCTTTCTTCCATAACCGCAAACTTGAAGTCACTACGCAGTGATACTTCATCGTGTCAATGCAATAAACATAACCAAACAGTGAGATGAATCATGCAAGGTACGAGTCTTCTCATCTTAACTTGCACAGCACAGTGGTGCTTTACCTATATCCCTTGACTGAAGTACTCGCCTCCTTACAGTTATGCATTGCCTCCAGATTCTGCTGGGCTGGAATGTTCAGTGTGATCTTTACATTACACAATCCAGAAACAGTGAACTAGTTATTAAAATATCAGAGAAAGAGTTTTAAGACAATATATGTGTCATTTTTTGTAGATTGTGTGTGTTTGCTAACCCCATACTGAACAAGGAGAAAGACAGGAAAGTAAAGAAGGAAATAATGGGTCGTCATTGGTATCTTTTCTTTTAAGGTTTCATTTCATGTAAAAACCTAAGAGAGCTCAAATAAAATGCTTTCTTTACTGTTCATACCACTTTGTACAATTATGATCAATTTCAAATAAGAAATGCTACCATAAATGGAATCTGTGGAAGAAGCCAATAGTGGTTTTTTTTTTTTGTCCAAAAGAATGCTTCCCTTAAATAGTTTTTTTTTTAAAAAAACACTCCCTTTCCCCCAAAATGATAACGGGTTTTTAAATCTGTTGTTTTCTTTTGTTATGAAATGTATTTCTATCATACATCTGGATGTGCCAGATGGAATCTTTTACTTGTTTGTTTGTAGTTGATTGCGGACTCTTTACTGTATTTTGCTAAAGAATTTGACTTGCGCCTTCTGAAAGAAAGGTGGATTAGGCAGACAGTCTACAAGGGTTTGTCTGTACTACTGAAGAAAAGACAGTCCTAGATCTCTCGCTACCTTCAGCACCACGTGCTCAGACTGACTGGCATTCATACAGCTCACATCTGACTACTTCAAGAGTAGATTATTCACACCACACTGAATTTGGGCAACTGTGCCCAAGTCAGAATTGTGAGTGTGTGTGTGGGCGAGGGGGGAGGTTTCCAGTTCGAAGTGTCCTGAATGGTTTTAGGATTGTGTTGCAGCTCACCACAGTGGTATTTTTTTGCCATGAAATTGTAGGTATGTGTTGTATGAGGTCTGTAAAGCCTTTTGGGTACCGTTACAGGATAGTGAAGAGCCAAAACTGGTGTATGTGTTTGTCCATATTACCTTTTGGTAGTGGTTTCTGGAGTGGGAATTTCACAATTCCCCAAGTTGTGCCTGGAGAGTACCTGTTGTTCTGGAGAGAGCTAGCTGGGATGGTTGAAAACACAGCAGTTAAATAACTTAGTTAATAAGGAAGACAATAACCGAGTCCATTCAATTTTTTTTTAGCAATTCAGATATACCCTGTGAGACACTGAATACAGACAGTCCATGGTAAGAGCAGAGATGATGGGAGATATAGTTAAAATCCACTGAGTTAGTGCCAAGTCAAATTTCACAAGAAATGGAAAGATTATACTTATCCTAAGGACTCAGAGAGGACTTTGTAGAGTTTGTTGCAGCCAGGAAGCCACTAAAACATTGGTGACTAAGGAAAGCAAGAAATACTGGGATAATGCAGTGGGCAGGAAGGAGATGACGACACACTCCCCCCTCCCCCCTCTTTTATCTCACTTAAACTTTTTTTCAATTAAAAAGAATAATTGTTTCTATTTATGGAGTAATAAAACCTAATTTGCAAGATGTAAAGCTGTGATGGGTTGACCCCAGCCAGCAACTAAGCACCCACACAGCCACTTGCTCACTGACCCCCACCCCACCCAGTGGGATGGGGAAGAGAATAGGAAGAGCAAAAGTGGGAAAACTTGTGGGTCACGGTAAAGACAGTTTAATAAGTGAAGGAAAGGAAAAAAACTCACAAGTGATGCAAAGGCAATCACTCACCACATCACACAAGCAGACGGATGCCCAGCCACTCACCAAGCAACAGTGAACTTGGAAGGTGAACCCTCCCACCCCATTTTTTTTTTTATTGCTGAGGATGTTATCTGGTATGGAATATGTCTCTGGTCAGTTTGGGTCAGCTGTCCCAGCTGTGTGCCCTCCCCATTTCTTGCCGACCCCCAGCCTACTTGTTGCAGTGGGGACAGAGTGAGAAACAGGAAGCCTTGATGCTGTGCAAGCACTGCTCAGCAATAGACAGAATGTTGGTGTGTCATCAACACTGGTTTAGTCACAGATCCAGAACACAGCACCATATGGGCTCCAGTCTCCATCCCAGCCAGACCCAATATGAAAGCAATTTTTGTGTTTTTGGTGTGCTCCCTGTAAGGAAAAGCTGCAGGTAGAATCACGTCAGAATGGTGCCCAGTTTGGAGGTTGGGATATACAGTATTCAAAATCATGGTGACAGAAGTTTTTGACGAAGTTCTTAGGACTAGTCCTGATAGCATGCAACTTTGTTCTTGTTGTTAAACCCTGGCTTTGACAAGCTCCTTCAGACTTCAGTAATGATTAGTAGTAACACTGTTCAGTGTAAAATGATCATAAATTATGAGTCTGAAGTGTCAATACATATTTTCAATATTAAATCTTGCTGCTAGGTTTATGCCTGAACATGATTTGATTGAAATAAGTGGCAGACTCCTTTTTGCCTCAATGGGAGCATGTTCAGATATTCTGTATGCAATATTAAGAATGATTAAAATAATCAAAATTTGTTGTAACTGCATGTAACTGTGAGGAACAAATAAATCAAATAGGCACTTAAAGGATTTCCCTTTTTTTTAAAAAAAAGCCATTGGGATACTGACAGATATGAATCTATCATTTGTTTGGTGTTGATTAATAGTTTTGCCTGCAGCCTCATGGAGGAAAATTCCAAATCACAGAAACAATGGAAAATATAAGTATATGAAATATCAGGTTACTTTGTCATAAAATATCAGGTTATTCTCAGCCAGGATACAATATTGTGTAAACAAAAATCTGGTGGAACGATCATATTCTGATTGCATTTTAATATTATGGATCCAGAGTAAAATCGCTGTCAGAATTGAAATTACGGTATGTGCGGTTTTTCAAAGCTGATTGGGACATCTAGACATACAGTGTCACTGAGAATGAAGGAGAATAAGATAGCTACGCTGCTTATTTATCTTTGAAAAGCTTAAATGTTTATGTTTAAATTGACACAAGAATAAAAACAAAAGCACAGGCTGTGACAAGAGTTGTTGCTTCCTTTTGCATCCTCTGCTTTGTCTCCTGAAATTAAGTAGCACATGCCCCTGCTCCTCTACTGTTTGTGGAATATTTTAGATGTTGGTTTTCCAATTGAAGAAAAATGATCTGAAAAGTGCTGAAGTTACTTAGTGCCAGACTTGGGAAGTTATTTAGACTGTCCTCTCCTCAGCACCGCAATACAATTCATTTAGACTTCAGAAGTGAAGTCCAACTCAGGTGAAACTCATTGAGAGGATCCAGTGCATCTAAGTTACTTTGGAAAAGCTGACTGAAAGTGTAATTTGGAGTTTTCAATGTGAAGAGGGAAAGTATGCTCTTCCTCTCCCACCCCCCAGCACTTTCCCGCTACATACCTGCCAGATACCACTGTCATTTGAGAATTTTTTTTTTACTTGAGCAGGTTATATTAAGGGGAACGTATTTCTCTTGCTGATTGCTCTAGTTTCTCCTGCAGTAGTATGGTTCAAAGTAGTTGCCAACTCAAACGCTGTTCTGGGTCCTCCTGGACAGGCAATTCCACAAACTTACTGTGCACAAAATTTAAATACTATGTTTTTCTTCACCTCAGTTCACTGCATTATGAGACTTTGATGCTGTACCTTAATAAGAAAATAAACGGAAACCTACTTTTCACTGCTTTAAAATTAGCAGATGGAAAATGTATCTACTGTGTGCTCTATTTTAGTAGTGACTTGATAAATACATTTTACTTATCCTCTGTTGTAGAAAATATTAAAACTTGGTGATGCGATACATTAAAGACATCATAATACAGTCCTTGCTTTGGGGAAATTTGTCTGGGATTCATAATATTTCTAGGAAGCTAAAGTTATTTTATGTCATGAAGAAAGAAAATGAGCTCTCAGGCTCCCTTGAATCCAGTATCTTGTCAATAAATTCATAGTGATTTGGATGTGTTTCATGTCTTATGATTTAGTTGCTGAACTTACTTATGATATCTTTTTGCAAAAAATATTAAGTAGAGAGTTTTGTGCTATGGGTGCAGAATATTGAATTTGTGTTATTTTATATATCTATGATTTTATCACTACAACAACTACTGTGAAGAAGCACTTTGAGAAGCAGGAAGCTCTGTATCAATAATCATAACTAAACAGCAAAACTACTTTAAGTGTGCAGAACTTGGCCAAATTTAGACCGTGTGTTTGGTGGGTTGCAGAGGTTTCTCACACAGTCAAATACATATAATTGTGTGGCAGGAGGGAATGGAGGGGGTTGCATGCGGGCGAACAGGCAGTCTCTATCTCCTGTAAGAGATCTCTGTGTGATCATGAAGTGTGGGTGGTCTGAGGGGGAGAGAAAGTTTGTGTCTCAAGATCTATCCTTTAATGAATGGTTCTGTCTCCCCTAACCATGTAGGAGGGTGTTGTGTAAAAAGCCGTGATGGCTATGCCAGGGACACCGCATGAGGTAACACTTTATTGCAGCCTTAAAGCTCAATCATGACTCTGTTTTGACAGTGCTGATTTGCTAGGATCTGGCTGTCCAAGGCATTGGTCTAGCATCTAGCCAGGTTATTGAGGCAGCTCCCATACCTCATCTATTCTTCCAAACTCTTTGCAGTTTTGGTCATATTGTTCTTGAAGCTGTCATAACAGAAGAACTTACTCAAAATTAATGACACTGAGGTTCTGAAGAGGAAGACAATAGCTTCAAAGAAGTACCAGTGGAGCATGTGTATGGCTTTTGGCAGTGTTCCCAGCACTAATTTTTAATATGTAGTATAACATTAGGTTTCACACAGTTCCAGTTTAAAACCTAAGTGGACCAATTTAACAAGCGTGCACAGTAATGGAAGGTACCCGCGTTTAGGATTCAAACTTTAGTATTTATTCTTTCTCTTCAAAGAGCTGAACCTTCTAAAATTCACAGCCTTTTAAAAGTGTAAGTTGGTTGGGAGGAGAGAGGACAGAGGAGAAGGAAGTTTGGTACGGTTTAGTTCTTTGCGAGACTTGTTATAGTGGACCTAATATGTAAGCGGAGTAAAAAGTATTTTCTCTACCTTCTTGCTTAGTATTGAGTAAGTTTATCTTACCTTAAAGCACGTGCTCTAACTTGTTAGCAGTGGTTTAGACTAATCATCTGTTACATTTTGGTGAAAGCCTGTAGATGCCGACTAATCAGAACCATTCAGATGACTGACCAAAACCTTTTATGTTGAAGGAAATTCTAAGTATCCCAAATATACATAGATCTACCTTTAAAGAGTCAGATTCATCCATATTTTTCAAGGGGGAAGTGAGAGGAGTATTTCTAGTTTTAAAACTATGGATGTCAAGTTTTAGTTCAGAGAACAGTTTTATTGCTGGTAAAATCGCTGGTATTTTATACAATGTATAATGATACTTTATGTGTGTCTACGTGCATATTCAATGATAATGTGCATCTATGTATATGCATGTGTATATATGGCCTGCGTGTGCATGTGTGTGTGCATGTGTACACACACACACAACACACAAACTAAAAACTTGTTAATAAATGGCTGTTGTATTCTGTGAAGAGTATTGAAATGTGCAAATATTCTTCTTCTTGGCACATCAGACTGAGCCTGAGACTTTCCTTGTGTTCCCTGAAAAAACAGAGAGGTACTCTCCTATGCAACCAGTAGACTGGTGGTTGTCAGAGTGCCCCCTTTATGAATTTTTATAAGGTTTTCTGCAGAGAAGTCACAATTGATTTTCTAGAAATCAGGAAGTTGTACTGAGATGAAATTCCTGGAAGAAAGATTTGCCAGCATTGCACCAGGAGTGGTTTAGAATAAGGGTTGTAGGTATCAGGCTCAGAACATACGTTCTTGCTGCTTAACTTAAGGCATCTCACTTCAGTGACTCTGTTAAGACGTTTTCCTCTCTACCCCTGCTTTATTGAGTGTGGAGACACATTGAATCAGGACAATCCTGAGAATCCAAATTAAGCTTTGACAAACCAGCATTTCCCACCAACAGACCCCATCATCGGAATGTTCTCCAGGTTCTACCAAGGCAGCGCTACCTGTTGCTGTTCTGTCCTGTGCAAGTAATCCCAAAATAATCAGTGGATCTATTTTCTTAAATAAGGGGTCTGTATTCTATATTTCCATAGAAAATCAGTGCATGACATTTATCTAGGCCTTTACTTTTTGAGTACCTCTCCTAGCAGATTGAGATGCTTTTAGTAGTGTCTGTGCAAGAGGATGCTGCTAAATTGTCTATGCTACCTTTTTCTTCTGTAACTTGCATAGCCATATTTTGTGGACTAGAGACAGGAATCCTTCAAAAAAATATGTGATAGAACCACATTCAGTTATGCCACTTCTTCCTTTACTTGTACCTTTGTCCACTTTCTTTTCCTCTTCACCTCTTTGGACTGTAGACTTTTCAGGGCAGTGACTGTCTGTGGTTATTGCAGATACATGGCTCGTGGGGCATGTTCTCAGTCTGTAAGACTGGATAAACAGACCTCAGTTGTGGATAAAGGGAACAATTTTTTTTCCCCATTTCTTAGGCATGTTGGACCTAACAACAAACTGGAATACTAATAGCCAGACTTTGAAAAGAGCTGAGCTAGTTCCTCAGGGTACATCTGAAGTGCCTTTTCTTTACACCTCAGTGCAGAAAACTCTATTCTGAAATATTTTCTGCCATGAAAAAGTAATCATTACAGTTAAAATCAATACAATTGAAAAGGCAACTTTTTGGAGGAAGCTATATATTTGTACAATACTTCTGTATTACAGATAATTAATTTGTCTCTATTATCTGTATAATGTAGGAAGAGATGTTTCATTAGAATTTGTATATATTTTTAAAGAAATCAATTATAAAGCAAAAATATCCATGGTAAGAAAAAGTTTCACTTGGTTTTATAACATTAGAAGGAGTGTCTATCAAATGGAGGAATCATTTGAAAAGCTTCAGGTAAAAACCTTTTTGGAAAATGAATGGAGGAATGGGAAATAGTATGTTAAAAGTGGGTGTAAATTATTAGTAATTTGAAACTGAAAAAGTTTGTCTATTTAGTGCTCTGTTCTCTGCCTTCTGGTTCATCTTTAGATTTTTGCAATTTTTTCAGTTTGCTTTCAGCATTCAGTGTTATCTGTTGGGGTAGCTATAGAAATAGAAAAGAAGAATGCTTTTTGCCCCTGGTTAGCCATAAGAACTCATAATGCTATATCATTCCAATAGCTGCGTGCATGTAGGCAATAAGTGTACAGTAGAACCCATTTTGTTATTAATCATTTGCTGGAGCCAACACACTGCTACAGCATGAGCTATTCAGAGGCATAAACTGCGTAATATTTCTTATAATAAATCAATCTGTACCAGATACCCTAAGGGATCCCAAATCGTTGGAAGAGATCCGAAAGATTCTAAGTAAGACATCTTACAAATCTACTGACAGCTGAAAAAGAAGAAAAAAAATGTTATTTGTGACAAATGTGAGGCATATAAAGAGAGATGATTTATTATCTTGGCAACCCATCATGCTATGTATGTTCATGAAAGGAATCTGTTTTTCATTTAAGATGTTTTTAAGTCTATGATGGACTATGGCAAGGGAAAGTATATTTGAGTTTCAGCTTGTAGTGAAAGAAAACCACTCAGTCGTTTGATTTACTATATACAGAAATGTTGCGTAGCGTATCTATTGGAATAAACAACTATGAGTAAAAATGGCACATAAAAAGCAGCAGCATAAGATTAAAAGAAAAGTGTAATGTGCTTACATAGCTTAAGCTTTAGTCTTTTTCTTAGGTGGAAAGGGCTGAAACACACTAACTGGTTAATGTTTTTTTGGTTGTTGCTTTTACTTAATGCTCTTATACTCACAAGCACACCTGGAAACGGTGTTAAAAGATGGCTTTTAAAACTATAAAGTCACTTATTAATAAGTCAGGAAATGCCAGAATTAATTAAGGTTTCCTACATATCTTAATCTTTCCACCTTGCTCAGGTTATTTATGAAATAGGCTTTTATGATATGGTGCCACAGACTACTTTTCCCCCATTTCTTCAGCCAGATCCTTAACCATCTCACTACCCTTTGCTTTTTTTACAT
>NW_008824672.1:1529478-1533340 GCF_000699105.1 Pygoscelis adeliae | reverse complement strand
TCACCCCATCCATCTCATCCAATTTTCGTTCTCATATTTCCATTTTGCTTTTCTTTCCTCAGCCCTTCCATCACTCTTCCTGCGAAATTTTCCCTGTCCAAGTACTTCCTTCACACTGTCATCATTTTTGGGAGTATTTATTTCTTCCCCTCTCACACCAGTCCTGTGACCCAGTCTATGCCGTTCTGATCTGATTACCAACCCCAGCAACTTGTTCTACTTTCTTTATTTTGTCCTCTGCCAACTAAATCCCAGGATCCCTTCTCTACTCTTTGATTCCCAGTCTTAGCCTCCCTTCCCCATGAATCTTAGTCTCTCTGTAATCTTTGTTCCAGTCTATTTCCCTCTGCTGATCCATCCATTGTACTCTCTGAATTTAAATTAAAAGCTGAGTGCTTGCACTCAACTCTGCTTTCGAAATCAGCCCTAGATTAAGTATCTGGTACAGGGCACAGCCAGCCGCTGTTTGTACACTGGGTTGGAAACATGTAATTTCTCTATGAAGGAGATTCTTGCATATTTATTATATCCTGATCACACATGAGAACATTGATAGAGTTAAGCATCTTCACTAATGACAGAATTATTTTAGACTTCATCTACTAAAGTGCAATAAAAATATATTCTGAACATGGACAAATTATTTTATTTCTCAAAGATCTAAAGTTATCCAAATTTGTGGACACTTTCACAGGATCAGCAAAGGGCACTTTCACAGGATCAGTCTCGTGTACAAGCCATTTTTCTGCCAAATTTTCTCTCTGCTGTTAGGACAAGAGCTCTAAGTGTTTTCAGAAATGTGAGAAATGTCATGCAAATGTGACAACTGGGGCACCAGCAGCTCTGCCTTTCATAGCATTTTTTTAGCATGACTTGATTTGATGAACCTTGCCAAGTCTATATTCTAAGTAGATCCAAATACAGAGATTTTAACTCAGCAAGTTTTGCAAGATATTTTGTGATCCAGTACTAGGCTCGCTGATTGCACCTTCATCCAGCTAGTACGAGTGCAGGCCAGGTCACCTTAATTACCTCTCAAGGTGTTCTACCTTGGAAACTCTCTCTTCCCCATTTGCAATCTCAACCCTGCTTCTTTTGTGATTCTTAAGATTTTTCACTCTTTTTTTTTTTTTTACTATTTCATATTGCAAAAGGCCCAGATAACTTTGGCTTTAGTAAAACTTGCTTGACATTTTCTCTTTTAAAATCCTGTTTCTACTTCATTATAATTCTGCTGCATTTATCCTGTTCAGATTGAAAATGCCCATGTGCCAAGAATTGTTCTAGGTATTTTTAGCCAAACTGGTTTAGTTGTTTATGAGACTGGGGAAAGGGAGAAGGGCTATCATACCGTGTTAAACACATGTATTGCTCTTGTTCATTGGAGAGCTGGAACACACTCTGCTTTGGAGGGGTTTGTTTGGTGCAGGGAATGGGAAAGAATGGCCCTTGTGTCAGGGATGTGGGTGTGCCTTTTTGATGAAAATTCACCTAGAAATTGCTACACACTCAATAAAGAGAGTAGCAGCTCAATTCATCAGAGCCTACCTGCTCCAGTCCATCCCAGCTTTTGCTTGGAAAACGGGCTGTCCACATCTACCGCTCCCCCCAGAGTGACCATCTTCAGTCCAAAACTGCAAGGACTGAGCAGGCCTTTGCCTGTAATTGAGCTTGTTTGTCAGGAATTGCATTATCACTTGCCATTAAAAATTAATATACAGTTTTGTGATACAGATGTAGTAATACCAGTTTAACACGTTCCAGCTGCTTCAGCAGCCACTGCTCTTCATTCCCACTCCTCTGCTGCTGCCTCTTTAGTGCGCTGATGAGGATGTAAAATGTTGCCTCATCTTTTGTTTTTGAACTCATCTGAGTTCAGTTATGCCATTCACAGTGTGATGCCACAACTGCCATGATATTTGTTAGCAAAAGTGAGGAGGCATTATGCTCCCTCCAGCCAGCCAGAGGTGTAGAGACAGGAATTCTTTAAAGAGTTACAGCAGCTCCTATATCATAAAAATTATGCACTCAGATTAGGGAGTCTGTGGCCTGGACTGTCAGTGCTTTTCCAGCTGGTACCCAGGCAGCAAGGCAGAAATTGCTTGTGTCAAAGGTAGACAGGTGAAGAATGAGCTACTTAGAAAGGTTCTGTGGAAAAATTAGCTGAGGAAAAAATATTTCCCCTGGACTTCTCTGAATGGTTCAGGAAGAACAGAATGTCATCCAGTGAGAGATCACCATCAGCACAGGGACCTCCAGCTAAAGCCATCATTTTAGTTTTTCTACTTTTGAGCACTTGAGTTTGGAATCTTTTTTTTTTTATGTAATGCATACTTTTGGTTCAATTCTTTCTATAGATATTTTGAGCTATAAATATTTTTTGAGGAACACATAGGAAAAATTCAGCAAAAATGAAACCAAATTCACACCAGAGGAACACCCCACTGGTGGTGTAGGAATCACTAGATATACACTAGACATAGAGTTTACTTCACGAAAATTGTAGTCAAGTATCATGTATCAAAATAGGTAACTGCAGGTTGATGTCTGAGCAGATACTTTTAAAGTGAGAGAAGCATTTACTGTAGTGAAAATGTGAGCAGCATGTTTTTCTGACTTGCTGTTCTCTTTCAGATTCTCATGTGCCCCTGACTCATATTCTCTGTCTATTCCTACCATTGTTTTTTAATGCATCACAAAAATTTGCTTTTTGCAGCTACATCATGTAATACAAACGCTACCCCAAATATTGTCAGTTAGCTGTAGGGCACCTCCTGTCTGAAAGGTATTCTAAAATCCCATATTAGAACTTAAATCCTTCAACATTAGCATCATTTTTGTTTGGGAGTCCTTTTTATGGCACATCCTCTATTTTTATGTGGCTCATTATACATAATTTGAACATCACTTTTAAGAACTGCCATATGGTGTCAATAAATAAGTCTTTAGAGGCTTTCTCTTATCTTCTAAATATGGTTCAATAGTGCCTAATTAAATCAATATATTAAAAAAACAAGCATCTTGAACTGGTTATTTTAGTATTTAGATACTGCCTAATTAAGGACTCCTTGAAGATATATCCTTCAAGAGAGAAACTGAGGTATTTCCCCACCCCTTAGCTTTTTATTTTATATTGCACTGCACAGTTTTTATTGCATAGAAGACTGTATAGCATATTGGTAGTTTTATTTTTTGTATTGCTCCAGATTTTCAGTCTCAGCTGGGGTCCCAGCAAAAGCATCAAGTTACTTGCCCCTGCAGCAAAAGCTGAATTGGACTGTCCTCTTCATTCCCTCCCCTCTACCGCTTCATTGTGAGGAAACTTAGTGAGTACTGCATTGCAATATTAAATTGCATATCAACTCATTATGTAAGAGAATGATGGCAATGGCTGATTCAACTCTGTGCTCATCTCAGACATAATTTGTATCCCGATGGCTGGCACAGAAATTATTCAGTGTAGCTCAGAACTTGGCCTTGACTTACTCTCTAGAAGTTCAAAAATCACTTTGATCTCTCATAGTAGAGGTTAAGCAAATGTCACCTGTGTCTGTCTTAACAAGGAATTAGATTTTAATCAGCAGGAGATGAATTCTGTAGATCCCAGAGCCCTGCCTGGCATGCTGTACAGCTAGTAGAGTATCCATCCCATCCCCTCCTCAGTTCCCAGGAACACAACTTGCTCCTTTGACTGCTTGGAGAATACAAGCTCCACAGCCCTTTTACCTCCGAAAACATCCTGGTTTCACTGCCCTGTATTCTTTCCTTTAATATTTGCTAGACACTGTTCCCTGTCTAGATAGGAAAAAAAAATATCCCATAAGCATTAAATTAAAAGCTTCTGTTTCTCTCTTTTAGACAA